>NC_060887.1:10660462-11003795 GCF_014805685.1 Silurus meridionalis
AAGTCAGGTACTGGGGCAGATGATGTGTGAGGCCCATTTTGTTTGGGCACAGGGCCACTGTCATGCTGGAACAGTTTTTGGTCTCACAGTTCATGTGAAGAGAAATGTTCATGCTGCCACATCCAAAGACATCCTATACAATTATATCAGAAAGATCCACATTTAACTGCAAAATCAGGTGTCCCAATACTTTTGTCTTTATCCAGTATGTGCAGAAGAGACGTTCAGTAAAGAAAATAAATGCAACAAAACAAGAACGGTCCACTGATACAGCTTGCTGCTACGACGGCGTTATTGGAACGTATGTCCTCCTAACAGTTCTATTGTCAAACATTTAGAACCCGTTCAAATACTTTGTTTAACATTTAGTCGGTTACTGACTACTGTTTTCTGTTCTGCGTTTGGGAATCGTGGATACTGGTAACACCCGTCCTGGTGCTGTTTCTCAAGTGCCCGACGTTTTCTCGCCAGTTTTCTTCTTGTGGCAGAATGAGAAGAAAAAAAAGGGTGATATCCAAAATATTTGGGGGTAAAAACAAAAAGACACACACACCCCTACTGCTTCAAATACACACACACACACACACACACACACACACACATATATCCATATGAATACAAGGCAGGAGGGTCCTTTCAGCCTGTGCTGCATGTGTGTCGTGAAGAACACAGAAGGGAATGAAATCCCTCTGCTTTTAAGAGTTTAGCATTATAATACGGTGAAATCTCTGGAGTGAATTGTTCGAAAATTCCAATATCAGCCTTAAATGCCCCTTTTCTTTGACACACAGCCGAAAAAAGAGTAAGAGAAAAAAAAAGAGAGAGAGAGAGAGAGCGAGAGAGAGAGAAAGAAAGAGAGATCCTTTAAGCGGGATTCCTCCAAATTGCTGGCCGGCCAACTCAATGGACCATGACTATGCTTCATACGGGGGCATCAGAAGAGGCTGTGTGTCCCGCGAGAGACAGAGAGAGAGAGAGAAATAGTCGGATAAAATGGAAGAGCGCGAGTCTCCCTGTGTGAATGTAAGCCGTTCTACTTTCCCCCCGTGGCTCCTCTGAGCCAGGGATTTACGTTAGTCCTCTACACACTGTCAGCCGCACACTACGAGAATCCCACACTTCTCTTTTCTCCGAAGATCCACTTTAGTCATGTGTCTGTCTCTTGCTTTTAGCTCCTGGAATCCAAACCACTTATCTCTTTCAATAAGTCTGTCTGTTTAACTAGGCCTTGCGCGGGCCTGTAACGTGTGTTTGGACGTGCGTTATGGGGGAGTCAGGGTTTCTCAAGAGGACCTGCCGCTCTCATTATCATTGTCCCTATGGCGACAAGAATGTCCAAAGGTCGGGTGACATCCATGCCTACATATATTTTCCACACGAGATGAGACGAACGCTAGCTATCGGCCCTCTGGCAAGATTGCTAGTTTCTCAAAAACCTGGCTCGCGTACAGGAACGGAGAAATCAGTCACTACCGCTGAAACCACACACCAACAATACGCCTCACACGCGTTCGCACTACCTCCTGATAGCTACGATAACGTATCTGCTGGCTAATCTGACTGCCACTTCACGTGCTCCGATAATCCTGTCCCGGCTAGCATAAAGAGCTGCAGTGTGACACGGAGGAGATTGTTGTGTGTGAGGGGGGAAAAGGATTTCCTTATCCAAAAAGATATAGCTGAGTGGTATAGCTAACACACGAGACACGCTATGTTTCACATTAAATATCTATCGGCTAAAGCGACGTTTGGATATTCTCGGGTCGCGGCAGGCAGGTGGACGAGCTGCGATAAGTATTAGGTGTGAAAGGTTGTTAGCCTCTGATAAACTCTGGCTCCCAGTCCGACAGGTTCCAACCTTTCTGCGGGGAAACTAGCGTGCCGTGCCGCCAATCAATGAAATCTCGTTTTAAATTCCGGCCCTATGAGGTTGGGGTGGGTGAGAAATCCTATTTGGGAAAGAAATCTCTGCTGAGACTTAGCTGCTTTACAAATGAAGGCTGTGTGCCACGGCTTTTCTTGTACCCCGAGCGTTTTAGGCTCTTTTTTTTTTTTTTTTTTGTTCTGCCCAAAAAGAAATCGAGCCGTGGGGCTAGCTCGTACAGGATGTGCTAAAGAGCATGCTGACAGACTTTCGCACCAATTCAAGCCAGGTGGAATGCCGATTGAAATTGATGAGTTAAATATGATAAATATTAGATTTAACCAGAACAGTTGGTGTGTCTGGATTGGAGGCAAAACGATTCAGCCCTCAGAAATCGTATAATATTTGGCAAGCGTGCAAAATCGTTTTCTAATTTTTTTGCTTGCAGGCCTAAAAAAACGGGGAGTTAAAATTTAATGTCGTTGGGTACGGTACTGTCCTGATGCCTTGGGATTAGATGTAAAAAAGCCATGAATTCTTTGAGGTGCCTGCTGGACAGTTTGAGCGCTGGGAGAAGGTTCTTCTCAAGCAGCTGCTATTCTTTGACCTTGCTATAAATAGCACCCAGGTGAAAGGTCCCTGGTGAGATTCTGCTGCAATGTGGTTCGCCTGTGATAGGAGGAATGGAGGCCCTTTAAATATGATTTCAGCAGGGCTGACTTGCCCGTTTCAGACAGCTAGAGACAGCTGGTTAGTGTCCTGGGCTGTGTGCCATAGGTTGTATCAAGAGACACTGCGAGGCTCTAGGCTATGCTTCCTAAACAGAGTCAACGCGACGTGTAACTACAAATAAAACTAAGCAGAGGTTCGGGTTTTTACGGTGTTGAAAAGTCTAATTTATGAGTTGATGCAATCAGCGATACGCCTAGTCGTGCAAAAAAAAAAAAAAAAAATCCTGAATTTTGTCAGGCTTCACATCGTTTCCCTCAACGGGGCTCAGTTTAGCCAGCAGCCTAATAGCGAGTCAGATCAATCAGCGTGTTCTGGCAAGCAGTACGAGCGGTTCGACAATAAAACAAAAGACGCGAAAATCGATGAAAGCAAAGCACCCTCGAAAGTGTTTCCCCTTTAAAACTACATTATTGCTTACAGCGGAATAAAAAGAAAACAAACAAAAAACATGGCCACCTCTTGCACCTTCGTACGTATATACACAATGATACGTTTGGTGGCGTTTATGAGCGATCAAACCTCGGCTGCTGGTGTTTAGCATTCCTCCCCACGCTGCCTCGCTCTTGTGTAATGTTTTTCAAACCGAGCCGGTGACAGGTCTCCTGCTTCCTGTCAGTAACCTCAGACAAGCCTGTTGGGCAGGAACGAGATAAAGACAGCTGAGGGGTAAAAAAAATAATAATAATAAAAAAAAAACACACAGAAGCACCCCAACAACAAAATCAGAAACTTCACCACTAATTACAAACGACAAAATTGTTGCCGTCGAGAGACTCAAGAGCCCTGATGGGGGGGGACTGGGTATCGCTATATTGCATGCGCTGTCGATACACGGCGACGAGTTCGACAGCGAGCCCTAATGAAAATCCAGAAAGTTGAGCTCTAATTACAAGCGACTCTACTGATCCTCGGTCACACGGCAAAGCTGCCTCTTCTTCCGCAACGGTGAAATACACATGTAATTATGTCAAAAGCTGAAGTGTGTGTATGGGGGGGATGGGGAGGGGAGCTCTCTTTCAGATACACTTCGTTTAGCTACCCAAGGATAGCGCGGGTAATCACTCCTGCACTCGCTGTTAACTCGTTTCACACGCATATGCACACGGTATTAATGTGGGCGTCCGAGCGAGTCGGTGTTGCTCAACAGGGCCTTTCGTTACGATATGTTTCGCCAAAAGCCAAGCGAACACATTTGCCCACATGTGTTAGTTAATGGAACAGCCTTGTTTTCAGCGTTCTTTTGCCCAAGCCTGCACTATTTTAAACGCATTTTAAAACCTTGAGTAAAAAATAAAAAAATCTGTTTCAAATTCCGATAGAATCCAAACAGAGGGACAACAGAACTGTTCGGCCAAACAGCATTTATTTCGGCACGTAATTACCCAAAAATAAAGACGATTGATCATTAAAAAAAAGGATCGCGAGGCCCTTTAATGGCCAGCGCAGTAAGAGGTCTCCACTTAAAGCAATCAGAGGTGGCCAGAGCATGAATTGACATGCTAATGTATTTAAATCTGCAGGCCCTAAACGCCTAGCCTTGTACTAGAGAGCTCCCCTTAGCCAAATCTCACTGATATTTCCCTCACTTATTCCTGACCACCGAGATGTTACAATTGCTGGATAAAACCCAAGCTGAACACACACACATCTCACACACACACACACACACACACACACACACACACACAACAGCTAAGTGCGTAATGTCACGTGGAGGGTCGGCTGACCCACATTTTAATTACAATTGATTGCCAGGCAGGTCTTTTCCACGCCTCCTCGCATCCAGCTAGTCTTTTTGTACCTCGTTTTGTCCTCTTCTATCGTTCGGGTTCCCTTCTGTCTTTCTCTCCCACCAACTATTTACCCACTTTCCCACTTTTTTTCCGCTTAGAAGTCTGATTCAAATTTAAATGACCTTCGTTGGCCTGACTACAGAGTGTGAACACACACAAACACACACACACACACACACACACACACAGATATCTTTTCTCATTCAGTAACAATCCCCACTTGCAAGATTCCAACCGAAATCTCTCTTTCCCACCCACACACACACACACATCTACACGTGACAGCAGAGAAAGAGTGAACCATGACGTGGTCCTCCGCTCACGTCTTTTCCATTCGGAGTTGCTCATCAGGCTGTATAACGTGATTCTTTGAGTTAATCTGCACTTCCTATGAGCTTGAACAAGAACGAGATAAACAAGGCATTTCAGCACACACTGCGCTTCGATTTCACCCCGTTCTGGTTAAACTCCAGAGACTTTTGTGGGGTAAAAATCCCAGGAGAGCAGTTTCAGAAATACTCGAACCGACCAGGCTGACAGCGTTGAGCATGCCACGGGCAAAGTCACCACGATCACATTTTCCCCCCAATCTAAAATTTGTTATGAATGTTAACTAAAGTGCTTGACCTCTATATCGGAGTTATTTTATGCATTACACTGCTGCTGTGCGATTGGCTGATTGGATAATTGCATGCGTGACCAGGTGTACAGGTGTTCCTTTTCAAACGTGTCCGCTTTTGGGAATATCTGTGGTGGCGTGAACCGAATCTTACCTTCCTCCCTTCTTCTCTGGTACCTCTGTGTGTTCTCGTGGCTATCGTTTCCTCTCCTCATCCTCCTCCCAATCCTCCTCCTCATCCTCCCCCTTTCCTTTTAATGAAGCACATTTCTTTCTCTTTTCTGCTCTCTGGAGTCTTCCCCTGTCGCTCTCTTCCACTCTGTTAGAGTTAACTTATGACAGATGCTGGCACTGTTTCCAAAATAAATCCCGTGACAGTGCAATATCTCACAAATTCTGTGTTCACCCTTTCACACTGTGTACCTGTGTGTGTGTGTGTGTGTGTGTGTGTGTGTGTGTGAATGTTCGCCTGCATATTTTATGCTTGTGGAGGCAGGCTTGCCATTCATTGTTTGCCTGCTACCTGAGGCATTTGTGTCTTTGATGTGTGTGCGTGTGTGTGTGTGTGTGTGTGTGTGTGTGTGTGTGTGTGTGTGTGTGTGCATGCTCAGTGTGCAAACATTCTACCTTTCCATACCAATAGTGTGAAAGCTCTTCCAAATTTAGACAAAAATGCAGCTCTGTGTGAAGATTTGCCTCTGTGTGTGTAAGCGCATACATTTTTTAAATGTGAGAATAAATTTGGAGCCGTGTGTGTGTGTGTGTGTGCGTGTAGACGTTTCCCCGTGTGTTATGTATCGCTATAGACTGTAATGTAACACCGTGTAAGGTTGGATAACGCCACATCACATTACCCGGCCAAAAAAAATCATAATATTATGAGTCATTATGCAAATCAGCTGTATAACATTACATCACAGTTACACTTGTATTCAAGTGCTATAATGAAGTATAATCCGTCTACCAGTGTGTCTTATTTCTTAATGGAATTCCAATAAATACTGATGATGAGACATAAAATGATCCGAAAGGTTATTACAGGCGTTTTGTGTAGAATAGCTTTTCTCTACAGAGCACTGTAAATGTGTTCAAGTGTTAATATACTATATGGACAAAAGTTTGTGGATTTGTGTGCTTTTTGAACGTCCCATTCCGTATTTAGTCCCATTTGCTCTTATAGTAACCTCCACTCTTCTGGGGATATGTTCCACTAGATTTTGGATATTTGTGCTCAGCTTAGTATTATAGAATATGACATTTTCAATCAAATTTGAATGATAATAATTGATTGCACTAATGAAATTGCTTGATGGACACAATTTTAACGCCATTCGAGTGTCTCACCTGTTTTGTTTCCCGTTCATTTAACAAAACACCTACAGTAGAACTACTACAATTTCTGAAACAGAGACATAAATAACAAACGAAGTTTCAATTAATCGCATGCACTCTTCATTTTTTGCTTCTTTGAATCTCGTTCTTCAAAATGAACAAATCTTCATCGTTTTCTTTGATAAGAAACAAAAAACAAAACGTTACATTTTCATACCCTAACATGTCTAGGTACACAGTCTATAGTTCCAATAATTTATTTATGTATATATAACTGCAGAAAGAGTCATGTGACAAAAGAACGAACGACTCGGACCAGTGGACTCATGAGGTGAATCACTCAATTCTGTTTCCTGTCAAATGCACTGCATAGCCTCTATGGGAGTGATGTGATAAACGAACTAGAAGGACAAGACTCAGACTAGAAGAGTTGAGAGGTGAATTATTCGATTCTGTTTCCTGTACATAACCTACAGAGATTTTGCAATGCTTTGCTCATGAGCTTCCAGTAAAAAATGAACGAATCACTCGTTGTGTGGATAGTAAAGGGCCGCTCGAGGGCTCAGGAGTGGTAGCATGGCAGATCTGGGATTTGAAATCATGACCTTTATATTCGAAGTCTAACATCTTAACTCTACCATGCAACTCAATATTTCTAGGTATTTGAAATCTGTGGTCAGGATCCAAGAGACTGAAATTGTCTGTGCTTCCTGGGTGAGAGAGAAATCTCACTTTTTCTCTGCTGTCATTCAAAGTAATGCTAGCAAATTGTAGGTCTCTGTGAGCTCATGTATGCATAAGAAGGTAGACAGTTTCCATGCCCTGTGCAAGAGGACGCCCTGTTAAACAAAACGCCCTGCCTAACCGGACCCTCTGCCCAACAGGACTGTCTCATCATCACGATTTGTATGTGTGATCTCTAGACCACAGAGTAAAAGCACACCGTTTCAGCAAATTTTGTAATATCTAACTGATCTTTATTTGTACTTCTTTTACCTTGATTTTGATACTGCCTCTCTATTCTATCCCCCTCTCTATCCTTCAGCATTCCCTCTCAGGATGTGATGTAAAACTGCACACGTGCACACACCCAATGAGAGCTGCAGTAGGTGCATTGATATTCCGCACAACCAAGAAAGGTTTTACAGCTGAGATCACTCACACACACACACACACACACACACACACACACACACACACATACACACACACACACACGCTCTATATCCCGTGTCATATTTGTTAGATGACTGCCCAAGAGTATTTACGGGCTCAAACAAATCAGAAAACTGGAAGGGGAAAAAGAGACATGTTACTGGATTACATTAATAGATTTAAATGCTATGTGATGGGAATGGGTAGCACACACACACACACACACACACACACACACCACTTTCTCACTCACAATCGGACACAAATGCATAGTCTGACAGTGCCTGATAAAGCCGGCTGTGAGACAAGGTCATAATTCAGTTTGTCCATTTCAAATCTCCTCATTAACACAAACACACACACACACACACACACACACACACACACACACACACAAGCACCCATCTCCCACTAATTCTCTAATTATGTTCATGATTAGGGTGAACTTGCACACTTGGCTTACCTAATGATGGCTTTAATGGCCAGAATCTCCATTAACAAGCGCCCCTACATACACAAGCACGGTGACATGGACTGTGCTATTAGGAAACCCTCAGCTGTATTTGGAGGGAAATGTACAGAGATTGAGGAAAGCTGAGTCGGATAGGAAATGGGGGATTGGGGGAATGGGGGATGGGGGTATTTCAGTGGGATTTCTTCTCTTCTCCTGAAAACTCCATCTTCTCGGCTTAAACGCAGCTGCCGATCTATAATCGACTATGAAAATTACATTTCCAATTTTGCACCATTTCATTAAGGAGGCCAACCACGTTACCCCGCAGTCGCACTGTCTCCGTTCGCGGCTGTGTTAACGAGGTATGAAATTAGATATTTGTTCAACCAGCAGCACTTGCACGTATTAACATGGACGCTAAGCAAATTGATTCGTGCGCGAACGCCACTGTTTTATCAGGCTTTGTTTGTTGTTCCTAATTGCGACGTCGCCAGCAATTAAAAACATGCGAGCCGTCTGATTGCGCGCACGCGTAAACGTTAGATCGACGTCCGACAAAACAGGGAACGATTCCGGTATGTCGGTCAGGGGAAAAAAATAAATGAATAATAATAAAAAAAAATTTGCTAGGCGACTGCATGCTAACGTGATTCAGCAAGCGAGTTCCTGGAACGGGAGCGTTCCGAGGTCACGCCCACTTCATCTGAACTGACACCTCAGCGGGGAAACGAGATCTGGCGCGAGTGAGAAATGGAGCGGATTGATTCGATAACGTTTCTGCGCGTAATGCGGGCGAGGTATCGGGTTACTTATAGTAGCGATACGGAGGTAATCGATTCTGTTCCAAATTTCACCGTTAAATCTTGCGATAAAAAAAACAGGTGAACTTTTAATGGTGGCTTTCCTTTCCTTTTTTTGCTGAAACTGCCCCCTGTATTCAGCTGATTACCTCTACAATACGAGAAGGACAGACACACACACACACACACACACACACACACACACACACACAAGCCAATTTCCAAATCCAGGCCAGCTGTGCACTTTCTCTGAATTCCTCTCTTCACCGTCCAGGTGTCTTTCAGTGGGTTTGGGGGTATGTGTGTGTGTGTGTGTGTGTGTGTGTGTGTGTGTGTGTCTCCTGTGGCTGTCTGTGTGTGAGATAGCAGGTGTTTTGTGTGCAGGTCAAAGCTCGGAAAAGGACAGCACTATGGGAGTGTTTGGTGCTTTGTGTGTATATGTGTGTAAAAGTGTGTGTATGTGTGTGTATGTGTGTAAGACGAGTACACATAGAGAGACAGAGAGAGGTCTTGGCAACCCCCCCGTGAGTCTCTACTACATCTTTAAAGGATAAGATATACAAAGCGGCGTCTGAGATATGATTACATAATCAAACATGTAGACCGACAGGACGGTGAGCTGCCAACTCGCATAATGTTTTCACTAGAATCCGCTGTGTATTTATTTATTTATTTATTTATTTTTTGATCGTCCGTTATTGTCCCCCTGTGTAAATACCAAGTGCGTCTCTCCGCCGGAGAGAACGACAGTTAGAAAGAGAGCCGAGATGCAGAAAAGGGAAGAACGAGAGTTATGGTTGTGACGGTGTTACATCATTATCCGTAGGTGTAATGAAACATGTGTCACATCTGGCCCACTTCTGAGGCGAATAATCAGAGACGAGGAAAATATGCGCCGCTTCCATCCTCATTTCCATATTTCTCCATATCCCGCTCGTTCACTGAGCACCGCCTCCAGCTCATGCTTATAAACCCCAATTCCCATGATGCTCTGGCACAGTAGAAGAGAAGAAACAATAAGAGGTGTATTAAGAAGCGGGGAAAAAAAACAGTTGAATAGTACATAGTCCTCTGGAAAGTACGAGAAGGATAACATAAAAAAAAGGGGGTGTGGTAAACACGTACACACACACACAAATTCAGTCCATGCCAGATCACTAGTCTACATGCCTCTAATGGGGAACGGTGGTAGCACTGGTTAAGGCATTGGATCTGAAGGTTGTGAGTTCAAATCCCAGCCACACCAAGCTGGGCCCCTGAGCAGGGCCCTTAACCTAATAACTGCTCAGTTGTATAGATGAGATCATTGTAATATTCGAGCTGGATAAGGGCGTCTGCGAAATGTTATAAATGCAAATGTGACGGGAAAATCTACTGATATGATCTTCGAATCTCGTTCAGCAAAATGAGCAGGTTTTTTGTTTAATTAATTTTGCTTATTCAGCATTTTCACTGTCCAAAATTCCCGCACATTGTACTTGTACTAATTTTTGATCCTATTCCAGAAAACAATTACATGCAGCCAAGAATAAAAGAGACTAAAAAAATGTTACGATTTCGTGATTCGTGCGACCCTGTGATCGTGTGATAAACTTCCTTTAGTACAGGTAGTCCTGGACTTACGATGAAGATGTGTTCCGATGACCTCATTGTAATAATTGAACAAATTAGAGTAAATCATTTAGCAAAACAAAGCAATTCACAGTACCGGAGTGTATAAACTATACAGTATATATCTATGTAGCAGTGGGCGAACCGTGGTTTGCAAGTGCAAGATCTGAAATTGGGCTTTAAAACACTGGAAACGATAGAATACGCACACAAACTCCGAGATTTGTTCCAATTCTGTCATATTGCTATCATTGACCCATCGTAACTCGGGGATTAGCTGTAGTGTGAAAACCTGCATTTGCTCTGTACAGGACACCAAAATAAATAGTGTACCTCCCGAGTCTTCTGGTCCGAGTCACCTATTTCTTTTTCCTGTGCAGAGCCTATTGCGGATTTTCACTTTATGGTGTTGGTGCGTGCGTGAACCAACTTATCGCTCTCTGAGGCAGCTCATTAGTCCCGAATCATATAAAATATTACTTCGAAATGAATGAGGAGTTCATAAAGGATCCCACAATGAGCTGAGAAATGTTTCGTTGTATCTCGATGAACACCGGAGCGAAGAAACCGACAGCATGTTCAATCGGCGTCTAATTGTTGCTGGATTAACGTTCAAATGAATTGTGAAGTGTTGGATCTGACGCTTCATTTAGACCCATTAGATCCTTTTTTTTTCTTTTCTTTTTTCCACTCTTCCTGCCTAAAACGGATAGTTCCAGCTATCGATTTTCTGTGCCTGAGTTGTCCCTAATAAATACTGTTTAGTGTGTATGTATAACACACACACTGAGACTGAGAGTTTTTCTTTCGCATGAAACTACACTGAACTCAAAACTCCATGCTGTAGTAGATTCACGTCGGGCATAAAAGTTCACTATGTGATGCATCGACAAGTTTGCATTTGTATCAAAAAAAACAAAAAACTATTTATTTATATATAATTATAAGTAAATGCTCTACACTTTTATTATTTAGAAAGCGAGCAATAATTTGTGACCGATATTTTAGATGTAGCGACTGTGATGATGTGAATGTGAAGTATCACAGCCCTAGGAGACCGAGCTGCGTCCTGAGAGTCACATAGAATACAGATGAACATGGCCGAGGTAGAGCTGCATTCTCCGGGAGACAGAACAGGAAAACGTCTTGGTTTACAAATTGGATAGCATGTTTTTTTTTTATTTTTTTTATTGCATCGTATTGCATTGAAACGCATCGCATCACATCGCAATGCATCGCGATGCGAATTGCATCAGCCTCGGTAATGGAGATGTGCATATCGAGTCCATAGTGATACTGATGTTGGTAACTGGGGGGTGTGGCTTTATAGGGCTGTCTGTTACTAATTAGAGAGTTTAAATCTGATTGACACAAACTGTCAATCGTTCATTATTTATGCGTTGATTGGCTCATTGTCATCCAGGGGGCGGGAGGGGTAAAAAGGCAGATTGTTTGTGTATATATTTAGGTGAAAACTCATAGCAGTCAATTTGTATAGTAAATATAGATTCTGTGCAGGGTTGAATCCCTCATTAGAAGAACACGAGCTTTAATCCCAGTGTCATTTCGTTTAAAAATGTGACAGATGCGAGTGCAGGTTTGGGCAAAGCCCTTGGTTAAAATGTTTGCCAATGCCGGCAAGTGATGTGTTGCTGAGCGTATACTTCGCCATATTGTAGATGAAACGAAGTCTTTTCGTTCTGGGAGTGTGTAATTGGGAACAGGTGTGTTCAGTCCATGCTTGGAGTACGATGAGTGCTGTAGTGTGTAGGAAGTGGAGTCAGTGGTGGCCTTGTTTGAAATGGAAAATGGAGTACGGAATGATACGATACTAGCCAATCACAGGCATCTCTGAGCTCATAAATGCAGAACAGAGTAGCAGTTTTGGTAAAGAAAATTTAATTCATTGTAAAGATTACATTTAATTTAGTAATGGATTCTGGAGTAATGGAGTCTGTTACAGTCTGAGTTGATACACATTATTAATAATAATATAACATTTGTATCCACACTGGATAAAGTGCCCTAAAGAAAATCATCGCAGTGAATAATGCGTTGTTTCTGCAGATCGGTCCACTGACCGTACAACAACAGCTCGATGCTCTTACCAACACCCGGAAATCAATGATTTCCTAGGCAGCTCTTCCTCCTTGTTGTGTTTTTAGGGTGAGTTTAACACAATGTGCTGTCGCTGGCACTGTGCTCCTGGTCACAACTGTACACAACACAAATCTGTACCTTTTCTTTTCCTGTCTCAATGCAAACAATAAAGAAGCCTTCAACCTTCATTTGCTTTCAACCTTCGAGGCAGTATTGTTTTAAAATAACTCTCATCTCAAGTCATTTCAACACTTAAGTGAAAAATCACTATACTTGAAAGAATAACTCTACTGTACTAGATGATTTTAGATGTTAGTAGATGATCATCTTTTGTTTTACAGTCGAACATACAGAAAAATAGGTTCGGGACAAAGGCCTGAGTTTAATGCGTTTTTCTATAAATGTTGTTTCCATTGATAATAAAGCATCTGAGAAGATTTTTAATTATTTTAAATTCCCTTTCATTTACACTATATGGACAACAGTTTGTCGACTCCTGACCATAAGATTGGTATGTACTTTCTGGACATCCGATTCCACATTTAGACCTGGTGGTATCAAAATGTTTAGAAATACTTATGTGCATATAGTGTATATAACTATGAGAACATGAGTGTAAAATAAAGAAGTAACTTGTTCAGAGTACAGTAGCCCCGCCCCCTTCCTCTGCTGTATTCACAGCCACTGATCAGCATGATTGCGATCCACTAACTAACACTGATTTCTTTGATAAGTGAAGGTGGGTACACGCAGCCTCCTCTTCGACAGTCTCGCTTTAACTGCTGTTATTAATTAACTGCCTTTCGCTCGGCGTAGCATCGTAAGGCGCGAGCGCCCGCCCGCACGCGTGGGGTGATGTGCTGCCTGACGGGCCGTCTCTGTGATAACAGTGTGTTGATAAATGAGCGCCAGGTCTTTGCTGTCACATGGATACATCTTGCTGTTTACTCATGAATATGCACGGGTGTATTTGCATATGCAGAAATGCTCAGACGTTTTTATCTGATTTACAGGCTCTACAGTCACTCAGTCAATTGGCGTTCTGACACGCCGTTAATAACGGCAAAGAGAAAGAAAGAGGCGTGTTTTGCTGTTTGGTCGGATGAGGCCTCTTCTTGTGTTTTGTAAGAAAGCCATAGAATTTGGAATGAGACAAACTTTTGCTCGATATTGGGTGAATGCATTGTGAACCCAGGTGAACGAAGATTTATCCAAATAACCATCTACTCAACACCTGGAGGCTACAACGTTCTCCCTTTCAGAATGTCAAAATGTGTTTTAGACATGTGATGTTAAATCCCCTATTTGATGTTATAATAAACTCCACCTTTCTGGGAAGATTTTCCTCTAGATTTTGGAGTGGGCTTGTAGAGATTTGTGCTCATTCAGCACATTGTCAGGGTCTCCAACAATCCTACAGTATACAACTGTGTACCTCCGACCACGTATGGCTGAAAAAGTCAGCCGTCTCAATACTTTTGTCCATATAAACTGCTAAAACAAACCTTCCTTTATATCCACACATACACAAATAGATCCTTTGCACCATAAAGTACACTTTCCACGAAAGATCACAATTATCTTTACCATACAAAACATACAAACCCCGTGCAGTTTGTAGGGGCTTTTACCAACATATATGATAAGGTGAAGTGAGAGCAAGCACAACAAATGAAACGAGATCCCCAGGCAAAGAAAGCATTAAGCTCAGAATCCTATCCACAAATTAACTTTATTCGGTTTGGAGGTTCTGGATAGAAGCGATGTATTGTTTCTCTGATACCAAGGTAATAACACTGCATGCCAAAGTCCTTATGTAACCGGTGTCCATCAGAGACAGCCAGTCAGTGGGTTCAAGCACAGATGCAAAAGCTTCATACATCATCATTTTTATTCCGCATGCTGTTACACACACAATCTCTCACCTATTTGCTGATAACATCCCATCTAATCAAGCTACATACATGTTTTTGGGAGGAAACTGGAGAACCCAGAGGTAAGCCACATGGACACAGGGGCAACGGGAGACTGTGTGAAACTCGACACAGACAGCAGCCCAAGCCCCGGATTAACCAAGGACACCAGAGACAAACAAGGACTCTGGGGGTTGGAAAGCAGCAATGATTCCTGCTGGTCCACCATGCAACCATAACTGCTGCTGTAACTGTTCAGCAAAGCAATGAGTAAATTCAACTGAGTCTAATACTTTCTGAACATTTTGGTGTCATGGTGACATGAGTATTTGCCTCATTATTTGTCAAGGAAGAATAAAAAATAAAAATGGTTTCAGAGACTAAATTGTCCACATTAAATGTAAGAATAAGCAGATAAAAATCATGTTCATCAATAAATCAGAAACAAAGGCGCTCCATCGACCTATAGGGATTCCACATTCAGATTTACCAGAAACCTGAAACGTAAATACGCTTAACAGCCAAATCAAGGTGATGATCACACCAATACGCACTTGTAAAAAAAAAAAAAAAATTCCGAAATTGGTCCCTCGCTGCTGCTGAAACAGCCTCTCTTCTGAAAAGCCATTTTACTAGATTTTGTAATACGGTGGTGGGAAATTCTGCTTATTCAGCAATTTGAGCTACGGGAGCTCATCTGTTGGATCGGACCACACGGGCCAGCCTTTGCTCCGCACGTCTTTTAATGAGTCTCGGCCGTCCATGACCCTGTCTTTCCTTGGAGCACTTTTGATAGATACTGACCACTGCAGACCGAGAACATCCTACAAGAGCTGCATTTTTGGAGACGCTCTGATCCAGTTATCTAGCCATCATATTTTGGCTCTTGTCAAACTCGCTCATATCTTCACCCTTGCCCATTTTTCCTGCTTCTAACACGTCAACTTTGAGGACGAAATGTTCACTTGCTGCCTAATATATCCCACCCTAACACTAACTAGTGTTATTCACTTCACTGGTCATAATGTTAATAATGTGTGTAAGTCAACACAGTGGGAAAGAATTGAATAAACGAATTATACTGACCTCAGTGTTCATTTTATTGTTTATCCCTCGATAACACCATTTTATCTTCATACACCTGCTAGCGATCAGACTCGTTTCGAGACACGTGAAAGCCAATCTGCACTTCTATTCAAACTGCTGCTCGTGCTACATCACAGGGTAAAGTAACAAAATATCCACTCTCAAATCCATGAGCTCACAATTGGCTATCTCTGTGACTGACGGGGGTTGAAAGATTTTTCCATCCCGCCCACCCAGAGATAAATTTTGCCGCCTTGGACTGCTGATCACTGAGACGATTTCATGTGATTCATAAGACCTCAGTTAACATCAGTGGTTTGGGATGAGAGAAGGTTTCTCAGGCAGCCTTCTGCTCTCCGAGTCAACACAAATGAGGACAACACTCCAAGTGATGTCATGGGCAACGTCAAAACTCTCAATAACTAATAACGGCTTCCTTAGTGCCTATATCTTAAAGATCGCTTATCCACCTGAAACGCTAACACAACGTCGGCATGAAAATACATTAGCGGGCACTTAAGTGCTGGAAACATCCTGCCTGCTCCACACAAATAATAGATAGAAAGTGGATTATCCAATGACTGGTTCAGTGATCAGCAGGTTCAGTCCCAATTTTGTTGACTGACGGATTACAACGGAATGGAAGAAACGAGTCATTATAAAATAAAAGTCTCTTTGTGGAACGCGAAAGGGCATTATGAAATAAATGCAGGTTTCAAGCGAAGCTGCTTTGGAGTAAAAGCCGGTTATTATGAAAATTAAAAAATGAACTGAAATGTGACAACATTAGTGGGAAAAATGACTGTGATGAAATATTTTATAAAACATGAGCGCCATGAATTATTTTGATTGAATAATTTCACATGTATTTATTGCTGCATTTATTTACTCTCTTATTTTTTTTAGTTCGTTTCTTTGCTTCCCCTTGTTTTTATGTCACGTCAGGGTTGTTTTCATGGTATCAACAGTTTTCCGAACTGATTATAATTCATTATAATTTCCGTCAATTATCCTCATCCTGTGTTTTCCTTATGGCTGAGACATTCTGAGACATGTTGCACTCCCTTCCCTTTTAGACCCTAAAATCACGCCACAAATCATACACTTTTAATTCCTCTATACAGGGGATGTGGAATAATCTAAAATGCCTTCAGCTGTGTTACTGATGTAACATGCTAATACCATTCCTAACACATTACTACCCCCGCTGGCCCTCTGCTTGTCTGTACCCTTATCATAAATGACGGTTATCGAGGGGTTTAAAAGAACCAGAAATCAATAAAACAACATTTTTGGCTTTATAGTTGTATTTTTTGGGGTTTGGGATGTCGCCTTTTCTCATGACCCCGCTCTCTCTCTCTCTCTCTTGCTCTCTTTCTCTCTCTCTCACTCTTTCAACGTGTAACAACAGTGTGATAAATATTTAATTGTCACCGTTGGCTCCTTGTAGCTTTATACGGCTGATTAATCCCGTAATGCCGTCAAATAACCTGTGTGAAAATTTCAGCTGCCGAGTCGGATTCCAAACATTATTTATAGCGGTAAAACTCTTTCTGATTTCGAAATGCTGGTTCACACTGTAATTTCTCCCCCTCACCAAGTGTCAACCCAGAAATTAATCAATTGTCAGTGGAAACCATCTCTCTCTCTGTCTCTCTCTTATGAATCGTCTGACTGTATCGCTCACAGCAGTCCTGTTCTTTGAACAAGACCTCGCAACATCTCCGAGCTGAATTTAGCATTTTGATGAGTGCATGCCTTCTGACTTCCATTACTGAAATATCGACCTCGCTCTCTACCTGCTGATGTTTTTGACTGAAATTTCCCTCCTATCATTGATCCGGCAGAGTGCAACTACATAATCCGGGAGACGTCTTATTAAAGTCAATTATGCCTAATTAAATTTCACGTCCCGTCGTGCGCCCGCTGCGCCGCGTCTTTAGCTTGACGACTAGCGCTGGCTTTCTCGGTTCGAGGTCGTTTAAAGCCAGATGTTACCGAAGTGCTCGGGTTCGCTGCGCCGACCTCGAAGCACGAAAGAGATGAATATATCTGGAAGGATCCGGGCCGTTTGTTTTGTTTTTTTTTATCAGGAGAAATTAGTCGCTTTTACTCATGATATTTCTGAACGTTCGAGAAAGGCTTTGTACACTTGAGACTTCTCACCTACCATAATTCGAGCTAGCTTTATTACATTATAGCATGTGTTTAAATGAACAACAGATTAAAAAACTCATCAGACTCTTCCTCATAAAATATTCCACTCATGGCAAAAAAAAAATAAAAATGGAGCGTGATTATTTATATTCGACAACCAATAAAATCTGAGAGCAGGTGAGATTTATGGCAGCCTTGAGTCTTTCTGAATTAATGAGAGCCTCAAAACTGTCTGCAATTCAAGCACACTCCAGCAATACATCATTTTGATGTGAAGGTTTACAACTTTCATTTGGTCGGTATTAAAAAAAATATATAAATAAAAAAACGGCCGCGTCGTCGTCATTAGGTTCAAATGTGTTGTTCTCGGCAATCTTTAGCATACGTGACTGTCTCGTGCTGTTCATACCGAAATAAGAACAAATGTAGTATAGTAAACAGACTAGCATAATGTGCTCCATTTGGGAAACTAATGGAGCGTGCAGAATGGATAGTTTTTGCGCTAATCTGTCCCATCGTGCAAAGTGCTCGGAGCAGATAACAGACAAAAACCGCATCTGTGCCGCTGCTTCTGTCTCTGCCTTAAAACTGTATTTGTTAATGAACTGTATACTACACTGAAACTTAATGAGGCACTCTTGTTTACATCACATGCATTTTAACAACATGCATTTCCCTTAAGTAGCAAACACTTAGTGCTCAAATGTGATCATCCTCACTTTGTATCCCTCCATATAAAGCACAACGATTTCAAATTCATGAATAGTTTCCTGCCATCGAATTTTGGCATTGCTCAGAGGCGTTCCTATAGATCACTACGTGCTTGGAGTGAATGCAATTGAGAGTCCCACACATGTCCCCTTCCTACAATGGTATGCTATGGACAAAATCTTCACACACTCATTGCAAAACAAACATGAACAACTCCATCCCATCCTGCCCTGTCCCATGGTTTACTAGATTGTCTGCTAGCTACGAATATGTTGCTCGCGTTTTTATCATATTATTATAATTCATGCAAAAGGCTTCAGAGTGGACATTTCTTCAGAAAAGACCACCAATGAAAGTCACTTTTACTTCCAGGTTGAGATGTTAGATTGTAAATATTATACACTATAAGGCGTTGATCCAATTCGGTAGTGAGAAGTTTTTCTCTCTTTTTTTTGTGCGCTTTTACAACCAATATATTTTTTGCTTTTGCTATAAAATCGGAAAAGTATTAAAGGGATTGTTGAACGATTTTCAATTGCGTATTTATGCGCAAGTATGACCACAGACCTATAGTGCATACTTTTATTTCGTAGTTGATATCGTATTATATGTGATTTTGTGAGACATTTCATTTTTAAATGTTCCAACAGTCAATAAGTTGAATGAACTGTTCTAGTTCAGGTGCGCACACACTTTTTCAGCACACTTATAAAATGACCAAGTCAAAATGATCTACCTAATATAAAAATACATAAATAAATACCTATTTATTTAATGTCATGCAATCTACCCACAATACCGTTGCGATCGACCGGTAGATCTCGATTGATGTATTGGGCTCCCCTGTTCTACTTCATAATTGCAAAGCAAAGCATTTCAATCCTGACATTTTTCCTATTAATGAGATTTTGCGATGATTTGCTTTATAGGTTTTTATAATTTTTTTCTTTTAAGAATCGGCGAATAATTTGCTTGTAAGAGCCAAGACCTCATTCAGACACTGAGACAGTGCATTCTTTCCGAAAGACTGATCGCCTTGTCTTCCTCATTCAGCGGATTGGTGTTTGAATGAACCAGTCACTCCATCATGAGCAGAAGATTTGCTCTGCTCGTGTTCGGCGTCTCAGTGTGCCATTCGGCAAATCGTTCCGTCATGAGTCTTTTAAACTCGATCTTATCTTTCGGCGCATTTTTAAACATTCATGAATTGTGTAAAGTCGTATTTGCCTAAACCTTATCTTCTCCTCATCCTCTTGAGTCTTTCAATCAAGCCCGAGATTCGCACTGCTCTTGTTCATGAGGTCGGGGGAAGATTAAAGAGTACCATCACAGTCTAAGCAGTTTCAGGGAATGTAACAGTAATCCCTGGGACAAATCATTCTTCTAAACACAGACATAAGAGCTTATTATGAAATAGTAAACACTGTACATTAGAGTGAACTACACAACTGAATGAATTCTTGAACGGATCAGAGCGAGTAGCCAAATGGATTCAAATGACCTGGTTCAATGCAAACTCACACTTTTTAATTCTTATTCCCAGATCACACCTTCTCTTCATTTTCATTCGCTCCTTGACATATCGCCTTGTAGGTGGTAAAAATAGGTCACTATACGAATGCAAATGGACAAAACGGAAGCAAAATAATACTGTGATGAAAATCTAAAATTGTCGTCTGGTTATATTTCTCAGCTCTATATGTAGCTCTCTTTAAATCGCTGTGTGTGACTGACGGGGGTTGTGTGTATACAGGTTACTGTTTGAATAGTTAGTTATTAAGGATGGGCTCCTCCAGCCACTCTCAAACTCGTTTTCTGTCACTTTTATATTAATCCCTATAATAACCACTGTGAAATATTTATAAAATCACTACAGTGAAACTAGAAGGACAACATTTCCTGCCAACATTTCATGCGTTGAACAGTAAGTGTTCCAGTCAGACTAAAGTCTAAGAGCGAATTAAACAATATACTTTTAATCCAATCATTTGCATTGAAAGCTATCCTCTTGTGGAGCTGTATTGTGATGTACTGAACACCGTAATGAGGTGTCGTTTTTAATACGCCGGGCATTTTCTTCCTGAACCCCTTATAAAAATAAAAATAACAGATTTTTTAAAAGATTGAAAACCCATCTTTTTCTTATGTTGTTAAGTTAATTGTTGAATACCCATCAGAACCATGAACAATAAAATAAACTGGAAATAAAAATAGGTGATGAGAAGACAGCTGGTGTGTCTCTATTTTGTTTGTAATTAGAATAAATTTCACCCACTGCTGTAAAGCATTCAACATTTTGCAAATTAAATCCAAACTGGATTTGATGTGAATCTATATATAATAATAATATAAGAGCTGTGTTTGATTACAGTAGGACCCCTGTATCTGCAGGTGATAACATGCATACCAAGCCCCGTAGCAGACACCTGAAACTGCGGACAGTAGCGAACGCTATACGTTGTACATACGGCATAGGCATTTCATTGAGTTTCATTTGTACATTAGGAAAATAAATTATAATAAAATAAATAGGAGCTATTATTAAGCAAACTGATGTTAATTGAACACAAGCACTGTGACACTGTGAGCCTTGATCTGATAACCGAGCCGGATACTACGTGACTAACAGCGTGGATACGCCGGACAAAGAGATGATTAATGTCCCGAGCGGGATCACGCGAGACTGCGCACAGTTTAAATTATCACTGTTTACTGTTTTTCGTTATTTTCAAATGGTGGATAAACGAATCTGTGCAAACCGAAACAGCGAATGCACGGTTTTTACTGAATATACCCGATTTTACTCAAGAACAAGACAAAAAACTGTAAAGTCCCTTGTCAATGACAGGGGGCTTTTATGAATACATGTTTTATACCTTTAGTGAGAAACGTGTTGGTGGAATTCAATAATTAACGTTCCCTTAAAATGATCGGGGTGGAAAATTGCACTTTAAACATAATGCCGTACCCAGAATTAGAATTAAGAGATTCACTGTATTTTGTATACAAAAATTCAGATTTCTTGACTAAATATTAATGAAGAAATTAATAATCAAATTCGAATTTTCCACTATGAAATCTTTAAGATTTAAAATCGAAATCATGCAAGACGTTATCTGGATTATTGCCTACAGTTTGTCAAGTGACAATAAAAAAAAACAAAAAACAATAAAGCACAAAGGTATGTGAGTTAGAGACTTGAAAAAAAAAAAAAAACGCTACACATTCTACATAAGAAATGTAAAAGTTAAGATCTTGCATCAATGTCGATCCCTCTGGGCGTTGAAAGGAAGAAAGAAATTAAGTAAAAGTCCCTCCGATCCCATGGTGCGGCCCCTCTGCTCAGCTGGAGCATATGTATTTAATTTGATCATGATTTTCGTCTAAATTTGTATTGTGCCCCGGGCTACCGCGTTAACGGTGTTGGCCAGCACCACCAGCAAACTAGGGCAGTATCTGCATTCCTTCTTTACACGTTTTGGAAAAGAAACCGAGATGGGGCACTCCTTTACATATACACCAAGACAGCAAAGACACAAAAAGATGCGTAACTGAATTGTTATATAAGTAGTCTAACACAGATATGTGCTGGGCTTGAAGTCATTTTAACTTGTCTGAATGTCAAGTGTGTGTGTGAGAGAGAGTAAGGGTGTGTGTGTGTGTGTGTGTGTGTGTTGGTTTTTGTGGTTTATGTGGACATTTGACCTGATTACGTACCGACATTATGGGGACATTTGGGATTATGGGGACAGGACAGGTGTCCTCATAATTCCCGCACTGTGGCTATATATATCTATACTAGAGGAGCTGAAATTCAAAATTTCAGTCCATGTCCATTATACCACAAACACCGAAACTGACTTAACACAGTGTAACTTTGGAATTTCGTAGTGCGCCCTGTAGCCCGGAGCCGGTACTGCAATCCGTTCACACATGTGTGAAAATTTGAGCCTTCTGATTGGCTAGCGCTGATTGCCATTTTTTCGTTCTGTGATTGGCTGAGACCTACGTCAATTATCCTACGTGTTCCTTTTAAGGGCGGAGTTTCATTAGACTCGGTTTGCCAACACATTGAACAGCCATTATCCAGCCCTTTAAAAGCCAGGTATGATTATAAAGTTCATAAACTTAATGAGTAGACTATTGATATATTCCAAGAGCTCGGTTCCTTGTTGTAAATTAATGTTGTAAGAAATATTTCATTGGAATCTGGAGATTGGGGTGAATTTAGCCTTAAGAATGCATAAATTAAAGCTGGCTAGTTAGCAACATTATCAATGGTTAGTTTTAAAACCTGAGTTGAATAACTAATTACTGATAAATCTTGTACCGAATGCGCACTGTATAAATTTGGGTTTAGTGCGTTTGGCCGAATTAAAATGAAGGAAATGTCTGTATGTTAGCATGGATGCTAGCTAATAATAGTCAGTGCTGATAGCCGCTAGCTGATAGCCGCGCATCCTCGCGGCTCTTTAAACGCGTTCGCTCCGGCCACAGAGCGCGTGCAGTGTTGTAAGGTGAGCTGCTGGGCATACAGCACCCGGACTGCTTATAAACTACTGAGAACTGCTTTTAATTATTTTATTTATTATAAGGCTGTATGCTATTTAATGTCGCTAGAACATCACTTCCGGTTAGCGCGTGCAGTGTTGTAAGGTGAGCTGTTGTACACACAGCACCCGGACTGCTTATAAACTACTCAGAACTGCTTTTAATTGTTATTATTTTGTTTATTATAAGGCTGTATGCTATTTAATGTCACTAGAACATCACTTCCGGTTAGCGCGTGCGACCGGAAACAGCTGAGTGCGTGCGGCGCGGGAGTTACATGGCTGAGTTTGGAGCGGTGGTGAGGGTCTGAGTGTGAGATAGAGATGATGGTACAGTGTGTAAACACTGCTGTATCACTGTGAGGGTGTAAATAACCCCTGATACTCTTCACTCATAACTCAGTAATACTGTAGTCAGAAGTAAAGCAGAATGAACACATCAGAAGTCTGATATCTTTGAGTGTCAGTGTGATGGAGAGTTTAAATCCCAGCTCTCCTCAGCATTGTCCCATGCTCTATCACTGGACATGTTTTACATAAACACCACTTATATTAACAATTTAAGGTTTTAGTTTAAATAAACACTCATTTCTGTGGGGAAGAACAGCATCATTTTAACATGGCTGAGATGAAGCGCAGAAGAAAAGAACATCCAAAGCAGGAGACGGAGTATTACACATCTGCTGGGAAAGACAAACCTGGAAATATATAAATTCAGATAAAGGTAAGGGTCCATTCACACATGCCATCCTATGTTCCTTTTGACCTAGACTGCTTTCATTAACAGACAGGGCATTAGGATAAAACTGGTGTGAAGTTCACGACTGGATTAATATTTCATTTTTTCTTATTCAGGGTGTGGAGTATTCAGTTCAGTCCCTTTTGATGAGGGAGACCTCTTTAACCTCGCAACAGCAGACACTCTGGCAATCATCGAACACAGTAAACAGGTAATATATATTTTTTTACAGTTGTGAAATTATATTGAGCTCTTATTATATCTTATAAATCTGTATGTAGTGTGTATGCCTGAGACCTGTTTCATTGTATATCAGGGCTTTAGTGATTTACATGTGTTTTGTGTTTATTGGCGTGTGTATGTAACAGACATGGTTTAGCAGTACACTGGGTATATGGGGACGTTGTTGTAATGTGATAGTCAATGTACATAAGCAGCTGTGTGTATAGTGTCTGACAGAAACCTGGTCTCGAGGGACTTCACTTTATAAAGTTATTGTATGAGCACCATTAACTTTATTAAATTAATTTCTCTTAAATTTGCATCTTATAGATGTAGACTTACTGACTATTGTACTTCCTTATCCCTCAGAGGTAAGGGTTTGTTACAGAAGCACCAAATAGCAGATGTGACCTGGGTGATTGTATATCATGAGAACAAAAGTGACCCAAATATTATAGTATAGTTAAGGCAGCAATGTTCTTGCTGGGTGTAAATAATATACCATATATACAGTGTGCTTTGCTAATGTACTGTATATACAGTGCACTTAAAATCACCCCAAAAGCCTGACATAGACCTTATAGAGTATCTGTAAAATGCAATAGTAAAGGAAGTGGCAGATTGTTGTTGCTCTAATAAAAATAAAAGGAATATTTGTTGATTCAATCTTGGTGGAAACTACTGGAATTTTCACAGAAACAGTTTTATGCATAGTCATTTGTAGAACTAGCAGTTCTGCAAAACCTAGTATGTCGGACTAAATACTAAGACCTTGTTTGCGATTGTTAATAATACAATTGCTGGTGATCCAAATGCTTTTTTTTTAAATATTTCTAAACATACCAATCTGTTTTAAATTAAATGTTTTGTGTAAAACTTAGTTTTATGTATCTTTTGAAATTAATGTCTTGGTTTGATATGGTTGCTAATGCAGTAAAATTAATTGCATTAAAATGTGACTTAAGTATCAAATACATTCTAGGGCTACTTAATGTTTATAACAAATGTGAGAAAGATTTCTTGTTTCTGTTTTTAGAATGTAGCTGAAAACATTAGAGGTTACTGCAGTAGATGAGTTGGAGGCTGCTGATCCAGGAGAAGAGTGAGAAAAGGTAATTTATAAAAATCATATTCTGATTATTTATTCCCAAAATGTTGCAGGTACTTTGCATTGTTTTAGTATGTTTTTATCAGTACGTATTGTCTCTCTTAGTCACTGGGAGAGATTGACTGGATGGGTGAACACTATCTGTGAACCATGTCTTGAGATCAAAATGACTGAGATTTTGTGTGCAGTTTTAGGTGCTGGGGTTAGGATTGAGTTAGTCTGTGTGTATGTAGTGTGTATGGCTGAGACCTGTTTTATGAGAACACTGTGTCTAATAAGGACATGCATAGACCATCATGTAAGAGTCCTCTACCAAAGGAGTATTAGTGTGTCCGTGTGTTTGACAAATACATGGTATATCAGGGCTTTAGTGATGTACATGTTTAGTGTTTATCTGAGTGTATATGGAACAGACATGGTTTAGCAGTACACTGGGTATATGGGGACGTTGTCAATGTACATAAGCAGCTGTGTGTATAGTGTCTGACAGAAACCTGGTCTCGAGGGACTTCACTTTATAAAGTTATTTTATGAGCACCATTAACTTTATTAAATTAATTTCTCTTAAATTTGCATCTTATAGATGTAGACTTACTGACTATTGTACTTCCTTATCCCTCAGAGGTAAGGGTTTGTTACAGAAGCACCACATAGCAGATTTGTTGTACCTTGTAGTAATGTGATAGTCAATGTACATCATCAGCTGTGTGTATAGTGTCTGACAGAAACCTGGTCTCGAGGACTTCACTTTATAAAGTTATTGTATGAGCACCATAAACTTTATTAAATTAATTTCTTTCAAATTTGCATCTTATAGATGTAGACTTACTGACTATTGTACTTCCTTATCCCTCAGAGGTAAGGGTTTGTTACAGAAGCACCACATAGCAGATGTGACCTGGGTGATTGTATATCATGAGAACAAAAGTGACCCAAATAGATTATAGTTAATGCATCATGCGTATTATTATATTGCTGGGTGTCAATTATATGGGTGCAAATTAATAGAGAGCCAAAAGATTATGAAAAGTAAAAAAATATTTATATATTGTTAATTATGTCCAAATGATAGTCCAAATGTGTTAACCTGGTTAAGAAGATGCTACAGCCAGGCTTACATTGTCTGATTTTTGGAATAACTCCAATATTTTACTGCTGTCTGTACATCAGATAGTCAGTGGAATGCGAGCGTAAATTTGAAACGTTAGTGAAGCTAAATGTATGTTTAAAATCAAAAATGCTTTGAGAATCTAATTGGTTTGTGTCCAGCCTAAAGGGAGGTAATAGCCATTAAAATATCCCTGGACAGGTCCATATAAAAGCATTTAGTTTTGTCTATTTTAGATTACCATTGTAAAGGGCCAATCTAAGCCTAAGAAACAGGATTCAAAAGAACTTTGTGAAAAGACAAAAAAAGTAAGGTTGCCTGATAGACATTATTTTTGTCATAAGAAATTCTGTTAAATAATTATAAACTGAGTATTTGTTTTGGTTATGTTTTTAAATATGTACTGAACAGTATCTTACAATAACAAAAACAGTTCTTGAACAAAAAGAAAATATGACAAAGGTTTATATTGATAATTTGTATATCATATTACTGTTCAGTAGAATATACAAAAACCTTATTTTATCACCTCAGCTTTGAAATTAAAGGTATGCATTTAAATTGTAAAATTGAGTCCTTGATATGTCCTGTGTAGAATTAGGCTAGTATTAAGGCATCAAGATAAATTGGTGAAAATCTTTAATGTTATGATTATTCAAATCGATGAGCTTTTAGTTACAAACGAAACATACAGTAGTATTAATTTTTGCATCTGCTTTTAAGATAAACTCAACATTGATGCTAGTGATGGAAGTGACTCTGAGAGTGGGGCTGATGCTGCGAATTTGGATGCTTCCCTGAAGACACCAGCACAGATCAGTAGGTTTTCTAACCTGTTCTAACCATGTTTAATATGCGCCATAATATGTCAGTCCACACTGCTAATGTACTCAATGATGATTTCTTTTTTACAGGGATGTGAAGCAATCGGACACCAGAAGAGGAAAATGGTTTGCGTTGCATTTTTTTAGGTTATGATTTTTCAGGATTTTTCAGGACACTTTTTTCAATATATTAATTAGCAATAAGAATTTATATTACAAAAGGTAACATTATTCACATTTATTTGCTATTTATAGTCCTAAACAAACCTCTGCCATCATACCTCTTTCACTTACTGTCTGTGGTTATGTTTGCATACACTCATTGATACAATTGAGTTCTTTCGATGTCCCATCTACATTTATGGCAATAGCAAACTCCCATTCCCAGAGCGACGTAGAAAAAGCTTTGGAGTTCCCATCAAGAAATGTACACACCAGGCATAACGTTATGATCTTATAACGTTATGACTAGTGATTGAATAACACTAGCTCTTTATTATGGCAGCTGATCGTGGGTGGGATTTATTAGGATTGTAATTAGCTTTACAATTTTCCTCATTTTAAATTGGTTTAAGTGTCTTTATGTAATTCATTTGTATATCTAGCTCTCTGCAAGCTTTATATAACACTGAGCATTTTGGAGATTTCACTATGCACTAAACATTCAAATATCTAAACATCTTGGTTATCAAATTTCATTTATAATGGGTTTTTTGGTTAGTTTGTTTATGAATATTTTGCAGAGACTAAAAAACTCTAAAAGAAGTCCGAAAACTACAAGGAAAGGACTTGTTCTTTTAAGTCACTGATGTCTTGATAGTGCACCATGCTGTCAAGTCTGTGTTTGTGTGTGTCAGAGGGCCAATAAAACATGCCTGTCCCTTCAATACTGTGTGATGTCTTGTTTGTGTATTGTTAAAACCAATGTCCTGATAAAGCCCGTATGTCCTTACAAACACTATTTTTGTCAGAAGGCGGGACATTCCGAGCAGGTCCTCATATACAACCATAATGTCAGGTCTTTATATAAATTGTTTAAATTTGTGTAAAGTAATTCTGAAGTGAAATTTGTTTTCCTCAGAGCTGATTAGATTTTTTGACATTTGTAGCATCACTGTAGCACAAGGGGAAGGGTGGGTACCTTTAAACCATGGTACAACTTGTTTACCAGGCAAAGTCCACCTAATACATAAAAACCAGTATGTGTGTGTGTGTGTGTGTGTGTGTGAGAGAGAGAAAGAAAGAGAGAGAGAGAGGAAAGAAGGAGAGGGATGGAATTGTGGAATGGTGACACACTGCTAACACATTGGGGTCACGGTGAAAAACGGCTGAAGAGGAAAGAAGGGGAACAGAAAAGAGGAGAGACAGACGGAGACTCCCAGGGTGTAGCAGTGTGCTGTAGAAAAGGGGATTGAGGGAGAGAGAGAGAAAGAGAGAGAGAGAGAGAGAAAGTAAGACCAAGAAAGTGAGATGAGATGAGAACAAGGCTTTAGTGCTTGAAAATCTTACAATTTGACATATTATATACTAAACAAAATTGACATTAACAAATACATATTATAGGCATTTCTTTTAGAGAGTTGCACTTTTGCCTACAACTGATTCCTCGCTAAATGTGCTTCACTTCTGAGACAGAGGTGTCAGTTATTGCAATGGCAAGTGACCCAGCCACATTGAAGGTCTTCACAGCATCTGGAATTGACACCAAAAATAACTCAAATGCAACCGACCGCATCGAATCCTCGGGTGACCTTTCAGCTTTAAGCAGCTTGCATGTTTTGGTCAACATCATACCTGAAATGTGACCTGAGTTGTGGCTGCGTTTTGGCAGGCCGGTTTATTCCACGGTGGTACGGGGCTTAGGCGAATGTGGTAAGTGTGGCCTGGCATCCGGCCATCACTCATTTACAATCTGCGATTATTCCTATTAAGGCTGAGGCCCATTTTCCATTCTGAAGGGATCGTGACAGAAAGCTCCACACAGAGAGCTGCGCGTGAGACGTTTCAAAAAGTTATTATTTTTCCTTTTGTGGTAAAGTGCTCTATTAGTGTCATAGTTAAATGAAAAAGGCGACTATAAAGTCATTCTTCTGTTTCCGCGCCTCGCGGTGCAATTTTTTTTGCCTGCTAAAACTCCCAAAAATCGAAATCTGTACAGACAAAGAAAATTGTACATTTTACAATCTTCCCTATATCTGTACACCATTCGTCTAGATTAATTACACACAGTCTGTGGCATAACTAAAGAACAAACTGACAAACTGCTAAAACTTTCCTACACAGTCATCCTATACAAAAAAAAATTTCAATAAAAAATCCACAGATTTAATATTACAAATCATTAAAAAAGCAGATGCTTTACCTGTAAGAATACTTTGAATACTTGTCAGAGCCAGACAACGCTTAGTGTGACATGGTTTCTACCTCTGTAATGAAATATTCAAATAAAAAAATTATAAATAAATCATCTCTTGCTCTACACAAATCCACAGGTCCACAGACCTCATCATGCATCAATACACACATTTTCAAATGTAAAACGTGCACAGTTCTGTTGTGTCAGTGTCTCAACAATATGTCAGTGCTAGGCTCAATGAGTGTAAAGGTGTCCTGTGCTGGCTATGTCTATACTAGACAGACAGACAGACAGACAGAAGTACAAAAATAAAAAAATCTAAACAAATGCATCTGGGTCAGTGAGTGTCTTAAAATATGGTGCACTTTCTATATAACATTCTGGCTACCTATACTATTCTGTACACTGTACAAATAAATAAATAAACAAACAAACAAACAAATAAATACGCGATTCATTCCCTCCCCGCCGTTGCATACTAATTCGCAGGCCATTGCATGGTACCTGAGAGGGTGATACAAACATGGAACATGGACCCACTACGATTTTGTACTTCGGCTTGACCTCCAGACCTCCTGTTTTTTTTCCATTCACAGTAATAACAACCGATTTCAGAGCCCCATTAAAGTAACTGTTTTTCACCACTTCGGATTGGGAACGATCGTACAAATGGCTGCCGGGCGGACTTTCACCTTCCGTCCCTTCGAAGGCCAGCGTGTAAGCTTATACGACGTACACTAGGCCGTGGCTGAAATATATATATAAAACGCTCTGGTTCTGTGCTAATGAGCAGAACGCAACTACATTACAGGGTGTATTTTTGTTGGTATTGGTATCTGCTCTAACGTCACACATCCACAGAGGAGGAGATCAATCCATATAACGCTGCTGCATTCGGATTTATCGCATTGCTTTTTTCAGGGTTTTTTTTCTATAGAGGAAGAAAGGAGATGAAAGTCACGTGTTGAAGTAGCAATAGAAAAAAAAATATTGGCACCCTCGAATACTTGAATAACAGATACTGACATAACGTGGTGGGGGTTAAGCTGATACAATTATATGCATCATTTGCCAACATTCTGTATTCACATACCACAAACACACACACACACACACACACACACTACTATGTGCTACTACTATATACCATGTGTGTAACTTGAACCAAGAAACAAGTCTGAAGTCAAATAAAATGACACCCTAAAGAAAGAAAGAAAGAAAGAAAGAAAGAAAGAAAGAAAGAAAGAAAGAAAGAAAATGTGAAAGTGAAAGAGGGAGAGAAAGAAAGATGGAGAAAGAAAGCGAGAGAGAAGGACAGAGAGGGAGAGGGAGGAAGAGGAAAAATGAGAAAGTGAGAGAGAAAGTGACAAAGAGGAAAAGAGAAAGGAATGGGAAAAGGGAGCGAGTGAGAGAAAGAGTGTAAGAGAAAGAAAGAAAGAAAGAGAGAGAACGCTATCGTGAAGGTCGGCGCACCTGTTAGTACGGTGTTCACAGCGTTAGCCACACCTGCGCACGCGCGTCACAGGTCAACTATAGGCGTATATTCACTATACTGCGTTTAAAAAACAACCTCGAATAAATGATTTACGTAAATAAATATCGACAAACAAACAAATATATACATTTCAAGAGAGAGAGAGAGAGAGAGAGAGAGAGAGAGAGAGAGAGACGCTACTTACTGAATGTTGGAGCTGTTCCAGTGCACCGCGTGCCGGCTCGCGCGCGCCAGGTAAAAGTTCGCACAGGTGAGCGCGAGCAGAAAGAGCGCGAGCGCGGCGAGCGCCATAATCCTTCCCTGCCTATCGATACCGCCGTCCCCCCGCGTCTCCCGTCTTTATCTCTCCGTGTCCTGTGTGAGAGTGAGTGTGTATGGTGTCCGGTCCGTCTTGTCTTGTCTCGTCTCGGGCCGGTTTCTGCAGGTCCCGTCAGTCACAGCAGCGTCCCGGTCGCAAAAAATGAGAAACAGCAGCAGAAGCAGAAGCGCAACGACGCCAAGTAGCGGCTCAGACCGCGAGCACGGCGATGCGCGCGGACTGTGCACGCTGCATGCAAGTCACACGAATCCATAGCCAGCACCGCGTCCCCATGCCTCAATTATCCCTCCTTCTTTTCCTTCCCTTTTCTTTTTGTCTTTTCTTCTTCTCTTTTAAATCAATCCTGCACGGCAGAGAACTGAAACCCTCTCCCCCCCACGCTCGCTCGCGACGTCTCGGGACGGAGGAAGGCTTTTACCTGGACCGGATGCTTGACATTGATGAGAAGCTAAAAAAAAATATATAGAAACGCATATAAAAAAGAAAGAAAGAAAAAGATCAATGCAATAGATAAAAAAATGAAAATGAATAAAAGAAAGAAAGTGTCCCCTTTCGGAGGACAGTGCAGGAGAAGACGGTGCACCGCTGCGCACGAGCACGAGCGCGCGCACCGGTCCAAAGTGAACAAAGGCGAAGGAGGCGATGAGATTCCGTCCGCGCGCCTGATAAGTAACTATATATTTATTTATTTATTATTTTTGCACTATGGTGTCGTCTTTTTTTTTTTTTTTTTGCTTTCTCTCTCTTTTTTTTAAATGAAATATGCTTGACTATCTGATGCTCTCCATCGGCATTGATGATGCGCGTTTCAAACTAACGCATAGAATGTGACCAGAACAGGTCCTCGTGCGAGTTTTATTCGCCTCCCTCCATCCGGCCCGAGCATCAACTAGCCTCAAGTTCTCTCTCTCTCTCTCTCTCTCTCTCTCATCCCTCTCTCTTTGTGTCTCTCGCGAATTGGTAGGCTGTGCTCGTTCGTCTTATAGCCCCGCCCTCTCCCCCTCTCTATAAACAGCCCCCACGTTCTTCAGCATCAGCTCCCTTCAAGACCAGAAGAGAAGACAGGCTCGGTCCCAAATCACAAAATTTTCCTAAACACATCAAATTAAAACGAGATCTACCCTATATATATGAAATATAAAAAATATATAAAATCATACTAAATTGCAACCTAAGCTGGTTCAGAAAGAGTTTATACATATTCTCATCTCAAACTTTTTCTTCTTTTTTCTTTTTTCTTTTTTTAATGAAAAGAGGCCTTTGGGCGGTCTCCCAAAATCTGTTCTATCTTGAGCGTCAATGAGCTGTAATATGCACAAACTGATGTTTTTTTTTTTTTTTTTGCCTAGACATTGAGTTGAATGCACAGACCTTTACACACACACACACACACACACACACACACACACACACACACACACACATTCCCGTCCCTTCAGCATGGGGTAAGTCTGGTGTAATACAGTGTGATTATGGGAAATCCTCTTAGGCGAGTAAATTGATTCTCTCCTCTCTGCACTCCCCAACTCATCTGCATGCAGGGTGTGGAATTGATGGTTAATGCACCTGTGATAGGCAGAGCACGTGCACGCTCTTTTCCCTCTCTCTCGTGCACGTGCACACGCATACACGCACACGCACTACTACTGCTGCTACTACTGCTACTACTACTCGTTCCCATCATTATCATTTTGCATTGAGGATGGCTTGTTGTCTCTTGTGTCGCCTCAGGGCATGTTGCTGTGGTGATTCTGTTTTTATGAAGGGATGCAGCGACGCTGATACAGATACATAGAGAGAGAGAAGGAGGGAGAGGAAAGAAAGAGGGGGGGAGAGTGAGAGAGAGGAAGAGGGATAGTTTCGGTTTCCTTGCCGTGCCTGCTGGGAATGAGTTGGTTAAAGAGAAGTCAAAATGATTTATTGGGAGAAAAGGAGGGAATAGAAGAAAAGTGGATGGAGAGAGAAAAAAAGAGAGAGGAAGACACAAAGAGAGAGAGAGAGAAAGATTTTGTGAGTGTGTGTTTAAGTGTGTGTGTGAGAGAGTGAGAGAGAGATAGAGAGAGAGATGAGGTGTCATTGGGGAATCCCTCTGTCTTTTCCTCTTTTATGTTTTTGCCTATCTCAGTCACCTGGATATCACAAGAGCTCTCTCTCTCTCTCTCTCTCTCTCTCTCTCTCTCTCTCTCTCTCTGTGTTAGTCTTTGTCGTCTGGCCCTGTCTTTGCCTACACCCATTGTGTCAAGCTACGTTGACTTTTTTGCAGTCTATTTCTGTCCTTCCTTGGCTCCCTTGCTCTCTCGTGATCTACCTGTCACTTCTTTGTGTGCCTTACACTCATCCATCTGCCATCCATCTTTCTCTCTCTCTCTCTCTCTCTCTCTTTCTTTCTTTCTTTCTTTCTTCTCTTTCTATCTCTCATGTCTTTTTTTTCATTTCGGTGCAGAAGTGCTTCTCTTCCGCTTTCAGCCTTCACTTCATTCCGACGATGGCATAAAACCTTTGGAACACCCATGCAAATGCATTTAGTACAATTATGGAAAAAACAACCCTTCTCACAACGTCAGCATGCACGACTGTATACCCTCGTCGTACACTGTAGGAAGGACCTCGACAGGAAATAGCGTTCAGAATCTTTTCTTCAAATCCACACCTTACTCAAAGACCTCTTTAGTCAAATACTTTGGCCTCGTTCAAGAGCGGCCTCACTGTTGTTTTTCCATTGTGTTATTTTCCCAACACAAACTGTTTCATATATCTATAAGAGGGGGGGTGAAGGAGGGGGCATTGTCAGATTTTATAAAGCAGCTTTCATTTGCAACACTGCTTCCCAATCCAATCAAGCTTTTCCCTCTCGATAGCAGATGAAGAAAAATGGCCCCTGTGGCGTAGCCGGGGCCGCCGGCACACCGGCCCTTATGACATTTAGCTCGGCGCGGCCCTATCCGTCACACAGCCCGTTTCCCCCGCTCAAATCCAATCTTGCTGCCCTCATAACGTTCAACCTAATACCAAACTCCCACAGCCGAGTCTTCTCCACGCACCAGCTGCGAGGGGAAATCACAGGCAGGGTGGCATGACTGACTTGACCCCTTGACACAGGAAGTCCTTTCTCAGACAGCCGTGTGACACACAGAGATGTGGCGGAGAGTACAAAGTGATGCCTTCATCCAGCAAGCAGAGCGATTAGAGAAGAAAAAGAAAAAAAAAACAGACATTTTTTTTTATTTGTGTGAACGACCTGACCTTTAAAATAAATTCACAATCGCAGCTGTGGCTTTTGGCAGATATGGTTTTGGTATGAAATTATTAAAATAAGTTTTGTTTCTGATTTTTTTTCTCTCATTCCTTTTCTCTTTCTCTCTCGCACTCTCTCCTTCGCTGTCATTCCCCAAAGTGTTCAGTGTTGTGTTAGTAAACCGTGCTGACATCCACCCCCTCCCTCTGGCCTCCCTCCTGCTTCGTTCTCCTGCTCTCCGTATATCTCTCTCGCTCCCCCTTTTTTTCTCTCTCTCTCTCTCTCTCTCTCTCTCTCTCTCTCTCTCTCTCTCTCTCTCTCACTCCACTGACTGACTGACATGAATTTTCAATCTCACTGTTTACCTTCCACTGCTGTGCCTAAGACAACACTGGCAAAGATAGAGCCCATGTAGGAGAAGGAGGGAGGGAGAGAGGGTTGCAGGGCAAAAAAAAAATGGAGAGAGAGAGACTGAGAAAAAGGGAAAGAGGGAGAATGTGGTGAAGAAAAAAAAGCAGAGGTGTAAGAGACCATGGAGTCTTGGGTGGGAGGTGAAAGAGGTGCAAAAAGAGAGAATAGAAGCTGGCAGTATGTGTGTGTGTGTCCGTGATACAATTGAAAGAATTTGGTTACAGTCCTATAATAAACTGCGCACTTTTAGCGCAGTGTCAATGTTTTTTCTTATTATTATTAGTAGTAGTAGTAGTATTAATAAACTTAAAAATATAAAGTAAAACAACAATGCCAGGGGTATAAAAACGAAACAAGAGTTAGAATGAAGGATGGAATGAAGACATTTGTTAAAGTACGCTGAAATAATTAGAACAGTTTAGTAGATCAAATCTTTAGAAAATTAAATATCAAACACACACACACACACACACACACACACACACACACACACACACTTATATACCCATCTGTATTACCGAATTGAATCAATTACTCAATTTCATCAAAATAATAAAAAAGTATATATCATTGATTTGATTTATTCTATTTTCTTTATATATATTTTCTTTTTTTTAAATCTTACTTTATATATAATTTAACCAAGCAGACATTTTTTTAAACTGTTGATGTTCACAAAATGTTAATAATAATAATAATAAGCTGCTTTAACAACAAACGACATGCAATTTTACGTTTTGTATTTCTTTCCCCTAACTGTGCCAAAATCGACCCGAGCCGTGACTCAAAGCCCAATGTACGTACCAAACCGTGAATTTTGTGAATTGTAATAAATTAAATGAAAACCAACATCAGAGTAAGTGTTAGAAGGGTTTGGACCAAAATAAGCGACCAGAACACCTTAAATATCTCTTGGCTTTCGATTCCACAAGTTGTATCAGGAACTGTAGAGGAGGACGGAGCTACATACTTCCAAAAAGATTCTGCTTTAGTGGATGACTTTTAATAACTGGCAATGGAGTTTTATTGGTCCAAAATCTCCCACAAACATTCAGCCAGACTAAGAAGCCTTTGGTTTTATATCATTTAAACTATGTTAAACTATGCTTATTTGCACACTTGCTCTTTTTTTGCATTGCTGCTCACCATTGCATAACTTACCATTGTATATATCCACCTGATTTCTGTTTATAGTAACAGCAATATATAGTACATATCCTTCTGTAAATTTCAGTTTATAGTAATAGCCATCTGTATATTATGTTCATAGTACATACACATCTGTAAATTACTCTTTTAATATTATTTTATCTAATTTATATAACTCATGTAAACACTGTATATCCTGCACTTGCTGCTATTGCACTTCTGGTTAAACCTAAAATACATGTCGTTGCCTTGTACTTGTACATGTTTAATGACAATAAAATTGAATCTAATCTAATCTAATCTAATCTAATCTAATCTAATCTAATCTAATTATACTCAGGGTTCAACCATTCTGTGAGTAATGGGGCCTTCTGGATGGAGGTAAAGTTATCCTGGAAGGGACCACTAGTTTTGAAAAACCAACAACTGGAGCTGATCCAAGCCAGGAAAACGTACAACATACAGTTTAATTTCTGCTGATCCATGTGTATAAGGAAGCCTTTTTTTTTTACTTATTTTTTACTAACGTTATCTGTATCTGTATCGAGTATCTGTACTTTATCATTTTGCTAAACTTTTACTCCACTTCATTTGTACAGCACAGCAGGATATTTATCACATAATCAGAGCAGAAACATTTTATAATGGGGTTTATATTGTTTAAATGTGGAACATGATAGTGAAATAGAGCTTTCTTCAAGTGACACCCCACCCAAAAAAGCTGGCTGATACTAGTAATTGTTATATACGACAACTGGTATAATATGTGCAATACTGAGCTGCCAAAAGATGACCGATGTGAACCCATAGAGCTAGAGAGGTTGAAAGAAGACCATTGTCTGGATCTTGTGACCAAACATTTTCTAATAGAGTCAGAAATTCTACAATGTACAGTATGTCTAGCCAACAGAAATTCACCATAACATGCATCATAGCATTATTTTACTAGGTGCCATCATGGTACAGTCTACATACATGTCTAAGTTTATATTGAACGGTGTGATTTGAATTGATCTTATAATATTGATAAAATTGCAGTCTGCAGAAGGCATTATTTAACGAAGTTGTCTCATGAGAAAGGCATTAGCTAGCCGCTGGGAACAATTCAAGTATTTTTAGCATTTTTATGTATCCCTACTTCATTTCAACTAATTTATTTCATTTTGCGAAACTTTGTACTTTTTGCTTCGTTACAGGTCAGAAAATCATGCCTTGCCTCGCAATTGGAAAGTGAATACATAAACAGCGAGAAGCGAGAAGACCACAAGCGTAACCCCACGGTTCTGGTGAGAGTGTGTGGAGTAAGGGTTCTCTCACAGTTTTTCTGTAATTATAGAAATATCTCTCCTTACAAAGTTATTATGTGAAGATTAACGCTGTGATGACTACATATTTCATCAATGAAACAGTGGCACAAGGCACAAGGTACAGTGTAACTTTAGGCACATAACCAGATGGCAATAAAATAGCACTTAGAAAAATGACCATTAGTTACATTTATTTAGTCATAAGGCTGACACTCACCATCTGGTTGATGGAGCCATGTTACAAAATGCTCACGTTCTTCATTGTATTGTATAATAGTTCTGATGTTGTTGTGTTTGCCATGGAAATTAAATGCATACTTGGAGATGTCTCTTCGTGGCAGCACCTCAAAAAAAAAGTAATGCAATCACTGAAGAAATACTAGTGAAAAAGAATGACCAAAAATAGAAATTAATAATGAATAAATCCACACACACACACACACACACACACACACACACACACACACACACATACAGGGCTTTCGAGTCAGTGCACGTGTACTGAATGCAATCCTTTTTACGTGCCGTACATGGTTAAAAGCAAACGTATTAGGTTGCATTTTGAGCGCAGTGTCACTGTTTTTTTTGTATTCATTTCATTATTATTATTTTTTATTATTATTAAACTTAAAAACATACACAACAATGCCAGGGGTATAAAAAAGAAAAACCAAATAGAGTTAGCACAGTGTAAATGTGACTTCTTACTCTGTATGAAATGCGATTTGTAGTGCGTTGTAAAATTCATTTTGTTTTGTGCATGCGCTAAATCGCTGCCACTTCCTGCATTTTTCAACCGTCTAGCCAGATGGATCCTTTTGCATTTCATGTCAAGCTTCAAGAATTTCTCTTAAACTAAGAAAAAAAATTCTAACAATATCCTACCACATATCGAGTGAGTAAATGTATGAAGCATGGAAGGAATTAGTTGATGACTTTTAATAACAGGCAATGTAGTTTTATTGGTCCAAAATCTCCCACAAACATTCAGCCAGACTTAGAAGCCTTATAGAAATATCTCTCCTTACAAAGTTATGATGTGAAGAAAATTGGAAGACTGAATCGCAATAATAATTTAAATATTGTTTTTTTAATATTGGTGTATTAGCTTTGGTAGTGTTGTACATTCAATGTACATATTTCTATATATTGTACATACACACACACAAACACACACACATACACACACACACACACACACACACACACACACACACACACACACATATACAATATTTTGCTATACAGACATGAAGACACTCATCTTGCACATAAATCTTTCATTTATATATGTATGTATTAGGGGTGTAGTGGTACACAAAAATGCACAGTTCGGTACGGTTTTAAAGTCACGGTTCGGTTACATTTCGGCACAGTTTAGGGGAAGAAATGCTAAATATAAGATCTTGCCATTTTTTTATTAATGCAGTTTATTATCAATAATATTTATGAACTGTTAATTTGTTTTTTTACAATTTTACATAAAATACTTGCCTTTTTATATAGTATTCTATTATTATTATTTTTATTATCATTATTTTATAATATGTAAAATAATGATAATAAAAATAAAAAATAATAATAGAATACTATATAAAAAAGCAAGTATTTTATGTAAAATTGTAAAAAAAAAAAAATTATCATTCATAATAAACTGCATTAATAAAAAATGGCAAAATTTAATAAAAAATAAAATAAAATATCTAAAAATGTAGTAATTATAAAATTAATGCAGTACACTTTTTATTATAACTGAGTAATCGATTAAATGTGCACAAATTTGATTGATTTAACATTTACATTATTGTTTCATTTTCTAAAGATATGTTCTACAAACCTGTTCTACGTATTTCTGAATACTATAACAAATGTCTTCATTCCTTCCATCCTTCATTCATTCACTCCCTTGATATTCGGTATTGTCAGGATTTTCTCCCTAAAATTTCTTGAAGCTGATGTGCAGTGGTTTTGTGTTTGGTATTTCCTGTATGTAGTAAGTAGCCACAGTGACACTGCGCTAACTCTACTTTCCTCTTTTTTTTATACCTGTAGCATTGTTGTGTATGTTTTCAAGTTTAATAATAATATTACAAAAAGGAAAAATGTTCTACACGTGAAAAGAATTGCATTCGGCATGCTAACCCGTGCACCGAACCGAAATATACATTTTCTTTCTCAAGTTTCTGCACATTTTCTATTTATATATGTTTTTTTTTTTTTCATTTCTTGTACAAATATCAATGTGTTTAATTTTTTTCTCCAACAGGCTGAACAAGAGGTGTGTATGGGGAGGTGGTTATGGCTCTGGGTTACAGATTGGAAGGTCAGGGGTTCAAACCCTGATACCGCCACGCTGCCACTCTTGCCCCCTTGAGCCTTAACCCTTAACATTGCTGGGATATGCGAAGAAAGACTGGGATCACTAGATGATGAATATATTTATATACTACATTCATTAGGAAAAATCAGGGTCATGTCTAAACAAAATCTTGTAAGAGAGTGATTGGGTTTATATTTATAAAAATAAAAAAAATAGTAACATCGAGCCCGAGTCCACTTCAGTATTAATTCCTGAAAGAGAAATGAACGTTTTAAGCACTAAACAGATACATTGGGTCAAACGTGTCCTTGACAAAATAAGCGAGATTTCCAGACAAAGGGTGCAGCAGCTAATAGCATGCAAGGCGACTAACTAAATGGTCAGTATGTGTGCAAAAGAAGGATGGAGAGAAAGAAAAGGCGCATTGAACATCAGGGGTGAAATGGAAAAGAGAGGCTGAAAGTAAAAGTCATGTTGGGAAACAAAGAGGAATGAAAAGAGAAAAGAAAGATCTTTTTTTTGTGAATCCGGGGAAGAAAGAGAGAGGGAGAGAGCTTAGAATAGACACACTCAGTGGCATGAAATATTGAAAGAGAGGGCAAGAAAACAAGACAAAGGAGAGGAAAATGGAGGGACTGATAGAGATAAATACAATGGTTATTTGGGCACCGCGTGTTGGCAAAGGGGGCAAGATGGAGCGAGAGAAGAGCGAGGACGAGGACTGCAGCAAAAGATAGATGATGGAAAGAATGCCGAGTTTGGCACTGTGATGGAGGGTGGGATTTAGTGGGGAAGAGAGAGAGAGAGAGAGAGAGAGAGAGAGAGAGAGAAATATTTTGGAGGTAGAAAAATAGATGGTTTACGCTGGAAATATCAGTCTGCAAAGTGTTTCATCTCTCTCATCCCTACTTCCCTTCATTTCTCTCTCTCTCTCTCTCTCTCTCTCTTTGATCTCTCACTCACTGATCTCCTTCTCTCCCTTACTGTCAAATATTTAAGATGTATGGCAGCTTTTGTGCAAATTACCATGCAGATCCGGTGGTGTTTTCAGCACCATCAAATGCCACTCCTCTCATTCACAAGCCCCAGAAGCCTGCAATCGCTTCTCATCCCCCTTCTCTTTCCCTAAAATCATTATTAATTCATTTCTAATCCTTTCGGAACTTTTAAAAAGAAAGTGAGAGGATCAGTAGTACGCATTTTTATCTGTCCTTTCGGATCTAATCACACTTTTATAACCCAGGGCTAAAGTCAGAGGCTCCTTATTGACCCAGCTAGACCACGCGGCTTCAGCGCTTTATTCAGTCCCATCTGTAAAACTTCAGCATCAGCAAAGCAGCAGCATCATCATCATCTGCTGCTGCTGCTGCTGCTGCTGTTAAAGCTACAGCTGGGGCAGAGGAGGAGAGCAGATTGGTTGATCGGCGATCGATTGCAGAGGCCTGTTTTCTTACCAAGCATTTTGCTGCCTGGCACTGACATAAATCAGGGCCTTAGAGCTGCACTGCACTCAGGACCGTCCTTTATTACCTTTCCTTGTGTGTATGCGTGCACGTGTGTGTGTGTGTGTGTGTGTGTATGTGGTTAATAATTTATTCATTTAATTATCCTGAAGTTCAGGAAAAAAGAAATATTTGATCCAATCTTGTTACAAATTATTTTTTTTTTAATGTCTTTTACAAGGTGAAAAGGGTCATTTTTTACATTCATTTATTATGAGTTGTTTATTAGTTTATTAACTGATACATCAATTAATTAATTAATCCACCATTATATTGTAAATGTTTGCATTGAAAGAGTTTTTTGGATTTTTGGTTTTAGGTTATTTGTATTATATTTGTAAGATTATTTTCTATCTATTATTTACATTTATTATTGTTTTCTATCTGACATATAATATATTTGCAGCAGAAGTGTTATTTTTCTCTGTTTTCAGGCCAACATTTTTTCCCCCTGTGTAATTTCTTTAAATGCATTATCAAGCTCATTGAAAGGCTCAGTAGTTTCTCAAGAAAAAAATAAATCCAGTGAGTATTGATATTCGAATCCGATACTCAAGGATTCAGTGTTTGTATTGGATAAAATCTGGTATCATGCCACCTTTGATTATGTGAATATTTAACTATTATTTATTGGAATTATATTGTGCAATATAAAGATCAATTTGCTTCTGGCTCGTTTTTTCAGCTTCTTTGAATGGCGTTGGATTTCTGATTGGAAAATCATGAGTTTAAATTTTAGCAACACCAACCTCCTGATCATGGGCCCTTCAGCAAGGCCCTTAACCCTCTACAGTTTAGATGTATTAATAAGACCATTATAAACCGCTTCGAATAAGTGCATCTGCCAAATTCTATTAATGTTAATATGTGGCACATAACCAAACTAATGTTTTAAGAGGAACATATGCCGCTTGTGGGTTTGAGTTATCAGATTGACACGGGTCCTTTATTTGCACAGGATTCAATCATATATTGTACATGTGACGAATATGTATCTGAGGTAGTTTCTGAAATAAATAATGAATATACAAGTCTGCATACTGTCATGAACTTACCAGATCATTACACCAACACTGTACTCAAAACTTTCCTAAAATACTATTTGAATACACAGAGACATAGGTATACACATATAAATTAGATTTAGAAAAGATATGTAACATTGCACAGTGTCATTTATTACAAGATTGTAATAATAACACAGTACATTGTGCTTTATAAGACATAGAGAAATTTCCCCACTGTGGGACAAATAAAGGTATATCTTTTTTTACCTTATAAGCATTATTCAACATAAATACTCCATTAGTAATATGAGCTTCCATGCTATAAGTAAGTGATACTTATTTGAAAAGCTTAACACCAACCAAAAGCAGATTCACTGTAACATGTAAGCTAGTTTGGAACTTGCTTTGTCATAATCTTCATCCAAAAACGGAAGCCCCGCCCACTCCATTTACATAACCATAAATAAGTGATCTAGCACTCTATCTGCACATGCTATGACACACTTCTGAGCGAACCCAAACCAGCTAAAAACATTTTTGTCTTGAATTTTACCTCAGACATTTTAATCATAGCCATGCCTGTCTCTTAAAATGGATGCCTTTCCCTTAAAATCCCTAAAAAAATGCATTCTTAAAAGTATAAAAGTGAATTTCTCTGCCTCAAACTGTTCACTGCAGCACAATAAACGAGCAAATGGTGGAAAACGAGAGTCTCATGAGTCTCATTTATTCAATTCTTGCTCATTTCCTGACCAATGATTAGTTGTTATGACCATTAAAAGCTTCAGATTTACCATTTAAGGCTCTTTTTCTTTGTGCCCAGAAGTCTACATTTGTTCATTTGGCAGATGCTTTTATTTAAAGTTATTCGGGTCACTGACATTTTTTAACGCCTGCATATATTAATTTTGGCACAAATAATTGAATAAGCTATGAACTTTTTTAATGTGCTTGTTGTTAATTTGGTTGGGCTGAAGCCAATTCTTCTTGCTATTTCTTTCCCATGGTCAGACTTGAACACACCAGCAAGGGCAAAGCGGTAATTTCTGAAAAAAAGAAATAAAATACTGTCTTGTTTTCATACAAACAGCTTCTGTGAGTGCTCACTATGAAAACAAGCTTCTGCATCAACAACTGACCCGATGATTTTATTTCTAACACCCAACATCGAACGCCTCAACCATGTCTGTAAAACGCTAATCAGACAATTAGCACGTCGTAGAATATAAACCAGTACGAAACCCAGGGCTTTCTGAAGGCTCACTCATGAGTAGTATTAGTTGTCATTTGTCTCAGAGAGTCTGTTATTGTTATTTGCCATGGAACCATCAATGTGAAATCCAATTGAATTTAATCGAATCAGATTACAGAGCATGTCACTGTGCTGAGCGTTAGAAAGGAACGAGAGCAGTTGATATCGATCACCTAAACTCTTGATAATGTATTTATTATAACTAGAGACGGCGCCAATCGATATCCAGGATCTGTATCAAGCAAACAGTGCTGGATGGGATAAAAAAAAAAAATCTTTTAAAAATGAATAATAATTGGATTCAGTCCTGTAGCAAAAAAAAGCAATTGTAAATGGGTTAGAAATAAATTTTGAACTAGAAAAGTTTACAATTAAACTTTATTGTACATTTTGTTGGGATTGATTTAAAAAATATGTGTAGGTCATTTATATTAGAAATGTTCCTGTTTTATTTTTTATTGTTTTATTTTTTGGGAGCTTCAGTTAAAAGATTTTAAGCTTAGCAGTGCACAAAAAACATTAGATGGGTATAAATATATTATAATGGCTATTACTACTACTACTACTACTACTACTACTACTACTAATATTAATAATAATAATAATAATAATAATAATAATAATAATAACAACAATAACAACAATAACAATAACAATAATATAAATGTATGCTTTGTGTAAGTCCTGCCCTTATTTTTTTTTCCTTTAACAAACTTCAGTTAACAATATTTATACTTAATTAGTTAATTATTTATACTATACTGAATAAAAAACACTAAGTTGTGAATTTGATTATGAATTTTTACAGTATGTTTTTAAACTGAGCTTCAGATTGAAGAAACATTTTAAACCTTAGTAGTGTATAAAAAATAAATAAAAGTATATATGAATAATATGGTTTCAATAATAATAACAATACTACAAATACTACTATTCTATTACTACTACTACTTATAATAATAATAATAATAATAATAATAATAATAATAATATTTATACCTTGTAAGTAGTACATTTGTTTATGGATTTTTATAGTATATTTTTAACTAAGATTTAGTCCAAAGCTTAGTAGTGTATAAAAACAATCAAAAGCTTAGTAGTGTATAAAAATGAGGAACCATCCAATGAGTATTGATATCAGATGATATTCATTACCAATGTCAGTGCCATAAAAGAAAATGTGGTATTGTGCTGTCTCTAATTGTTACTCCATAAGCATTCAACACTTACTACATTCAACACTTACTACACAAATATTGTAAAGCATTTTGATTAAGCTGATCGAATAAAATCAAGTTTGATGTAACAATCCTTAGACTGGACCCATGAGATTTCAATGTAATTAAAGCGTTAATATTTCCCTGGACTACAAAACTTTTAAGTGGACAAAAGAATTGATTGAAAAATTCTGTTAAAAAGAAAAGCCATTTTGTCATTATGTGACAGAAATAAACATTCACATGCAAAAATACTCAAACTTTCAAGCCTCAAGAAATCTCATAGAAATGTCTATGTACCATGAAATATACAGTATATTATATAAAGAGAAACAATCATATAACAATATATTATTCATTATTATTATTGGGCTGTAAGATAATATTCATTAAACACAACACTGATACAGTGATATCAAAAGCAACTAAATTACAATTCAATTTACTTTGATTTGCATCATTCTTTTAACAGTGGACATTGTCTCAAAACAGCTTTACAGAAATAAATATAAATAGAATTACAACTACCAAATAAAACCTTCTTAACAGTACGCCATACTAATAATACCAATGCTAATACCTACTGCTACTACTAATATTACTAATGCTACTACTACTAATACTAATAGTACATCTACTATTTTATTTAATTCACTTTGATTTATATCACTTTAACAGTGGACATTGTCTCAAAACAGCTTTACAAAAATAAATAAAAATGTCATACTTATAATGCCAATGCTAATGTCTACTATTACTACTGCTACTACTAATAATAATAATACCATTACTAATGCATATAAACACTAGTAGTACTAGTAGAAGAATCACATGGAGGAATCCTAAAGAACATAGTTTTATAGACCAACTATAACAACAATTATTATTATTATTATTGTTATAAAGCAATATAGTATTTGAATTTAAGATATTGTAAGATAATTATAAACAACACTGATACAGTGATACTAAAAGCAAATCAATTTGAATTAAATTTACTTTGATTTGCATCATAATTTTTTTAACAGTGGACATTGCTCCAGAGCAGCTTTACAGAAATAAATATAAATAGAATTACAACTGCCAAATAAAACCTTCTTAACAGTACGCCATACTAATAATACCAATGCTAATACCTATTGCTACTACTAATTTCACTAAAGCTACTACTACTAATACTAATAGTACATCTACTATAAATAATAACAATAATAATACCATTACTAGAGTGCATAATAATACTTCTACTACTACTACTACTGCTAATAATAATAATAATAATAATAATAATAATAATACTATTACTAGAGTGCATAACAATACTTCTACTACTACTACTAATAATAATAATAATAGTAGTAATACCATTACCAATGTCTACTAATTTTAGTAATTCTAGTAAAAGAAATCACATAGAAGAATCCTACAGAATGTTAAGCCTCAGTATATAAAAAATAACCATTACACAACACTCATACAAATATATATAAAAAAAACTCCATTTCAATTCACTTCAGTTTGATTTTCAGTTTGAAACCCTCCCTAATGTCTGCCATACTAATACACCAATGCTAATGCCTAATGATCCAACTATGACTATTAATAATAATAATAATAATAATAATATCAATTACAATAATAATAAAAACAAGAATAATAGTAGTAATAATTGTAATGTGTCTAACAAAAGTTTTAAAAATATTTTTTTATTTGTTCAGTATTTGTTTCAACAATGAACATTTTAGTAAAGCGTAAGAATTAGCATGTTAAGCATTATTCAATACCAACAATTTCCCTTTGGGATCATAAAGTATTCGGATTTGTCAGGGAGCTACCTGTTCCTTCTCCTGTGCAGGCCGCGCCCACTCGTAGCTCATCCCCAGCATACTAAGGACACACACCTGAACCTCGTTTATTTCATTCATCACCTAACCCATATAAGCCACTCACCTACACACACACTCTGTCAGTTACTGTTTCATGGTTTTGCTGCCCGTCACACGCTTTCCGTTGGACTGTTCAGCACCGTGCTTCTTCCCCGAGCGCACCGGGATTCATTACACCGACTGCCCTGTGTTTGTTCTCATGCACCGTGGACCGCGCTGCTTCTGCGCCCACGGATATTATACCCTTTTTCAGCGAGTGTATCTGGATTTGCCTTGTGTTTCAAATAAACTTTCGTTTGCTTTCACTTCGGCTTTCGCCTCCAGTTTCCTCGCGTGACAGAATAACTGACCGACGAAGAACAGTAAGGAGCTGTTTTCCGGCTCTTACCTGTAGATGGATACGGACCCAGCGGCTCCTCCGGGAGCAGCTCCGCCGACCAGTTCGGGATCTCGTCGCGCGCTGCAAGCCGCCTTTCCAACAGCCGCGGCTCGAACAACCCCCTGCGGTTACCGGCAGTCCCATGGCGCTCGGGGCGTTTTGGAGAAGCGTCGAGTGCCGCGGCTTCCTGCTCCAGGTGAACCTCTACATAGAGATGCAACCAGCGGTTCCCATCCGAGCGGTCCAAGGTAGCGTTCTTTATTTCTCTACTTTCCGGGAGGCGCTAGCTTGGGCACAATCACTGTGGGACTCGGAGAGCCCAGTATTAAACACCTACGCTTTGTTTACGCGCACTTCCTGGAAGTTTTCAGCGCCGCCTCCGGGGTCCTAACCACCGCCGACCAGCTGCTCAGTTTGCGACAGGAGTGATGACATCACGGCTTACAGCCTGCGCTTCCGCACACTGGCGGCATCTAGTGGTTGGAACGAGTCAGCGCTTCTGAGCATATATCGGTGGGACTCTCACCAGAAATTAAACAGGCAATGGCGATCTATGGCGACAGGATGGGGCTGGAGGAGTTCATAGGAAAGTCCATCGGCCTTTCACAGCGGCTCGCGGCATGCCCACCGATACACCATCCCTCAGGGACCCATCCTGCAACCACCCGGCTTCCGATGCGAACCAATGCAGCTGGGCTCACAAAGGCTGTCCAGGAGAGAGAAACAGCCGATTGGCCACGGAAAGTGCCTGTACTGCGGTGACCGGGTCATTCCATCGCCAGATGCACCAGGCGTCCGTTCGCACGGCGGTGAGTACTGTTGAGTTCCCTGCAGACATATCTCCTTTGTCTAAGCTCACCGTAATGCTTCTAACCCCAAGCCTATCTGTCTCCGTATGTGCTTTGGTGGACTCTGGATCAGCAGGTAACTTCATCTCCCAAGCCTGCCTCGACCGCCTTCGGCTCCCCCGAGAGAGGGGCTCCCAGGACTTAGCCGTCCAGACCATCCAGGGCCGCCCACTGGGAAGGGGCTGGGTGAAGTACTGTCGCCAGTTGTCACCCTCCAGGTGGGGCTGTTCCATCGGGAGGACATCCGGTTCATGGTACTCGACGACTCTACAGTCAGTGTGATCTTGGGACGGCCCTGGTTACAACAACACGCCCCACGGTGTTCCTGGGACCCGTGCGACATTCTAGAGTGGAGTGCACACTGCCGGGAAAACTGCCTCTCCCAGCTACCCACACGGGTCCATAAGGTCGTGGTCGGTGCCACCAGGGTGGAAGAAGCCACCACAAAGACCCAGGCGGCGATTCCTGTGGAATACCAGGCATTCAAGGATGTGTTTTGTGCCAAAGCAGCCACTCGTCTTCCCCCTCACCGGCCTGGGGATTGCTGCATCGACCTGCTTCCTGGGGCTAAGCTGCCCAAGGGCCGTGTCTATCCCCTATCCGCTCCTGAACATCGAGCCATGGAGGAGTACGTCCAACAGGCGCTCCAGCAGGGGTTCATCACCCAATCCACCTCACCGGCAGCCTCAAGCTTTTTCTTTGTGGGAAAGAAGGACGGGGGTCTTCGTCCATGCATCGACTACCGGCAGCTAAACGCCCAGATCGCTCCTCTCCCTTATCCCCTCCCTCTCGTACCGTCAGCTCTGGAGGACCTAAGGGAGGCTAGGGTATTCTCAAACTCGACCTCCGGGCGCATACAACCTAGTTCGCATCAGAAGAGGAGACGAATGGAAGACCGCCTTCATTACACCCTCAGGGCACTACGAGTACCGGGTCATGCCGTACGGCCTCTCGATCGCTCCGGCAGTGTTCCAGGGGTTCATGAACGAGGTGCTCCGGCCCTTCCTCCAGAAGTGTGTCATGGTCTACATCGATGACATCCTGATCTACTCACGTAACCTGGAGGAGCACCATCATCACGTGCTTGACGTACTAGGGGCACCGTTCCCACCAGCTCTATCTGAACCTCTCCAAGTGCGAGTTCCACCTGGACGAGATACAGTTCCTGGGCTCGTGATTAGTGCACGGGGAATACAGATGGATGAAGGCAAGGTGAAGGCTGTAAGGAACTGGCCCGTTCCTGAGTCAATCAAAGAGCTCCAACGGTTCCTGGGCTTTGCTAACTTCTATCGTCGGTTCATCCAGGGTTACAGCCAGATCACGGCACCCCTCACGACCCTCCTCAGGGGTAAAGCACGGACCCTGAGATGGACCCCAGAGGCTCAGGAGGCTTCGACGAGCTCCGCCAGCGTTTCTGCCTCGCCCCTGTGTTACGTCATCCAGATCCCCGGAGACCGTTTGTGGTCGAAGTCGACGCCTCCTCCACCGGCGTAGGGGCGGCTCTCTCCCAGCTATCAGGCAACCCGCCACAGCTCCATCCCTGCGCTTACTTCTCGCATAAGCTCTCAGCGGCTGAACAGAACTACGACATCGGCAACCGTGAGCTGTTGGCAATAAAGATGGCTCTGGCGAATGGAGGCACTGGCTGGAGGGCGCCGAGCACCCATTCACTGTTATCACAGACCACAAGAACCTCCAGTACCTACGGGAGGCCCGGAGGCTCAACCCCAGGCAGGCCCGCTGGGCCCTCTTCTTCACTCGGTTCCGGTTCCACGTCACCTACCGAGCCGGGGCGCTTAATGGTAAGGCCGACGCCCTCTCCCGGGTGTTCGGGCCCGAGGAACCCAGCGATCCGGACCCCATCCTTCCTCCCACACTCGTCGTGGGGCCCATCGTCTGGGACGTGGACAGGGAGATCCGCTCAGCTTCTCTCCAGGAACCGGCCCCCGAGGGGTGTCCTGAGGGACGTGTCTTTGTCCCCACCTCCTGCCGACGAGGGCTCATGCAGTCGGTACACGAGGGGCCCGGCACGGGTCACCCAGGGGAGAGGAGGACAGTTCAGCTCGTCCAGACGCGTTACTGGTGGCCGGGGATGGCAGAGGAGATCACCCGGTTCGTCCAGGGGTGTGCCACCTGCGCCATGTCAAAAGTGCCACGGCACCTACCCGTAGGCAAGCTGGTGCCACTCCCGTCCCAGCGCCCTGGTCCCACCTGGGATCGACTTCGTGACCGACCTGCCACGGTCAGGGGGACACACGTGCGTCCTGGTAGCGGTGGACCGCTTCTCCAAAGCCTGCCGTTTTGTTCCCCTCAAGGGCCTGCCCACCGCCCTCGAAACAGCCGAGGCCCTGTTCACCCACGTTTTCAGGAATTTTGGTCTCCCGGAGGAGATAGTCTCAGATCGTGGGCCCCAGTTCACGTCTCGGGTGTGGAAGGCCTTCTTCCAGCTCCTGGGGGTTTCGGTGAACCTAACGTCTGGTTACCACCCGCAGTCGAACGGCCAGGCGGAGCGGAAGATCCAGGAGCTGAGCAGGTACCTGAGGACTTACTGCAGCCAGGACCAGGAGGACTGGGCTCGTTTCCTGCCCTGGGCCGAATACGCCCAGAACTCGCTCCGGCAGGATTCCACAGGTCTCACCCCTTTCCAGTGCGTGCTGGGGTTCCAGCCACCCCTGTTCCCGTGGTCGGACGAGCCCAGCGACGTACCCTCGGTGGACGCCTGGTTCCGGGAGAGTAACCGGGTCTGGGAGTCGGCGCACACCCAGCTGCGTCGGGCCCTTCGCAATACTCGCAGGCACGCCGACGCCAGGCGTCTGGAGGCTCCTCGTTTCCGCCCCGGGGATCTGGTGTGGTTGTCAACACGGGACCTGAGGCTGAAGCTGCCGTGCCGTAAGCTGAGCCCCCGGTACATCGGGCCCTTCAGGGTTTCCAGGCAGATCGGAGACGTATCCTACCGGCTGGAGCTGCCACCCGGGTACCGCATTCATCCCACCTTCCATGTGTCCCTGCTGAAACCGTGTGTCTCGCCTTCCTCTCGTCCTCCAGGTGACCCCGCGATGTCCGTCCAGCCGGAGGTCGTGGCGCAGCCGGACGTGTATGCTGTGCGGGAAGTCTTGGATTCCAGGCGGCGCAGGGGTCACCTCGAGTACCTCGTGGATTGGGAGGGTTACGGCCCGGAGGAGCGGTCTTGGGTGGCCCGACGGGACGTGCTGGACCCAGCGTTGCTGGCGGAGTTCCACGCGGCTCACCAGCGCCGCCCGGCGCCCGGGCTGGGGTCGCCCTCGCCGCAGAGTCCGGGCGTCCGGTGCCGCCCCTGGGGGAGGGGGTGGTGTCAGGGAGCTACCTGTTCCTTCTCCTGTGCAGGCCGCGCCCACTCGTAGCTCATCCCCAGCATACTAAGGACACACACCTGAACCTCGTTTATTTCATTCATCACCTAACCCATATAAGCCCCTCACCTACACACACACTCTGTCAGTTACTGTTTCATGGTTTTGCTGCCCGTCACACGCTTTCCGTTGGACTGTTCAGCACCGTGCTTCTTCCCCGAGCGGGATTCATTACACCGACTGCCCTGTGTTTGTTCTCATGCACCGTGGACCGCGCTGCTTCTGCGCCCCACCGGATATTATACCCTTTTTTCAGCGAGTGTATCTGGATTTGCCTTGTGTTTCAAATAAACTTTCGTTTGCTTTCACTTCGGCTTTCGCCTCCAGTTTCCTCGCGTGACAGGATTTAGAAGTCATTTGTAGTTAATTGTAGTAATCAGCTACCTTTTGTTTCCTCCCCATATTTATTGGTTTGTGTTAAATATACCTCTGATCATAGCTGAAAATAGATTTTGTGGAACCTAATGAAATCTCTATAGAAAGTAATAATAATAATAATAATAATAATAATAATAATAATAATAAGGATGTAGAGTGAATATATTCAGTCTCATTCATAATTACACTGCCATGTTTAGGACATTGGGGGGAAAAAATGGTTGAAACAAAACAAGAAAAAATGATGATGATACATTTTTTATGTCTATTTGAAATAAATGAATATTTTCCATACACACACAGATTAGCAGGTCGCTATACCTGCTGATGGAGTCACAATGGCGCTCTGGCAACACTGGGGTTCGACCCGGCGACCTTTCCGACAGAAGCCTTCTCCAAACCTTTCGAGCTAAGCTCCCACTCTTCTTAATTAGGTGTCATTGTTAATCACGCGTGTACATTATTGAAGGGATTACACAAGTGACCGAGGGAGACAAGAGACTCTCAGGCGTACAGGAATGAGTAATACGTGGTGAGGACACTTGTTTCTAAGGGAACATTAATTTTGAGGATTAAGTCCTCACCTTTGTCGCAGCACCATCCATTCCACCGTCTAAAAGACTGGGTCAGCAGTTCACATGATACACTCTAATGGTACATGTGAGTGTGAGACACAGAGAGAAAACGAGTGTGAGGGAGGGAGTGTGTGTGAGAGAGAAAGACAGAGAGAGAGAGAGAGAGAGAGAGAGAGAGAGAGAGAGAGAGAGAGAGTGCAGGATTTGAAGCTTATGTGCCCTTAAGAGACCAGATAGCCTGAGGCAAGAGCAAGATTGTCACGCGAGCTTGTGTGTGTGTGTGTGTGTGTGTGTGTGTGTGTGTGTGTGAGTGTGGCTTGAATCAGTGTAATTCCCCAGACATTTCTTACCTGTACACTTTGTATACAAGTGCAAAACACACTACTGTTTTTTTTTTCATGATTCTGAACATTTTATTTTTCAGCAGGAATGATGTGCTGGGTTTTCTCCTCCTCCAGGTCCTCCTCCTCGTCTTGTTCACTCATTCCAACAGCGTGTCAGTAGGTCGTCCCCTCATGGACACATCACTTCCTGTTTGCTCAGGCCAGATTTGGGGCGATCTGGCTGGCCATTAGGTGTAATTACAGAGCGGCAGCTTGATTGATTAACTGATATGGGACGATAGCTCTGTTACGGTTCTCACATTCGCCTTGCCACATCGATTCTCCCTGTCTCTCTCTTCTTTTCTCTATCTCCCTCTCTCTCTCTTGCTTTGTTTTACTTTAAAGATACAAGATTTGAAGATTTAAAGGTTGCTTTAGTGGCTTGAGAAATTTTAGAATTCGTATTGCCGCAGATTGTGTACAGACATGTTAACCAAAACAACAAGCAAAGAAAACTGCAGGAACATCAAAATAAATTAAATAATAATATAGAAATAAATTTAGATGTGAATATAAATAAAATATTTCTTAAAAATAAATACAAGTGATTATATTTAATTAAACAGTAGAAGAAAAACAAATGGCAATACTAATTACACCTGAGAAATTAGATGAATTGGAGAAAATAAAACAAGCAATAAATAAATATGTACAATTAATTACAAAATTACAAAATATCAATAAAAAAATACATATAACATATGTATTAACATGTGGTGATGTGTGATGCAGTTCCGTATCTAGCTATCTAAACCATATGGACAAATGTATTTGACTTTTCCAGCTATATGTGGTTCTTCCCCAAACTGTTACCACAAAGTTTGAGTCTCACAATTATATAGGATGCCTTTGGATAAGGTAGCATTATCATTTTTACTTCCTATGAACTAGGAATAGGAATAATAATTGGAATTTCAGCATAACAATGCTCCGGTGCACAACATCAGGTCCAAGAAGATGTGCTTTACAGGGTTTGGAGTGGAAGATCTTAAGTGACCTGCTACAGAGCTCTGACCTCAAACATACTGAACACCTTTGGGATGAATTGGAACCTACATCAGTACCTGACTTTACTATCGTCCTTGTCTATCATCCCTTTTTTCATTTTGATTTCACTATAATTTTGTTACATGCTTCTTACATTTACATTTACATTTGTGGCATTCTTTATAATATGCAGTACATGGAGGGCATCACATTAATTAAATTGCTAAATAATCATGAACATCGCGAGTCTAATGACAAATGTGTCTCTTTTCAGTGTTTCCGTGAGCGCATCGCCACCTAAGTAATGGATGTCAGAGGTGGTGGGAAAAAATAAAGGCCAACTGTAAAGCTTTGAACAAATACTGTACAATCATTATTTATGATTTATTAGCACTAGAGCAGTAATAAGTGATTAGGTTACAGTTTGGTGCTAGGGAATCATAGCTAGCTAGCTAGCTAGCTAGCTAGATAGATAGATAGATAGATAGATAGAAAGACAGATAGACATTCAAATTTGCATACTTTTCTGTATATGTGTGTCTGTGTGTGTGTGTGTGTGTGTGTGAGTGTGCGTGTGCGCGTGTGCTGTTTTCTCACCTGAGATCTCATTAGGAAACACTCCTCTCACTTGACTTAACATGCTGCTGGTGACATTTGACACCCAAAACAGGAAGCAGCAGGAGAAAGGAGTGACAAACCACAGGAAGTGTTAAACACTGTATCCCATCCAATAAACTCTAAAATTGTTAAAATTAGCTCTAACCACCTACAGAGCACCAACCTGACTTACAGTCTAACTCCAAATCCATCCTTCTCTGGCAAAGATTACAACTTCATGCAGTATATTAATATTGGTATATTAAAAGTCTGGAGCCTTTATTTAATGTAGCTTATGAAATGGGTGAAACAAGGACACTGTAGATAATATTCATAATAATAATCATAACCTGCTGAAGCAAGTGCATCAGGCATCAGGGGTAGAAATGGAACAAACAGCTGTACTGAGATGGAGGGGGTGAGATCTGAAAAACAGGGTACAGTTCAGCTCAGGAAGTGGCAATCTGTCATTAATGAGCCGCTCTACATAGGGAAGAAAGAGTGTGATTAAGGGTTATGTTCTGTCCTCTACTTAGTAAATAATGATCCAGGTATTTACGGATCTTAGACCTATACACATACACTGTAAAAATACATTTAAAGTCAAATACTGGCTCTACATTTTACAGGCATACTACTGTATTGTAAAAAAAAAACATAATAGAGTTTAGCAGTATAAATTATATAGTACTATAACTGTAATGTGCACAGTATACAATAATGCAGAATATACATATATGAAGTGGTAGTATAGTGGCATACAATAGACAGTAGTATATAGTTCAAAAAGTATTATAGCAGTATACAGTACCAGTAATATAGTATACAGTAGTACAGTAGGGCATTATAATCACTAAGAAAGAAACATAGAAGAGTACAATATACAATAGTGTAGTAATATACATTATAAAGTAGTATAGTAGTGCACAATATATAGTAGTATACAGTAAAACATTAGTATACATGGAAAAGGAGTATACAGTAGAATGTAGTGCTACAGTATACAATAGTGAAGACATTATAAAGTAGCATAGTAGAATAAATGATGCATTAGTGTAGTATGATAATATACAGTACAATGTAATATAGTAGTATTCATTATAAAGGACCATACTTGTATACAATATAGAGTAGTATTATGTTTTACAATGTATAAAAGAATAGTAGTATAAGAATAGTAGCATTGTGCACAGTAGTATAATAGTATACAGTAGTAGTAGTAGTATGCATTTTAAAGTACTATTGTGATGTGTTGTACAATCAACAGTAATGAATTAGTATCAGTGGAGGACAGTAATGAAACGAGTAATGTAGTTTGATACTGTACTTAGTATGCATTAGTATACTGTACATTATACAGTGTACATTGGTGTAGTAAGTAGTATGCATTAAACACTATGCATTATTTTGGTAATATGCATTAGATAGTAATACAGTATTATAAAATGTACAGTAGTATGTCTATATAGTGTACACATTTTACAATATGCATTGGTTCAGTAGTATACATTATATAGTATGCATTATTAAAGAAGTAGACAGTATACTCTATGCATTTATATAGTAGTATACATTATACAGTATGCATTAGTTTAGTAGTATACATTATACAGTATGCATAAAGTTAAAAGAATACACTATACAGTATGCATTAGTGATAGATAGATAGATAGATAGATAGATAGATAGATAGATAGATAGATAGATAGATAGATAGATAGATAGATAGATAGATAGATAGATAGATTTTTTTTCTCTTACGAATGTTCCAGATTCCGGTGAAAATGATCACAGCATCGTTTCTTCAATTCGATCTAGATGATAAAGATTTCTGTTCATTAGTGAAATTAAGCCCAAATTATTTTTACTCCTGAACCAGGCCCAGCGTGGAAGGGTTGGGGCTCACGGCTGTAAAAGCGGGACACCTGTTTGAGAGCAAATGTTTCCTCTGTCAGATGGAGACTGATTGCTGATTGCTAATACCTTCTGTGGGTGTCAAGTCTTCATGTAGGTGGCTGATTGTTGTTGCCTGGATGGAGGATAAAGTGATGCGTCATCGCTGGAGACAACGCAGCACTTTGGCGTATAATGTTGACATCTTCAGTGAAAAAAAGCATCTGGGGGCATTTGAACGAGAGAAAGAGTGAGAACGATAGATAGACATAGTCAAAGGCTGGAAGAGAAGCAGAATGCTGATTCATTTGAATTGGTTGAAGGACACTGGGCACTGGAGGTGAGAGGTTTGTTAACATCCACTTGCACTGATTTCTGCACTCGACAGCAAGGAAAGCGTCTGTGTTCATAAATAACACAATTAAAAGCTAATTTAAAACAAAAACATTCTTATCCGTTGCTTGAGTCTATCCTGAGGTTTCAATTAAAGTATTATTTTTTTTTTTAAATTCCACTATATAAAAATTGTTCCACAGTTATTACAGCAGCTTCATCCAACATGTTTTTAATGCTTCTTTCTTATCTAGTGAGTGCAATTATGCTGCCTAGAAGAAGATCCCATGCAACACTCATTTGTAGAACAGAAAAAACAGAGCAGGGATAAATGAGATTGATTTTGTCTGAAGAGTAGAAATGCTGCAAAATTAGAAACACCACTGACTGGAAGACAGCTCAGACTATCAAGTGTATGCTTTATATTTATATATATTTCTGTGGCTTATGGCTGCCAATAATTCTGTAGTTAATGATAGATATAGACAGAGGGATGGATAGAGAGACAGTGACAGACAGATGAACAGATAGATAGATAGATAGATAGATAGATAGATAGATAGATAGATAGATAGATAGATAGATAGATAGATAGATAGATAGATAGATAGATAGATAGATAGAAGACGGACAGACAGATAAATAGATGAACTAACAGAGACAGACGGGCAAACAGATAGATTGATGGGTAAATGATTATACAGATGGATAGATGGATGAATGAATGAACTGAGACAGACAGACAGATCATAAATTAATTAACAACAAACAAACAAATAAATAGGAAAGTGGAAATAAAAAATGATAGACAGACAGATAGACAGACAGACAGATAGATAGATAGATAGATAGATAGATAGATAGATAGATAGATAGATAGATAGATAGATAGATAGATAGATAGATAGATAGATAGATAGTTGGTTAAATAATTGCTTTAAAGTTTGGTCCTTACATATTAAAATGCTCATGAATTCCCCCCCCCCCTCTCTCTTTCTCTCTCTCTTTCACACACACACACACACACACACACACACACACACACACACACACACACACAGGCACACAAACACACCTTGAGCTCATTAGGCTCTTTTGAATCAAAGAGGAGTTTTGGAGAGTTACACAGTGCAGCACTTAGTAACTAAAGAGCTGTTCATCAAACACTATTGTTCTAAAACACACGCTTGAGTGCTGCTCCTGTGCGCGTAGATGTGTGTGTGTGTGTGTGTGTGTGTGTGTGTGTGTGTGTGTGTGAGTGAGAGGGGGGAGAGAATTATAATGCATATGAATGAGGACATACTGTATGTGTCTCTCAGTTTTGAGCACGGCTAGCAACACAGTCAGTCTGACAGAGTAGTCCAGAAAGAACACATAATCCCATTTATAATGGAATATTTACATCAGATAATCCCATTTATGACACAGTTACCAGCACCGAAGGCGCTGAAAAGCAGAGCTTCAGAAATCATGCGTCAAGCAATAAATGTGCTGCGGAGAAAACAACGAAAACCAGTGTGCATTTAACAGAAAAATCCACACAATTAAAATAATTTATTCTGGGATCAAATCCAGCAGCACACGAAGCTGCAATAAAAAACAGAGGTTTTAAATTTAAAAAACTAGCATGCGGTTTCCATTCGGTAGACTCTCAAAAACTGTTACACAAAAACACATGGTTCGGCTTTTAGAATTTATCGCTAAAGCGCTTGGAAACATGCAGCACTTTCATCCTGTATTTACATTTATTAACACAATGAAAAATTGATTTCTGGCCCTATTCACGAATAATATCAGTGTAATTCCAGGCAAATTGATTTCAGGCATGCAAATAACTACCAACTAACAAACATGCAAATAAATTAATAGGAAACTGGGTGCATACATAAATAAAGAAAATAAGCAGATAGATAGATAATATTTTATAATATTTTATAAGCAATAAAATAGAATAAATCAAATAAATGCAATACACTTTTTATTATATTGATTAAATTTAGTAATCAATTAAATTGGCACAAATTAAATTGATTAAATAAAACTAAACAAATGGAATAAAAATTTGTTAGACCCCATTTGGGTAATACAGATGTGGACTGTATGTAAATGTGTGTGTTTGTTTGTTGTGTGTGTTTTACATTTAGTATTTAATTTTCTAAAGATATTATCTACTAATTTCCGCATACTTTATCAAATGTCTTCATTCCTTCCATCCTTCATTTATTCACTCCCTCGATGTGTGGAATTGTCAGGATTTTCTCCTTCTAAGAGAAATTCTTAAAACTGGAAATAAAACACTAAAGAGTACACATCAGTAATGTTAGCTGTTAGCCACTTCCTGGTTAGCAGCTAATGCTAGCGCTATTGATTCTTTAGTGTTTTCATGCATGCGCAAAACAAATCTTATTTCCGCTATGAAGCGAGAAGCTGCATGGACTCTACGCTAACTATGTTTTTTTGTTTATACCCCTGGCATAGATGTGCATGTCTTTAAGTTTAACAATAATAATAAATCACATTAAATGCACTTTGCAAAAAAGGTAAAGAGTGCGAGGCAAAGCCTAAACAATCTGCCGGTCTACCATTTAATATGTTCCTGAGGAAACTCGTATTAGGTACACATTAGGTTCCAAAATATTTAGGTACAAATACATGGACCGTTACACCCCTACTACCTACCTACATACATACATACATACATACATACATACATACATACATACATACATACATACATATGCAACCAAATAAAAAGATTTATTAACAACCAACAAACAAACAAACAAACATATAGAAAAGTGGAATATAAGAAAAGAAAAAACAGGATAGATAGATTATAGTGAAATTATAATAAAACAAAGAGAGAGAGAGAGAGAGAGAGAGAGAGAGAGAGAGAGAGAGAGAGAGATGAATTGAAACTTTCATACATACATACATACATACATACATACATACATACATACATATATACATACACAATAAATAAAGAAATATATGGGCACTAATATAATCAATTAAATGCATATATACATATGCACCAACAATGGACCAAATAAATACATTTTAAAAAGTAAAAATTAAAAGGAAATAATACAACAAATATATAAATAAATACATACTGTATACATACATACATACATAAACATACATCAAATAAATAAATAAATATTATAAACAAACAAACTAACTAACAAGCAAATAAGTAAATATTAAGCAAATGCAATGCATTTTGAATTTTGAGCAATACATAATCAATAATCTTTGTTTTTTTATTTACTTGTTCACAGGATGGATGCAGAATAAAACTTAATTACCAAACTCCATACTTTCATTTCTATATTTATTTTCTATAAATCATTTCATTGTGATTTTGGAAGATGCTGCACAGTAATTATTATTTTAACTTAATTCTTAATTCACAAAAATGATGTCTGACCTTCACTGGTGCATTTTTAACTCTCACACCCGCTGCTGTTTAATCACCGTTGCTGAGACCAAAAAAATCCAGCAAACACAAAGCCCACATAAATGTTAATATGTCGAATTTATTCTACATGTGTGTAGTGGGGGAAAATGGGGAGAGAGAGAAAGAGAGAGAGAGAGAGAGGGAGAGAGGGGAAGAGATGATGATGATGATGATGATTATGGTTTGACAAATTCTACACAATGTGTCGATGACTGATATCTTCACTGCAGCCGGCAAAAGACTGCTCTGATTTAAATGTTGAATGAGAGAGATGAAGAGAGAGGGATAGGGGGATAGAAAGATGGGAAGAGAATCTAGGGGAAAAAAAACAGGTCTGCTCCAGGTGGGACAGAGTGACTGTTATTTTAAGAGAGCACAGAGAACGAGAGAAGAAGAGATAAAAGAGAGGGGGAGAGAGAGAGAGAGAGAGAGAGAGAGAGAAAGAGAGGTCGGGTGAAAGGAGGGAATAAGGGGAGGAGAAGATGAATGTGGTTAATTAAGATGAGCAGGCAGCGAAGACAGTGCAGAATTACACAAACACTAATTAGAGTCTTCGTTAGGGGGCACAGAACGAGAGCAGTGCATCCATCATGTCTACTCTCTCTCCCTCTTGCTCTTTCTTTCTCAGCAAATGGATCTTTCTCTTATAGCTATTCTCTCTCTCCCTCTCTCTTTCTCTCTCTCTCTCTTTCTCTCTCTCTCTCCTTCCACTTTCCCTTCCCTTCTCATTCAAGCATCCTGCCTCCTTTCTTTCAATTCCAAATTCTTCACTCAATTAGATATCTTAATCAGTGCTTCCTGGTGATGGCGTCAAATGTTCAGCGGGAAATTTCGCCCAAATCACACATCAAACCCCAACACCCCCACACACACACACCCAAACCCATTATTTACCTCTCACCTCTCCTTTATTCCACTTATTTACTCCCTCAATTAATTATTCAAGCCATCACTTGTAGTCCTAGCAGGCCAGGCAGCAGTGCCTTGCACAGTTACTCTCCCAGACTCCTGACTTCATTTACCAGGTATTCACCTACACATATAAAGGGTCTTGAGTTGAAAAACCATTTACTGAATCCCGGACAGGATTTGGACCGTCCCCTTAATCTATTCAATGCTTCATTCTGTTGTCCTTCAGCATACACCCCTCTCTCTGTCTCAAATCGCTCCATCACTCACTCACTGACTCACTCATTCAATATTTACTACATGGACAGTGCTTTGTACAGGCAGCCTATAGGAGAGCCAGAACAGTAACACCAACAATTCACTGATTATTTGCAGTTTCTCTGGAAATGCGTTCTCCTGACCTGATATACACATGCACAGTTAAAATGGTAATAACGTTAAAAATCATTAGCATTGAAAGGCAATCAGTAGTACAGTTGATTAATGTTTTAATTGTGTGTAAAGCAATTCCATTTATATTTTTTTATGTATTTTGCTCCGAATCAGTCTGTTGAAATCATGTCCTGATTGGGTTAATCCTCGTGCCATGTGACATGATCGCTACGCCTGAATCAAGTTGCCTCATGTCTCACATTTGTCCTTTCATTGTTATTGTTCTTGTTGTCTTTGTTTCTTGTTCCTGCTCAGGCAATACAATTTGTCTTCTTCTTGTACCTGTTTTTTTCCTACTTTCTGTCTTTTTGTTTTGTATACAGTGGTCCCCTGGAACTCCTGAAAATCCGTGAATCCTATGGTACCTTGAATTGAAGTAAATTCATCTAGACATTATGTCAGTAAGTTGCTTCCTTTTTGATGCATACTCAACAGAAAATGTGAAGTAATGGAAATAAATGCTTTATTTATCTTTTAAAATATAAATGATATATAATAAATTATTGTTTTAATTTTTTTAAATAAAATTTGTTAGTGAAAACATAGTTTAAAATGTTATTCCTAACGTTCCTGAACATTTGCTCCCGTTGTGGATTCCCGCACATTCTGTAATAATCTCGGAAAATAATTTTCCAAGCTGTGAATTATCGGGGGGTGACTTTCACTGTATTGACAAAGTACAACCCCAAATCCAAAAAAGTTTTAGGGACACTGAGTAAAATGTAAACAAAAACAGAATGCAATGATTTGCAAACTAAATAAATCCATGTTCTATTTTTAATAAAACAAACAAATAAAAACATATGAAATGTTTAAACTGAGAATATAGATAATTTTAAGGGAAAAAAAAGGGTCAATTTGAATTTGATGGCTGCAACAGGTCTCTCTGTGTTGCATCACATATTCTGTCCGTATACATCTGGCTGAACAGTTTTTGAAATGTTGGAGGGGAATTTTGTCCTATATGTGTCTGATACCAGCTTTGAGCTTCTCGATTCTGGGTGTCCTTTGTTGTGTTTTTTTGTTTTTATAATGCAACAAATTTTTTAAAATAAAGAAAGGTCTAAACTGCAGAAAGGCCAATTCAACACACAGATTTTCCTACTATGAAGCCATGCTAGTAAAATAGATTCAGTATGCAGTTAGCATTGTGTTCCTCAAATATTCAAGACCTTCCCTGAAAAAGAAATTTTCTGGATGGAAGCATTTGTTGCTCTAAAACCTGTGACTTTTTGAACCTGGCATATGATAACAAGCCTGATATTCCCTCTCCTCTTTAGTCCAGAGGACTTGGTGTTCATGGTTTCCAAAAAGAAATAAAAACATTTTGATAAGTCTGACCACAGAACAATTCTGCACTTTGCCTCAGTATATTTTAAATAAGCTTTGGCCCAGAGAGAATGGTGGCATTTCTGGATTATGTTCATGCATTCCTTCTTCTTTGCATGATAGAGATCTCACCTGCATTCATGGATGACTTGGCAACCTTTGTTCACAGACAATTATTTCTAAAGGCGTTAATGTGTCCATGCAGTGATTTCCATTAGAGAAGCATGATTGATTAAAATGCAGAGCCACCTGAGAACCAGAAGATCACAGCCATCCAATATTGATTTCCGCCCATGTCCCTTGTGCACAGAGATTTCTCCAGATTCTTTGAAACTTTTGATTATTTTATGTACTGTAAATATATAAGATATATTTCAATGTTTTTACATTTTATGTTGAGGAACATTATTCTGAAATTCTCTTTTACAGATTAAGCTCTGCTTATCTTTCCTTTTGAGAGATTCTATCATCTTACTGGCCTGTTGTTAATTAACCTAATTAGTTGCAAAATGTTTCTCCAATTGATTAATTTTAATAACAATTACATTTTTCAGACTTTTGTTGCCCTGTCCCAAATTTTTTTAAATGTGTTGCAGCCATCAAATTTAAAACTATATATATTTTCTCCTTAAAATGGTACATTTGCTCAGTTTAAACATTTGATATGTTTTCTGTGTGAATAAAATATTCATTTATGTCAGGGACACCAGACTTTTGTGATTCTTTCACAAATGGTTGCCACAAAGTTGGAAGCACACAGTTGTATAGAATGTCTTTGAAGTTGGAACAATTACATTTTCCCTCACAAAAGCTTTTAGACCCAAACCTGTTACAGCATGCCAATGTCCCTGTGCACGATCCAGCTGTGTAAAGATACGGTTTACATAGGTTGGAAGTGAAGATCTTGAGTGGCCCACTATAGAGCTCTGCCCTCAACCCTATTGAACCCCTTTGGTATGAATGTGAACGCTGACTGCACCCCAGGCCTCCTCACTTCACCTACACCTATACCTGACTTTACTAATACTCTTGTAGCTGAATGAGCACAAATCTCCACAAGCACAATCCTTCTCAGAAGAGTGGAGGATATTATAACAGCAAATGGGGACTAAATGTGGAATGGGACTAAATGTAACATGGCACTGAGTTGCTCACCTCCTAATCATTGCTGGATAATGAGGCAACATTGTTATAGCCCCATTAAACTACACAAAGTTTTTTTTCACTTAGTGGTCAAAAAATGGTAACTAGACTCAATGGTACTGGAAGTTTGCTATCCCATACTTGCGACGAGGAAGCAGACCTCACAGGTTAAAAGGTTGCCAGATTGTTTTGAATTGGGTTGCCACAATGTTGTGAATTGCAGACTGCAATGAGAAAATAAAGCCTTGTGAAAAAAATGCTATTCGAAGCAGATACATAAAAAAAAAGGCAATTTTTGTGTTTTAGTTTTTATAAATATCTGCTGGGTAAAAAAAAATGAGGTATATTTAATCATGTGAAGTAGTCATGTGATCCATTCGATGATTTTTCACATTGCTGCATCAAATTCAAGAGCTAAAAAGTAAACGGCTGACAGAAACGACACAGGGTGAAGCTGCTTATGTTTTCACATTGTTCAGTATCGTATGTTTTAGTGTGGACAAGCAATAGTTGGAAAACTTTCATAATGCCAGAGTAGATGGAACATAAACGTGGATATAAACTAAAGGTAGTCTGTTGCCACCGTGATCATGTTTAATAGCAAATGTTGCAGATTAAAACTAAACAGTGCAGACAGTGTGTCTGTGAAGTCCTGTGAGCTTTATATCTGGTTTTGTGTGTGTGTGTGTGTGTGTGTGTGTGTGTGTGTGTGTCTTACAGGAAACCAAGCCTGATTCTCACCTCTGATTAAAAATAATAATAAATGAATAAATAACTAAATAATATAAAGATTCTAGCTAAAAAAAAAAAAAACTAAATAGTGCAAGAATGTTGTATTCGTTGACATCTCTTATTGCAATTAAATTAGCAAATCTCTGGATTAGATACACAGCTCACAGTTTGTGCTTTTACTTTAACCACAATGTTAACTTGGAAATGAAAAGTGAAATTTCCATATGCTGCACTACTTTCAGGAAGTGTGCAAGACAAAGTTTGTGTACAACTGAGCATAAGATGTGTTCCACATTCAGTCCCCATTAGCTCTTATAATATCCTCCCAATACTTGTGTTCATATAGTCTACTTTCAGGAAGCATGTAATAGACACAAAATAGCGCAGGATAAGTAAAAGGTTGTCATCACTACTTTAGTCAGTCAATGCTTTAGTCAGTCTTTCTCTCTCTCTCTCTCTCTCTCTCTCTCTCTCTCTCTCTCTCTGTCTCCACCCCTCTTTATATAATTTTTTTATCTTGTTTATTTTGCGTAAACAGTCTTTTGCCATGTCTGCATATCCACATTTACTCAGTTATCCCCCGGTTTTATTTCCGGCACAGTGGCATTCAGGAAAACGGATTTACGTTCATAAAACAACGTTACATTGATTTATTTGGCAGACCCTTTCATCCGAAGCAACGTAACTACCGAGACAGTTCAATCTGAGAATAGAGCTGTTCAAAGAGCCGACAGTAATATAAGCAATTTTATTCCTTGCTGGTTTTGGAAAACTGCACAAGCGACTGATGGTGCTATGTCAGTTTTCTGAAAAAAATGTTTCAATCAGACAAACGGTGCAAATCAGGCCTGCTGTTTTACACTACTTTACCCTGATAATACAAAGTAACATTAATAATTCAAAAGCCCATCAGCTGTACTTCGAGTCAAAAAGAAAGGCTTATAGCTGAGATGTCGCAACCTTCAGGACTTTATTCTTTATTTATTGATTTATTTATTTTATTTTAATAAAAGCAGAATTTTTTTTATTGTTTCTTAGCACACAACAAAATGTAACATCCTTAAATGAATATTATTGGTGGTCTTTTCTGAAGAAATGAAACCTGTTCTAGCAGGATATTATTTGGTTTACAAGGGTTGGAGTGAAATATCTGAAGAGGCTCGCTATAGACCTTACCTGAAAGTAAAAGGAAATTTCACTGGTGCTCTTTTCTGAAGAAATGTCCACTCTGGAGCCATTTGCACAAAAGATAAATAATATAATACAAAACAAGAGCAAAATATTGCAGACAATCTAGTAGATGGCAGACAATCTAGTAGAGAATGGGGCGGGGCAATGGGGTGGAGTTATTCTGCAACCATGAATGTGTGAAGATTTTGTCCATGTCATGTCATTGTAAGATAAAGACATGTCTTAGACTCCCTGACATTCCCTCATCACTCTCTTGTTGCTTTTTAAAAAGCATGTAGTGATGCATAAGAACTTCTCAGAGCGAAGCCAGAATGTTGGATGCAGCCACTGATGGTTTACATGCTGACGGTTGATCAGTTATTTCACGAAAAACCCTAATAACTCCAAGTCACAAAATACGATGGCATAAACCAATAAAAGGCAGTTTGCTTTTAATTTTCAAAACAAAACAACGAATGAACGCAACATACACGCACCCTTTATGTAATCTGAGCTTCTTAACGTGTGTCTTGAATGACACATTACTGACACAAACACCAATGAAGCACACACACACACACACACACACACACACACACACACACACATACTGTACACATAGAGAGAGTAAACCAACATGGACCATTCTTACTAACACAGCTCTATAGTGCAGATTAATTTTTTTCTTTTTAAATAAATAATTAAATAAATACTTATGATGAACCCAAATAAATAAATAAAGGAAACAACTGGATATACCAATCAGCACACAGAACCCATTTATGTCATCAGCACATTTATCAGTCTGGTTATGTCCAATTTCCATCGCTCGTTCGCTCTAATTACGGCTCCGAATTGTTTCCTTTTTTTCTCTTTTTTTTTTTCCTCAACGTGTAATTAGAGACGTGGCCCGTTTTCACTGTTGTTGCCATGGTTTTGAGTTTCTATTCTGATGGGTCATTAGCTGGTTTAATAGTGTTCCTCGTGCTGGGGCTGAAGCTGTTCTCGTCAGAACTATTATGTCTGCTGAGAACCGAGCGTCAGATTCGTTTGCCTTTCGCCGCGTAATGATCGAATTCATTTTGCTGAAATACAAAGGAAAATGGGTGTTTGTGAGCATGTGGAAGGGGGACTGGGATAGGAATAGTCAGAGGTGTACATTTTGGTTAGTGAGGTTAATTTCAGCTTAGGTGCTTTTGTGTGTGATTTTTTTTTTTTTTTTTACCACTATCAAGTGAGAAACTTTTTTTTTAAAGGGTGAAAAGGTTTTAATTGTGGTTTAAGAGATAAAAAGTGGCTTTAGATTTAGGATTAGGTGTAGAAAATGACATATAGATGTAGACATGTGAACATATGTGTGTATATGTGTGTGTGTATATATATATATATATATATATATATATATATATATATATATATATATATATATATATACACATCCTAGGAGGATGAGACAAGGCCTAAGGTCAACATTACTAATATTTCCAGATGGCTTGTAAGAAACATTGTTAGGACAGCCAGGGTCAGGAAGCGAGCGAACCATATAGAAAGTCAGCCATTTGTTCTGGTTCGCACTCCATGATTGCGTTCACAACACAAGTAAGCACAGATCGATGAGGCACTACAGGTTGTGTGCACATTTCTGTTGAGTTCACATTATGGCTTTTGGCAGATGTCCTTATCCAGAGCGACTCTCAATTATCTAATTTTACATCTGAGGAGTTAAGTGTTAAGGATCTTGCTCAAGAGCCCAGCTGTTTCAGCTTGGTAGAGCTGAGATTTGAACTCACAACCTTCTGACCAGTAGTCTTTTCTGCTTGAGTAAAAGCACGAAAATACCCACTTTCAAATGAACTTGGGTTTCTGATGTGTGAGCGCTACACTATATGGACACATGTTTGTGGACACCTGATCATAAGAAAAGCATAAGCTTTTTTAAACATCCCATCCCACATTTGGTTTCCATATGCTGTTATAATAACCTCCACTCTTCTGGGAAGATTTTTCACTAGTTTTTGGAGTGTGCTTGTGGGATTTATTTTATTTATTTCAGGTACTGATGTAGGTGATGTGAGGATGCAGTCAGTGTTCCAATTCAACCCTAAAGATGTTCAGTAGGGTTGAGGTCAGAGTTCTATAGCAGGCCTCTCAAGATCTTCCACTTCAACCCCTGCAAACCATATTTTCATGGAACTGGCATTGTGCACCGACCGCTGTCATGCTGGAACAAGTTTATGTCTCCTAGTTCAAGTGAAGGCAAAATTGAATGCCTACACATCCGAAGACATTCTGTACAACTGTGTGTCTCCAACTGTGTGCAAACAGTTTGGGGAAAATTTTACATATGGCTGGATAAGTCGGGTGCCCTAAATTCTTTGGTCCACATAGTGAATATTTTAATAATTTGTATAATTCCAGGTTCCATTTAACACAGTTTGAGTATATCGGAGCACAAAATTTTTGTGAAAGGTAGCGGAGTAAAAAGTATGAAATGAAGGACAATTTTCCTAAAATTATAAATATTCGAAATTTTTTTGAAAAGAATCAAAAATAGATAAAGTGTAGGTACGTGGAAAATGTTATTTAGTACAGTAACAAAGTAAAATACTTCCTTACTGTCCATTTCATACAAACATGATTGGGATATACATTAGTCTCCTGATCAAAAGGTTTCAAGGAGTTTTAATCCCAATACTGCCACACTGCCCTTTGTCCTTAACCCTCATGTGCTCGGTTGTATCAATGAGATTACTGTAGGTCATTCTGGATGAGGGTGCTGCCAAACGCCATAAATGTCAATATGTTTACGGTGAAATTTCCCTCACTGAACACTGACTAAACCTTCTACTTGAAAGGTCTATCAATTGCAATGCTCGAAAATACAAATACAAATATAGTGCTGTCACAGAAATCAATTCAGCCCACTAAAAACAGCTTCTTGGTTTTTCCACAACTGGTCATTGTTACTGGTCTTTGCTTAGCTGGTGCATAAATACATCCCTTGTCTGGCTGACATATTACACAAACAAACATATTACACTTTACACTGGGTTTGTTTGGGAAAAAAACATATTTGAATAAATGCAGAGGCAGCGAGGCACCGCATGCACTCCTGCTTTAAAAACGTGCCTGCTGTGAGTCGGATTTACTTTCATTACAACAAAGAGTCTGAAGATACAGCATAGCCAGCATTTACCTCAGAGACAGCTTGCTTCATGAATGACCCATAACTATGAAGCGTGAGTTAATGAGAAGTAACGTGATATTTATTTTGATCCCAAACCCTAGTGCTGGATGCTCTATGTAAATTTTTAAACAAATGTAAATTGCAATAGTGTTAATTTTTACTAAGAAACAAAGAAAGAATGAATCTCAAATAGGTATAAACTGACTGAATATTTATAATGACAATATAATATTAATAAAAAAGATTTAGCCTTGATTTGAATACATTTAATGATTTGCAAGCTTGTTTATATGATTAAATGATACGGGTAATTTAAAAAAAATTCTGAAAACAACTAAAAAGAGTTACATAATTATTTATTATTGGTAGGGGTGTAAGGTTACACAAACTTCATGGTTCGGTTCGTACCTCGGTTTATAAGTTCAATTTCGGTACAGTTAGAGGGAAGAAATGCAAAATATAAAATTGCTTTTTGTTTTTGATTAACACAGTTTATTATTATTAACATTTGTAAACATTAACATATTCCATTTTAAATAAATTTTAAAAACCATGCCTGCTTGGTTAAATAAAATCTAAAATTATATTTTATAATATTTGATACAAATATATTAAAAATAAAATAGAATATTCTAATGAATGCAATGCACTTTTTATTATATTGATTAAATTGATTAATCAATTATATAAATTAAATTATTGGAAAATTGTATTTAAATAGTTTAAATTTGTTAGACCCCATTTGGGTAATACAGATGTGTATATATGTGTGTGTGTGTCATTTAATAATTTTCTCAAGATTTGTTCTGCTTAACTGTTCTATGTATTTTATATTTTAATAAATGTCTTCATTCCTTCCATTAACCCAGCCATTAGGGTTGCACAGGCCAGTGCATTCTTAGTGCCGGTCCCAAGCCCAGATAAATGGGGAGGGTTGCATTAGGAGGGGCATCCAGCGTAAAAACATGTGCCAAATCAAATATGCGGATCACTAATCAAACTTTCATACCGGATCGGTCGAGGCCCGGGTTACCAACAACTGCCACAGGTATCGTTAGCCAACAGGGTACCGGTGGAACGTCTCTAGGTTATGACCGTAACCCTAGTTCGCCGAGGGAACGAGACGCTGCGTCGAAACGCTATGGGAACGCCCCTGCGTGACTGCGCTCTGAACCACGTGTGTAATCTGACCAATAGGCGTTTGGAACGTGACGTCATCAGCGGGCGACATCGCGTAAACAGGAAGCTACAAATGGCTGCGAGATGGACCAGACGCTAGCTCCTGCGAGAGAAGGTAAGCACCGCAGGGATGCAGGGAGTGTGGCACGGAGACGCAGAGTCTCGTTCCCTCGGGGAACTAGGGTTACGGTCGTAACCTAGAGACGTTCCCCTTCAGGAACTCGAGCTGCGTCGAAACGCTATGGGAACGAGTGTCCAATCACGCCACACTGACCAGACCCTCCCTAGAGAGTGAGGGCCTCGGCACCAGCGAGGAGAGGAGGAGGAGGCCGGGGTGGCTCTGAGGTCAAGGTCATAGAACCTGACAAAGGTCAGCGGGGTGGACCAACCCGCAGCGTCACAGATGTCCTGGAGTGGTACTCCAGCAGACCAGGCCGTAGAGGCCACCACACTCCGGGTGGAGTGAGCTCGAACCCCGAGCGGTGCGGGGAGGCCAGAGGACTCGTGAGCCGACACAATTGCATCCACTACCCATCTGCTCAAAGTCTGCTTATTGGCCGGGAAACCTTTCCTGTTAGGGCCATAGCAAACAAGCAGCTGCTCCGACTTCCTCCACAGGAGGGTGCTGTAAACGGAGGAGGGCAGAATGCCTGCAACACGACAGGACATGAGGAAGCCGTAGGCACCTTAGGCACGTACCCAGGTTTCGGATAGAGAACCACTCTAGCCATGCCAGGGGCAAACTCCAGGCGAGACGGGCCACGGACAGAGCCTGCAGATCCCCGATCCTCTTCAGGAAACGTGTCACTAGTGGGTGTCTACCCAACGACTGCCCTGCAGGCGGGGAGCCATATGCCGCGATGGCGGACACGTAAACCTTCAGGGTCGAAGGGGACAACCCTGCGGCAAACTGTTCCTGTAGGAACTCCAGAACTGAACCAACCGAAGAGCCCGAGGGGACAGTGCGAGGTCTCCTGGGTGGCAAAAAGATCCACTTGGGCTCAGTAAAACCTCCGCCACACAAGCTCCACCACCTCGGGGTGGAGACGCCATTCCCCAGGCCTTGGCCCCTGCCTCGACAGGGCTCTGCTCTGACATTTAACCGACCCGGGATGTAAATGGACCGCTCGCGCTAGCTTGTACAAGGGGCGAGATCGGAGACCCCCCTGGCGGTTGATGTAAGAGACCACCACTGTATTGTCCGTGCGGACCAACACATGTCGATGAGGGAAGCGTCCGTCGTTAGCGTCACGCGACGACACAAAGCCCCCAACACTGGGCCACGTAACAGAAATGTCCGGTCTTTCCAGACATCCAAGGCTCGAAGGGCACGCCGCGAGACCTTGATAGTCCGATGCGGGTTTCCCCTGAGGGAGAACCCTCTGCCCTGGAGCCACCACTGGTGGGGCCTCATGTGCAGGAGCCTGAGCGGAACTATGCTGGACGCCACTGCCATGAGCCCTAGCAGCCTCTGGAACTGCGTTACAGTGAGTGGCTGGCCTTCCCGCACTCTCCTGACGGCAGTGAGGATGACTTCGACCCGAGCAGGCGACAACTGTGCCTGCATCCTGGCCGCGTCCCACACTACGCCCAAAAAGGTGGTTCTCTGTGCTGGAGAAAGCATGCTTTTGCTGGCGTTTAGCCGAAACCCAAGCACCTTCATGTAGGCGAGGACAACATCTCGATGCCGAATTGCCTGGCGCTCCGAATGAGCCATGATCAACCAATCGTCGATGTAAGTCAAAATGCGGATGCCCTGGAGCTGCAGCGGGGCCAGTGCTGCATCAACGCATTTCGTGAAGGTGCGGGGCGAGAGTGCCAGACCGAACGGGAGTACCCGATATTGGTACGCCACGCCCCCGAAAGCAAACCTCAGGAACCTCCTGTGTGCAGGAAGGATGGAGATGTGAAAGTATGCGTCCTTCAGATCTATAGTGACGAACCAGTCCCCCAAGCCACCAGAAAGTTCCTCAGGGGAACCAGCCCCTAGGGACCGGCCTCTGACCCACTCAGATCAGCTGGGGCGTAATGAGACTTTGGGCGGAAGTGGAGGGAGACGCCCGCTGGAGGGCGGCCGTGCTCTGAAGCACATCCTGTGGCAGAGCCAACGGGCCGGCCTCCTGGTGGTGCGGGGGAGGGACGGGCACCGTAGCATGAGGTGTACACCGCCCCCTCGACCGAAGATCGTCAGGATCTTCGCACCACAGCCCGTTTGCTGGAGGCGAGGGTGACCCTCAGGTCAGCCTGCTCCTTTTTGGGCCCCTCTGTTTCTGGGCTTCGCGGTGCCCGGAAGTACCAGGCTGGGGCTGCCGCCGACAAAATCGGCGAGGGAGGTACTGCTGAAACGCAGCCGACTGCTTCTTAGACTCCTGAAACCTGTTCACGACCGCCGTCACAGCGTCACCAAACAGGCCAGGAGGAGCCATCGGTGCGTTCTAGAGCACAGCTCTATCCTTGTCTGGGAGGTCAGACAAGGTGAGCCACAGAAGCCTCTTTGTGGCCACCAGGGCCGCCATTGACCGAGCAACGGCCCGCGCCGTGTGTTTCGTGGCCCGAAGGGTTAAGTCGGCAGCACAACGTAACTCCTTAATGTCAGCGGCCCCGGAGCTAAGTCCCTCATCCAAATCACATAGCAGGTCAGCCTGGTACGCCTGTAACACACCCATGGTGTGGAGACAACCCGCAGCCTGACCTGCTGCCGCGTAAGCCTTCCCCACTAAAGCCGATGTAGCACGTAGCGGTTTAGTAGGGAACACCGGAGCCTTCAGTGACGATGCCACGCTAGGAGAGAGCTAGCTGGCTAGCGTCTTTTCAACACACGGCATCGCCCCATAGCCGCACGCCTTAGCCCCAACCACGTTTGCGTAGAGCGAGGAGTGGTGAGACGAAGTACGCGCTGAGTACGGGGTTTCCCAGGAACTGGACACCGAGGCGTGCAGATGGGGGAAAGACCTAGGAATGAAAGATTGGTGATTAGGGCAGACTTTAATGGGCATGTAGCTGAAGGAAAGAGAGGTGATGAAGTGGTGAATACTTATTTTAAGAAGAGGGAGGAGCATAGGGTGACATAAGAGTAAAGGAAGGTGCACACAAGTGGACTATGTTCTATGTAGGAGATGCAACCTGAAGAAGATTGGAGACTGTAAGGTGTTGGCGGGGGACAGTGTAGCTAGACAGCATCAGATGGTTGTCTGTAGGATGGTTTTGGAGGTGAAGTAGAAGAGGAGAAGAGGAGAAGAGTGATGATAGACAGAAAAAAAAGATGGTGGAAACTGAAGGAGGAAAACTGTAGTATGAGATTCAGGTCAGACAGGGGCTCAGTGGTGGTGAAGAGGTGCTGGATGGTTGGGCAACTACTGCAGAAGTGATAAGGGAGACAGCTAGAAAGGTATTTGGTGTTACATCTAGAAATAGAAAGAAAGACAAAGAGACGTGGTGGTGAAATGAGAAAGGGCAGGAAAGCATAAAGAGCAAGAGGTTGGCAAAACAGAATTGGGATCAACAGAGTAATTAGAAAAGTAGGCAGGAGTACAAGGAGATGCGGCAGCAGGTGAAGAGGGATGTAGCAAAAGCCAAGGAAAAGGCATATGAGGAGCTGTATGAGAAGTTGGACACTAAAGAAGGAGAAAAAGATTTAAACCGATTGGCCAGGCAGAGGGACCGAGCTTGGAAGGATGTGTTGCAAGTTAGAGCAATAAAGGATGGTGATGGAAATGTGTCGACTAGTGAGGAGGGTGTGTTAAGGGGATAGAAGGAGTATTTTGAGCAACTGGTTCACGGTGAAGGTTGGACTGCATCAAGGATCGGCTCAAAGCCCTTTCCTGTTTGCAGTGGTGATGGACAGGTTGACGGACGAGGTCAGACAGGAGTCTTCATGGACTATGATGTTTGCGGATAATATTGTGATTTTTGGTGAGAGTAGGGAGCAGGTTGAAAAGAGCCTGAAGAGCGGGAGGTACATGCTGGAGAGAAGGGGAATGAAAGTCAGTAGGAGTAAGACAGAGTACATTTGTTTAAATGAGAGGAGTTCAAGTACCTGGGGTCAACATTGCAAAGTAATGGAGAGTGTGTTAGAGAAGTGAAGAAAAGAGCGCAGGCAGGGTGGAGTGGGTGAAGAAGAGTGATAGCAGGAGTGATTTGTGATAGAAGGGTATCTGCAAACGTGAAAGAGAAAGTTTATAGGACTTTGGTGAAACCTGCGATGTTGTATGGTTTAGAGACAGTGGCATTGAGTAAAAGACAGGAGGTGGAGCTGGAGGTAGCAGAGCTAAAGATGTTGAGATTTTCATTGTGAGTGACGACGATGGACAGGATTAGAAACGAGTTTGTAAGAGAGACATGTAGGACATTTTGGATACAAAGTGAGGGAGATAGGATTGAGATGGTTTGGACATGTGCAGAGGAGGGACATGGGGTATATCAGTAGAAGAACACTGAGGATGGAGCCATGGAGGGGGCTATGGAAATGGATGATCAGCTGTGGTGACCCCTAATGGGAGGATCCGAAATAATAATAAGTCTTCATTCCTTCCATCCTTCATTCATTCACTCCCATGATATGCGGAACTGTCAGGATTTTCTCCTTTAAAGAGAAAGTCTTGAAGCTGGACAAAAAACGCTAAAGAATCCATAGCACTTAACTGAGTTTTACAATGCACTACAAATCATATTTCCACAGTGACGTTGTTAATATGAATACATGTATAGTTACACTTAAATAATTAGTAGTTTTATTTTTAATTTATTTAAATTATTGAATTATTTATTTACACTATATGGACCAATGTTTGCGGACACCTGACATAAGATTGGTATGTGCATTTTAAACATCTCATTCCACATTTAGTCTCAATTAGAATAACCTCCACTCTCCTAGGAAGATGCCCCCTCTAGATTTTGGAGTGTGTTTGTGGCGATTTGTGTTCATCAACCACAAGGGTGTTAGAAAAGTGTGGTACTGATGTAGGTGAGGTGAGGAGGCCTGGGGTGCGGTCAGCGTTCTAAAATCATTCCAAAGGTGTTCAGTAGTGTTGAGGTCAATGCTCTACAGCAGATGATCTTCCACTCCAAACCATGTTAACCATATATTTATGGAGCTGTTGGAGCAGGTTTGGGTCTCCTAGTTTAAGTGAAGGGAATATGTAATGCATTTGCATCCAAAGACACTCTATATAATTGTGTGCCTCCAACTTTTTCTGGTACCAGTTTGGGAAAGAAGGAAATATACTTTATATTATTAATACTTTTTCCATATAGTGTATTTATTTTTTTTATTTGCAGTGTAACATTTTTACAGGACACGGTCCCATTCTCGGAAAAAAAAAACCCATATCATAAAGTATATTTTAAATTACTGCAACTGCCAGCAAACACAAATTATGCACACAGCAGCAGAGTGGAGAAAACCACTGGAGGGTTGCAGTGAGGTCTAAATGGAAAAGTGGCTAAATCAAATTGAAGTTTAATCTAAATGAAGATATAAATGGTTCAGGTGCTCAGTGATCAGAGCTGTGATCCTGTTGCGTGTTTAAAACAGGTCACTGATCATTCACACCTGTTACTTGTCACCTCTAAATTATTAAATGTATTTAAGTGTCCCCTCGTAGTTTGTCTCATTTGTCTGTTGTTGTTTTTTTTATTATTTGCTAAAATTTAAATGATCTTCTTTTGCATTTACTTCCCACCTCTTTAAAATGACAATTAGTAACATTTCTGCTAAACTGGATACGCTTTATGAGCAAAAGTATTGGGACACCTGACTTTTCCAGCCGTATGTAGTTATTCACCGAACCGTTACCACAAAATTGCCACTCTATTGTATAGGATTTTGGACATGGTAGAATTACATTTTGAAGTATGTTTTAGCATGACAATGACTCTGTGCTATGGTTTGGAGGTCTTCTGCTATGGAGCTCTGAACTCGACCCTATTGAACACCTTTGGGATGAATGTGAATGCTGACTGCACCCCAGGCTTCCTCATCTCTGGTACATCAGTACCTGATTTTAATAACACCCTTGTGGCTGAATGAATAAAAAAGTACATTTAGAAGAATGGAGGTTAATTATAAGAGCAAATGGGGACGACTTAATGTGGAAAAGGATGTTTAAAAAGCACATACTAAACTTATGGTCAGATGTCAACAAACGTTTGTACATATAGTGTATGTACCCTATATGATCCTCATACAGGATTTATTATAAATTGTGAAATTACATTTTTGTTATTGTTTATTTTTTTCATTTACACACTTTGCTCGGCGTTGGCACGGGCACACCCTGACACTCCTGTGCCTACAACATATCAGAGGTATACAGTATAATATATTTTGAAGGAGTACTACCCCTTTAGAGCGCATACCCGGGGAGGATGCATTGCCAGGTCTGCAATTTTCCAGTGCAATTAATCTACTTTTGACTTGCTGCTGTAAGTTATTTTTTTTATTCATGGTCCTTAGGTTGAAGGTTTTGCATACCATACATTAATTATATAAATGTTTGCAAGTCAAAGAGTCAAGCTGGGTTTTTTAATGCAAATAACTGGCAGACTGTGGTCCAGATGCAGACCCAGAAAGGAAGTGCGTCGCCTGTCCGAACCTCAGCTCTCAAAAAAAACCACCATTGAATTCTAATACTTAGCGTCTAGAAATAGGAACTAGCACAGCTTCTGTAGCAAATCCTTTCCTTGCAGATTAACCAATCGCATCTATTTATGTAAATGAGTTAGCTGCAGGCGTCTCATCGGCCCAAGCACTAGATAGAGAAAGAGGTCAGACAGAGATGATAGAGAGGTAATAACATGACTTGCTATTACTTAATGTGACACATTTACCATTTCCCTCCATTTTCATGAAATGCTTTATCCTGGTCAGAGTCATGCAGGTTAAAATGACATATTTATTTATATTTCAGGAAATGGAAAGAATGAATTTACATATTTGTAAGGAAATAATGTCCAACAGTCCAAAAAACCTGTATTCTAATCAAGTGTTAATGTAAAGCAACACTAAAGCATTAATTAATTGAATTTTATTTATAACCATTAAATACTCATCAATGATTCTTCATGCTTTGACTTTTCCATGTACTGTACCAGATAGAAAAAGTATTGGGACACCAACATTTTTCAGCCATATTGGTTCTTTCCCAAACTGTTACTTAAAAATTGGCAGCACACCATTTAATTTGATGTCTTTGGATGCAGTAGAATTCAATATTCCCTTCACTTTAACTAGAAGACCCAAACCTGTTCCAGCATGACAGTATCCCTGTGCATAAAACCAACTCCATGAACACATGCTTTGCATGGATTGGAGATCTTAAGTGGTCTGCTGTAGGGCTCTGACCTCGACCCTATTGAACACCTGTGGGATAAATTGAAACATAAACTGCAGCTCAGGCCTCCTCACCTCACCTACACCAGTGCCTGACTTTACTTACACACTTGTGGCTGTATAAGTACAAATCTCCACAAGCACACTAAGAAGATTAAGTGGAACATCTTCCCTGAAGAGTGAAGCTTACTATAACAGGAAATAGGGACTAAATGTGTAAAGGAATGTTCAAAAAGCACATACGACTCTTGTGATCAGGTGTCCACAAATACAGCATTTGCCCACATAGTGTACTATATAACAGTATTGTTTTATTAAATTCGTAATCAAATACGTAAGCTGTCCTGTTGCGTGTTTTAAACAGGTAATGTGCACTGCTTGTGATAAAATCGCTCCGTTAACCTGTTCAAATTCCTGCAAACAATTTCTAATGAATGTAACAAGGCCATAATCACATCAAGGTAGCAATTTTTTATCATCAAATAAAAAAAAAAGAAAAATTTTGCTTCTTTTAATTTTATTAATTATTCAGTTGAAAACAAGTGGTTAGATGATACGGCCTATAATTGATACATGAAAGATTTAAAAGTTTTGTACCTTTGTAACCTCCCTTTATAGTGTCAATCATTTTATGTCATTTTACTTGTTTATCCAGATTTACGGAATATTATGTTCTGTATGTAAATGAATGTCAGGTCACACCTGGCCAAAAACTCAATTTCCCAGCAAGCACCACAGCCTTCAAATATGGCTAGGACTACAATTCCCACATACAGCATCACTCTTACTCATCAAGTTACTAATTGGGCATGGATGAGCTCAATTACACTCACTCACACACACACACACACACACACACACCCTTCCTTAATAAACAGACTCTTGTTCATGCACCAACTACAAAGTAATTGTTAAATTGCTGTCTCTGGATGCCTGACTTTGCCAAGCCGGTTATTCTGGATTGCAATATTGTTTCTGACTTGTTTATGTGTCCCAAATTTATGATTATAGGGTAGTCCAGTGTTGTTAGTTTGTAGGTTGCCTAACCCTATTTGGTTTTTAGACTTCGGGTTTTTGCTTCACGTTTTGGATTTCATGGCCTTGGATTTAAGAAACAACCTTCACATGCATCTGTCCGTGTCCTCGTTACATAACAATGAGCTTGATTTTCTTGATTTACTCGACGTATTGCATTATACTGCTCCATTTTTTTATTTTTATTTTTTTCCCACAATCATTACGGTGATGACTCATTTCAAATATCGGTTTCAGAAATGATAGAATGTGGTAGATGAAATGTGATATGGACCAGAGTTACATCTCTGTTTAAACCAGAAAGAATGCATCCTGAGGTTGTGTGGTCACAGCTGATGCTTTTTCTTTTCTTTTTTTTTTTTTTACAGTTGCTAACTAATAGCTAAAATGTTTGACATAAAAAAAACCTACATTTTTGCTTTAGCTGTTGCTATTTCCCAAATGAAGGCTTATTTTTTCAATAATCTTCCCGGAGAAACGGCTAGCTGTCATGACTGAGGTAGAAATTCCCAGTGGTTGTACAATGTACTCGTGTAAATCATGTTGTGTATTGTAGCACCAGACATTGATGGGTAAAAACACAATGCTGAGCTACGGAATACAACATGCCCTGACAAATGGCATATTAAAACTAGTTTTATGCCAGAATGCTCTTTTGCTAGCTGGCAGTTCATTTCCAAACTCTGGTACGAGGCTCTGATGAGGCGTTAAGACTCGTCTGAGGTAATCTGATTCTTTAAAACTTCTTCTATAACCTGACAGAAAATGAGTGTGTAAAATGAGCTAAGCCGTACAGTGCTTTTTGTGTAGTCAGAGAGTGTAGATATTAGGAATAGGCGGGTCAAACCTGAAGTATCGATACTGGTGTTGTATCGATGTGAATCGTTTTTCAGGTTTATATATTAATCCTTCCTGCTATTTTTTTAAAAATGTAAAACAAATAATCCAGGCATAAGTGATTCTTTTACTAAACTGTTACCACAAAGTTGTAGGAACACAATTGTGTTAGATGTCTTTGGATGCGGTAACATTGTAGTTTTCTCTTCACTTGAACTAGGAGACCCGAACCTGTTTCAGCATGACAATGCCTCTGTTTACAAAGCAAACTCCATGTACCTACACTTTACATGGGTTGACTTCAACCTGAGCTCTGACCCCAACCCTATTAACAACTTTGTGATGAACTGGAACGCTGACTGCACCCCAGGCCTCCTCACTGTACACCAGTACCTGATTTTACTAACACCCTGGTGGCTAAATGAGCACAAAACTTCCCAGAAGATTGTGTCTAGATGTCCACAAACTTTTGTCTATAGAGTATCTTGGTCTTGCTGAGTCATCTGTACTTTTCTCAGATTTTTTTTTTTTTAAGCAGGACAGATGATCAGTCAGAAAAGAAATGGGCTTGAAGGGAAAAGTATCAACATTCTCCTCTTCCTATGAAGAGGAAGGGATGTAGAAACATGATGTGGCAGTTCAAATAGGGTTTGCGTGATGGAGGTTTTTTTTTCCAAATAAATGTAACCATAAAGAAGTCCGGTCTATTGCAGTCTATTTAACAAGTAAAATCAGGGCTTTCATACGTATTGGTATTGATACTGATATGTCAAAATCAACGATAATGGTCTCGAAGTGTCTTAGTATCATTTTAAAAAGATGATAAGTGGTATCAGCCATCCGTAGGATTTGTTCAATGCTGCAACAAATTGACCCGATTCGTCTAAAACGAGTTGTTTATGAATCACCCGTGGATATGGCTGGAACATGCTGAGTAATCTAAACATGTAGTGAATTCTGACTGGCATTAATAGCTGCTTGGTGTCTAAATAAGAAATAAAGCAGGCAATAAATACATTTATCTGGAGGGTAATTAGAGCAGTGCATGCATGTGGAGAAAAAAAACAACAAAACAACAACATGAACATGAACAACAAGAATGGAAACTGCATGGTACAGAAAAGAGGAAAAAAAGTGTGAGAGAGAGAGAGAGAGAGAGAGAGAGAGAGAGAGAGAATGTAAGAGAAGAAGAAGAAGAATGTGAATAATTAAGGACTAGTCTTTAGCACTCAGCTACTCTTTCATGCTCATTGGGTCTCTCCAATTAGCTAAACACCTGTCATGGTATGTGCAGATAAACACACACACACACACACACACACACACACACACACACACACACACACACACTAAACGTAGAGAGAGAGCCACTTATGCAACGGTTTAACTATATTTTATCGGAGAAATTTCTGATTTTGTGTGTGTGTGTGTGTGTGTGTGTGTGTGTGTGTGTGTGTGTGTGTTGATTATTCATCACAATCAACTGTGTTTATTGTCAATGCCATCTTTTCCTTTCTCTATATAATGATTTATCACAAATACAGATTTTTCTTCTAGTAATATTCAGCCCAGAATAATTTTACTCATTCGAGCGGGATGCTCCTTTGCTGTTTGATTTTCTTTCAATCACCACTTTTCTAATGCTGCTTTTCATCTTTGTCTTCTCTCTCCCATCCTTTCATCTGCTCCCAAACCTTATGTTTCTCCTCTCTCTCTCTCTCTCTCTCTCTCTCTCTCTCTCTCGATATTTAGGTTGATTTATTGCCTCTTGTTGGAAAGGCTGGCATTTTAATAACTCAAGTTCTCCTCACTAGAACATAGCAGGGGGCAGTGGTTTCCAAAAAAGTGGGAAAATTAAAAAAAAAAAAAAAAAAAACGAAAAAAAACATCAAATATCTGTTTTTCATTATATCACTTTCTCCCATCGCCTGCCCTTCTTTCAGCTCGTATGCGTCCTATTGACCTGCGACACTTAGATGTGATGTTATGTATCCGTCTTTGTGTTTTCATGCGCACACGGCTACACTATATGGACAAACATTTGTGGACACCTGACCATTACATTTTTTATGTTCTTACATCACATTCTACTTGTTACTTGTCAAATGTACATTATAGTACAGTGAAATTCTTTCTTTGCATATCCCAGCAATGATAGGAAGCTGGGGTAAAAGTGCAGGGTTATGGGCCTTGCTCAAGGACCCAAGAGTGGCAGCATGGCAATACTGGGGTTTGACCCCCACCTGACCTTCCATCAGTAACCCAGAGCCTTGACCACTTTGCCCGCTGACTATGGGAAAGTCAGATCTCCATATAATATTTATCTTTACGGTCCATATAACATAAAACACACATTTGCATATACATATACATATAAACCGGTTAGGTAATGAATGAGCCGATGGCATGATTAGAGGACAGAAGACAGGAGAAGCGGGAGAGATTTCCAACTCTAAAGCAAGACTTTATATAGCGACCAATTATTCACAACGGTCATTAGAGAGAGGTATCGCTTTCCCTCATTTACTGAAAGGAGCGAATGAGTGCGAGCGAGGGAGCAGGGAGAGAGAGAGTGTGTGTGTGTGTGTGTGTGTGTGTGTGTGTGTGTGTGTGTGTGTGTGTGTGTGTGTGTTGGGGGGGCAGGGTAATCATTAGAAAGAGATCATTTTCTGACTGTCTGTAATGAGCGACGGAGAGGGACAGAAAGCATGCAGAGACAATAATAGACCAAAAATACAGGAAGGATGGACGGATGGATGGACGGATGGATGGACGGATGGATGGACGGATGGATGGATGGATAGACAAGTGTACGTACAGATGTATGGCTAGGAGGAAAGGATGATGGATTGATGCTTGAAAAAAGAATTGATGGATGGATTGATGGACAGATAAATGGATGGACAGTGGAAAGTTTGAAAGCACCGCTCGATGGGAGCAGAAGTGCGTGCGCCCGCATTAAAACTTATCCGTATATTCAATATCTATGTAAGTCGGTGTGAAAGAAACTGTAGTCGGATTGTTTTGAGGGAGCGGCGTGGCAGTGGCGCAAGGAGGTGTAGGGTTACGCTTTGCTGATCCAGGGTCCCAGGTTTGATTCTGACCTTGGGATACGCTGATATTTCCGGACATGTTATTCCTTCGACCGTTTGGGTTTCCTTTATCGCTCTTACATTCTTGTAGTTGGATCGGCGATGTGAATGTATACGCGCAAAGTGACCTGCGTTGGATGGATATCCCATCCCGGCTTTATTCCCAAAGCATGCCTGGTATTCCCATTACAGGCTATGGATCTGTGTCGACCCTGACCAGGATTACAGTGGTTACTGTTATGCGAGAGTCCGTCACAACTAAAGAATAGATGCTGTTTTGCCACACAATCAAACTGCATGATTATGTATATACCAGAATCAATTCAATGGCCTCCTATTTACGTCCACATAAGCAATTAGAGTGCAAAGGAGGCAGACTTAATTATGAAACATAGGTTGGGATTAACAGCAACACAGTGCATTAAAGTTTTTAATTAAAACGTATTTATTATTTATTTCACAAATGCAGATGACGCGAGCGTGCTGGGAATGAGAGAGAGAGAGAGAGAGAGAGAGAGAGAGAGAGAGAGAGAGAGAGAGAGAGAGAGAGAGACAGACATAAAATGTATAGTTTTGGCCCATCTTCTACTATGCTGGTTCATCTCTACAGCATGTCGCCTGAGGGAACAATTAACTCACTTTTAAAGCCCATCAACAAGAAGCCTTCCCTCCTCTTTCTCTCTTTCTTCCCCTCACAACTTGGCCCACATCCATCCCACCTGAAATCATTCTTCCACAGTCTCCCACAGTCTTTCTGCATCTCTTTTTCTCTCTTTTGCTCTTGCTCATTAGTACAAACCCAAATCATTTTATGTGCAGTCTGCTTGTTGCCTTCAGTGTCCTTTTTTTTTTTTTTGGAATGTCGAAACAGACCCTAGCGTTTTGGAGATCCGGTTCATTGTCTCGAAACAGCGTGAAAGGCCTCTCGCTTTTCGAAGAAAAAAAAAAACGCCGGACAATAGGCGAGAGGAGGATGTCTAATTGATGGCCAGATTTCAAGGCTGGACTGTGTGCTGACAGTGCTTCCCAGCAATATTGTACACTAGAGAGGACAAAGGAGACAATAAGAAGTCGTCGTGAGGGAATCACAGGCTCTTGGGTAATAGACGGCGTGCTTAAAGGAGTTTCAGTGGCATGACTACGCCAAAAATCTATCTATCTATCTATCTATCTATCTATCTATCTATCTATCTATCTATCTATCTATCTATCTATCTATCTATCTATCTATCTATCTATATATAAATAATTGAAGAACTGCAAACGCACACATGCACACAAAGACACACTTGGCATTTGAGTTGTGTACATTATGGGTATGCTGTCATGGTGATGCACTGTATTGTCATTTTTGACCAGATGGTTTCAGATGTCATGTAAAACCTGAGAGACACTGGCAGAAAACAGGGACCTAGAGGACTAGAAAAAGTCTGAAATCTTGTAGCTTGTTTTATTTCATGTAAGAAATAACAAAATTATATATGTATATAAATAAAAGGTTGTGGATTTTTCGAACACCCTATTCCATGTTTAATTCTCATTTACTGTTATAAAATACTCTTTTCTTGTATTTCACTAGATTTCGGAGTGTGTTTGTGGAAATTCGTGTTAATTCAGCCACAAGGGCTTTATTCAAAGTCAGGTAGTGATGTAGAGTGAGGTGTTAAGTTCAAAGGTTAAGTTCAGAGCTCTTTAGCAGACCATTCAAGATCTTCTACTTCAGACCATGTACACCATACACCATGTGTTCATGAAGTTGTGCACAGGGGCATTGTCATGCTGGAACAGGTTTAAGTCTCCTAGTTCAAGTGAAGGAAAAATATAAAATATATATAATATATATACACTTAAAATATATACACTTCTGTGCCTTCAGGTTTGTGGAAGAACCACACATGGCTTGTGTTCTAATATTAATGTCATGTACTGTGTCTATTTATTAATCACAGTAAGGCTGTGAAGCAAAGAAAAGAAAGGCAGAAATCAACTTTTCTTAGATGCTTAATGATGCTTAATGAATCTACCCAGCATTCTAAAAACAAAACAAAATACATGCTGGCAAAAATGTGGGTTAGTTTTATTGATTGTTTATTGAGCTGAAAAATAAACATTGGTTGAAGTGAAGGTTTCCAATATTTCATTTTACCTTTAATTTATTAAAATATATTTGCAGTGAATCTTAGTGTGATCGATACAAATTGACCATTAGCCCCTCTCTGTTTGTTTGTTTGTTTGTTTGTTTGTTTGGGCGGAGCCATGTGGAAGTAAGTGGCCACATGCGACTAGACTAAATGAATTCTAGACTTATCTAGACAGTATGAATTCAGATAAAAGCTGTAGGCCAACGTTTATTATGTTTACACACCATTCCCAAATCATCAGAAATCGAATATGCAAGAACAATACTGTTTTTTTTTGTTTTTTTTTATTGCATACCCTGCAACCTTTTATATTCCATTCATAGTTGAATCAGGAAAGTTTTGTCGTCTTGCTGCATTAATGCTATTAACCCTCTAGCTTATTATTCAGTTATTCATCTTCAAGCATATTACTGGATGACTATGAATTATTCAGGAAGTACAGTGAAACTAATTGAGGTATGTAGGTATGAGGTTTCATGGCTTGTTTTGGGGAAAAAAGTGACTTTTTATTTTAAAATTGCACTTGTGAGACTCTGGTGCCTTTGGAGACTTGATTGGAAGGAGGCAACAAATAAATCAGAATTGAATCCTGACCTTGTGACAAATCCGGATCGAAATTGTTGAAATGTAATCTGTAATGTGTAATACTGTATATTAGATATGATCCATGTTATAAGCAAACCTAGAAATAGAGCAGTAAAGAACATGTGCAGCTCAGAGCACCTTGGATGTTATATATATATATATATATATATATATATATATATATATATATATATATATATATATATATATATATATATATATATATATATATGTATATATATATATATATATATATATATATATATATATATATATATATATATATATATATATATATGTATATATATATATATAGGTTTTTATGAAGATAACGGAAGCGTGCAGGAGAATAAAAAAAAACAGGAGCGAACGAACATGCAGAGGTACATATTGAGTGTCAAATGGGACGGAGCGTGAGGCATAAAATTGAGGAGGAATAAAGGAGAGGAAAGAGCTGGGTCAGATGAGGAGGGAGGAAAGCGGCTTTTTATAAACAGGTCTCTATAGTAACGGGAGGCATAATTTGCTTGGTGGAAGCGTAAGAGTAAAAGAGAAGCATTTACTGACTCGGCTTGAGCCCACCACTGTAATTACTGCACACATAGAGAGAGGAAAAGAGAGGGAGAAAGAGGACGAGAAAGCAAGAACGAATTCGAGATGGGGGGCATTAAGACGTAGGCTAAAGGCAGCTTTGGATTAACCTCTGTATTTCGCCTGTAATGCAGAGTGTTTTCATGATGCATGAAAGATGGAAGAAGAAGACGTGAACCAATGGCGGTGTAAAGACGATCGTCTGGAGCGTGCTGATTTCCTAGTTATATGTTACACATGATGAGACGAGACAAAAGGACAACATGATAGCCTATATCTTGAAGTTAAAAAGATGTCTAATAGCATATGTGGTATGTTAAAATACAATTCGAAACCCAGTTTCCTTTTCATTTGTAGCGTGTGTGAATGCATGTAAGAAAAGAGTGACATGTAGGCCAATCCACAATTTACTATGTGTATGTGTGTATGTGTGTATGTGTGTGTGTGTCATATAGAATCAAATCCACACCTATTTTCATTTTGGATTGTCTCATCTCTCCATTCCGATATGTCCACGTTCCCTGTCCATCTTTTAAATTCGCATATTAAGAGGGATTTATTTTTGGACATCACACGTTCACGCTCGCACAATAACACTCCAGTGCTTGACATTTCGATATTCACATACTCTTGATACACTTTCGCTGTCATTCTTGTATCTGCACTGGCAAATTGATTAAACTGAAAGTGCACAATGTGTGAGTTTGTGTATGTGTGTGCGTGCGTGCGTGCGTGCGTGTATGTGTGTGTGTTAAGGCCAGTCGAGAGGCAAGTTAATTGCAGTGCAGGGTTTGGTGTGTACAAGCTAGTTGATTACAGTATTAAGGCTTTGGAGAGAGAGTGTGTACAGCGTGTTTGTGTGTGTTTGTTGCTGCCAGTCTGCGCATGTAGAGATAACAGGATTAACTGCCCCCCCAGCTTTCCACCGTATAACAGGGATGGAGAGCGAAGAAATGAAGGAGAAATGAGGGAGGAAAGAGCGACATAAGTGACACTGATAGGGCTGAAGAATTTATAGTGTGAAAGAGAGAGAGCCAGAGAGAGGAGAGAGAGGGAGCAAAAGAGATGGACTGGCAGCAGTAAGTCACAGTTGTCATTTATGGGAGCACCTAGCCCTGCAGCTGCATCACTCACTCCGGCTGTCTGTCAGTTTCTCCTCTAAAAAATCAATAAAACTTTATTGAAAAAGAGCAAAGTTGAACGGAGGAAGGAATCCAGTTCAGAGTCGCGCCCGAGCACCGAGTGAGAAAGTCCACTCAGGAGTGAATCCTGAAGGAGCACAAGGTGACTGTTCCCCATTTAGCCCCTATTCTTAATTAGCTCGGCACCGCTGAGACCCAGCCTGCACCGAGCTCTTCATTTATATAAATCAGAACTCCCCCATGCTTGCAGATATGACCTCCACACAAGCATCCAGCTGCACAAACTACAACCCAATAAAAAACACACACACAGATGCTGCAGGTATGTCATCGACCGCTTCACTCGGAAGCTCACTAGTGTGTAACAGGAGTTAAACAAGCTGATGCGAATTAAAAGCTTTAGCCACAAGTGTCCTTTCAGGTAGGACCAGAGGATTAATGCCATGCTCCTTTATTAACCCTTATAACCTTTTATTTTTAAATAGGTTTTAAAATGAAAAAATATTTGTAAAAATCTAAATTATTTGATTATTATCTAAAAATTCTTTTGTTGTTTAAAAAAAATCTGTCACCCTGTCTCTCTGTCCATCCATCATCTGTCTATATCGATCAACTCCAGAATTATTGGCAGCCATAAGATCAGAAATGTGCAAAATGAGCTCAAAATATGCTGGACAGACAGACAGACAGACAGACAGACAGACAGACAGACAGACAGACAGACAGACAGACAGATAGATAGATAGATAGATAGATGATATAAATACTACTACTATATAATAATATTTTTTGTCAAAGTTTTTAAAATACATTTATTTAATCAATAAGAAGAAGAAGAAGAAGAAAGAGAATAACAGGATGATGATGGTGATGATGATGATGATGATGATGATTATAATTATTATTTTAATTTTTTATTATTATTATTACAGCAATGATGTTGTGGTTTTGCCTTTCAGATCAAAATTAAACAAAAGATACATCCAATTCATAAAGAAGTTTAAAATGCCCTATTTTTTTAAACTTAAAGGGAAAAAATTTATTCCATTGTCAAATTCACTGTGTCCCATTTTTATCTGTCCCTTATACACACTGACGCCTGCTATGCACAGCTGCAATCAGAAACATCTCCAGGGTATAATCTTTTTCTTTTTTTTCTTTTTTCTTTTTTAAACAGATATCCTGAATGAAACCAAGCAGCCATGGCTAAACAGTGAACAGAACCTAAGGGTTAATTAAACAAAAGCGTGTGTGGCCTATTCAAGCCTCGGCGGGAAAGACCTTTAGGATAATTACGCTTTTGCGGTACATGGGGACATGTGGCTGCGTTCGGGTACTAGGAGATTCTCCAGAGGGACCGAATCTCACAGGGCCAAATTCTCTAGACTGCAATCATGTCATATTAATGATCCATAGGGGGATTTAAGCTTTGTTTTTGCTTTTTTTTGCAGGAAGAAGACGTGGAAGAATTGCAGGATTTATCAAAGCTACTTTGTTGAGAGCGATGGCCTAGCCGCTATGGGCCATGCTAGCCACCTGACATTATTTACGGCTGGCAATTTAGCATGCAGATAACAACGAGGGACCACCAGCTGCTGTCGCACGCGGTGGTCACGGTGATTACCGCCCGAACACACGCTCTCGTGGGAACTCCGCGATGACAACACGGCAAATTAATTCTGTCTTTCGCTCACCTGTTTTGTCCGTTCGCATTCTTTGCCTCGCACACATCGGCATTCCTCTTCCTCTCATAACAAGGCTCGTTCACACATTAGAGAGGTTATGTGCATGATTTATGGGGCTGCACTCCCGTCTATCCGCTCATGCACCAAGTTCAGTCACGCATTTGTCTTCTTTGAGAACTCATACATACGCCTGCTGAGAGGCCTATTCAAAATGCAAGTTGGATTCCTGCCGTCAGCCACTGAAGAAACACTCGGAAAGGCGAGGACGAAAGAAAAGGAATACGCAATGAAGAAAATCATATGCCATTATGCAATAGAGCAGACTCGAAATAAAAAAGCACATCTCTATATCGAGAACACAGCGCCACGTTCAACATAATAACGATTCACGACATGACGAAGCGTATAGGATATTTCGGAAAAACAAATTTTCTATGAGATGCGCCATTGTGATATCCCATTTCTGGTCTTACAGTACCTACACTGCATTTAGAATCAACATCCAGCCACAAACAGCTGTTTCTTGTTTCAAGAAGATTTTGGTCGTAGTTCATTTAGGAGGTTATACGTTTTTTCTCAATGTGGGCTGCGTAATGACCTGTTTAGGAATGATTCGCTTAAAACAACCGCATAAATATTACTTCATCTGTAACCACTAGCTGGGGTTTGGACCGCTTCATTATCCTTGTGTATGTGTGTGTAAGCGAGATCAGGTTCCTAAACATGTACCCTCACCACAATTCGCCAAAACAGCAAAAATTCTTATTCTCATTATTATTTATTGAACAATAGTAATATAATCCTTGTGTAAACATCGATATCGTATTCCTTTTTCAATAATAGTTAGTCGTTGTGTCAACTTGTGTGGCTTTGAACTGTGACACATTCCAGGGAATTCGCATTTGAAAATATATATAATTATTCTTCTCTCACTGTCAAGGTTTCTACTACAGAGCTTAGAAAAGCTTCAGGCTTTAAACTGCCTTCAAAAAGCGCCACGCTACGAGGTTTGTACACAGGTAGCACTAATAATTGTGACAAAAATAGAAAAGAAATGCATGCTAACATGACCATGTGGTGAAAACGATGGGGGGGAACCTAAGCAACATTTAGACAACCTAATAAACCCTACTAAACATTTCTTCAGGGATGATGACTGTGGAGGAATGTTTCGAATGACGGTGAAAGAAAGAAAGAAAGAAAGAAAGAAAGAAAGAAAGAAAGAAAGAAAGAAAGAAAGAAAGAAAGAAAGAAAGAAAGAAAGAAAGAAAGAAAGAAAGAAAGAAAGAAAGAAAGAAAGAAAGAAAGAGGGACTTGCAATTCTGACGAAAAATTATAAATATGCATTCAATGTCGAGGGAAACAGTTAGAGACCCGAGCAGTAATACACAAAAGCCACCCAAATTAAGACACGGCATATGCAAATTCAGCTAAATATGCTAATGAGGAACACATAAACAGCTATTGTCAAAGATGATTGATTATTCTGGAAGTGATATTATAACTGCAGAAATATCTGTTATACCAGGGGCTGACATTTTTAAGAATCAGAATTCAGTTTGCATACTTTACTGTCATTAAATAAAGGAAATGATCGTTTTAAAAAACATATTGGATTCGTTTAGGAAAACCAAAGCAGGTCTGAATTGAATTAGTAGAGACGACCTAGAACCTATTACTTGAGGAAAACATTAATACTAATTCGATTTAGTGTAAAATCATATGAACACTGCATTGATGTGAAGCATCTACGTGCATACTGTGTTCATGAATAGTACATTATCTATGCAGACAAACATAAAATTGCCTGTCAGAGTAATCACAATTGTAAAAATATGGCTAAAAGAAATGGTTCCATAGCAAAATATTAAAATAAACCAGTGCAAATATAAGAGTAGTTTATGAGTTGTTGAGGAAATGACGTAATAGTACAGGGTACAACAAGGATAAATCTAGTGCTAGTATGGGGCAGCCGAGTGCAGAGAATATGCTAGGATGGAGCTACTGTAAAGTAACCATAGGGGCCGGAGTTCATCAATAACCTCCCAGTGGAGACACATGGGCACACACTTGAGCCAGGGATGTGAGCAATTGAAGAAAGAGAGGCTTAAACACTAAAGATCAGAAGACCTTTGATGGAGGCTGGAGTAGTGGGGAGAGTGGTGGATGCCAGTCAAGCAGGAATGGCAACAAAGAAAAAGCAGAAGGCTTCAGTGGGCTTGCTGTTCGTTCTGTATGGAAAGGAAGTAAGAAAAGAAAAAGACAATATGAGGAAAATAAAAGAAATTATACATTGTCTTGAGCAGCTATTGGTTTCAAACTGTGCTGAATAAGGCAACTTTGCAACTTAGGCTGACTATCTGGTTTTAGCTTTGGTGTCCTAAACTTCAATAAAGCAATACTTTCTGGAACTTCCAGCTGCCCCGTTGGTGCTGGCAGCGACTCAGTAGTACTCTCCAAGACACAAGGTGGGATCAGGCTGCAAGTAATTGAAAGGCATGCTCCAAGACACCAGATGGCACAGCCGCCGGTATGCTAGGATCCTGACAATCAAGGTCAGCAATGTCTCGACAAGGTGAAAGTGACAGGCTCAAGATTTAGATTCTAACTGGAAGCCGCCAGTACAATAGCCTAATTTTAGAAGAAGTCTTACTGCAAAGCCAGGGGAACCGCAAATGTGGCGTCTGGAGGAACCACAGTAGCTATGGCCAGAGGAACTAAAGTTGTCGATGCTAGAGTGACAGGAATAACTGAGACAGCAGGAGCTGAGACAGGAATTCCAAAAGCATAAAGGGAGACCAGGAGAGACAGGAGATGGGAATTGTGTGAGACTACTCTCCCCTGAAACGCACAGAGGGTCATTTGAACTACCTGCACTGGGGTGAGGTGGATGTGGCTGAAAAATGGAGATGTATGTAGGAAAGGTCTGAAGTGGACATGACAAAGAGTGTCTCTGGTTTTGTTCCTGGCTCAAAAACATATAGTAGATTGACTGAGTCCGAGATGACTCCTCTCATACTGGGCACAACGACTGCCATGGAGACCTCCCACATGCCAACTCATTATGAGTCATCTTTTCTTGACTGCCATTGTTTCTATTCAAAGTTAGCAGTCAGAGGCACAATGAAAACCATATTGCTCGAGACCCGACTCTGCATTGTCATGGGAACTGGAACAGCTTTCCTCTAATAGGCTTCTTGCTGACTTGTCTTCTTTCTGGCTGGCCAAACTCAGCAAGAATGATGGGAGTAATGAAGCTACACTCATAGAAAATGTAGAAATTTAGAACCCCCTTAAGGGTTCTTCAGCAATCCCACTGGGCAGATCCTTCAAGGCTCTATGTTAGAACCCTAGAACAGAGAGTTTTGTTGCAAATTCTTTTTTTGTTTTGGACCCTTTAATTATCTGCCCCTTTTCCTGAGTATAGAACAGTAAAAGCTCCTTTTTTTAAAGCTTTTTTGGGGCCTCCTGAAATAGAACGGAAGCCAACTTGCAAGCTTTACCCACTGGGTATGATAAAGACCAATTTAGCTGCTTGCAAAAGAGAAGTACCTAACTTCCTACAATATTATATAGTAACAGGGGGAGTGAGACACATGGCACCAACGGCGAAGCTGGTCCTACTCACCAGGGAGCTCAAGTAGGACATTCAGGGAGAGTGATTAGAGCAACCTCGTCAGATTCGAGCATTTTTATACGCATGACTGGTTAATGAAATTAAAAAGAATGAAGGTCTGGTTTGTTTTTTATTTCCCTGAACACACAGAAACAGCAAACAACTCTTCGGCTTTTTGCTAAGGATTATAAGATAGGGGAATTGTAATCAGGTCAGGACTTATACAGACCTTGGGTCATGTATTGTGAATAGTACACAGAGCAGATTACAGTATGCTAACACCAGCTATAGATACTGCATTCCAAAGACTCAAATAGCCATTGTAGGTAAGGGGAAATTTTTTAGGGGCGGGAGAGGAAAGATTTTCCTAGTTTTATTTAAATCAAAAGGAGTCCCTTGTTTCAAAGGAAAACAAACATATACTTATCCTAATGATTGTTCAAATGCTATAAGATACTGCTTAAAGATTTTAATAAGGAAAATTTTAATAGGAAACACACACACACACACACACACACACACACACACACATTATCCTTTATGTTAAGGACAATGCAAGCAACCAAGCATGTGGAAAACTCTGAATATAAAAGGTTCAGGTCCATTCTATTTGTTTATGTGACAGTATCAACGAAGGGACACAAACCAGATTGGTAAGCTTTATTTGTTTGGCTTTTGACTGGATTGCTACCTTGCAACCAAACCAAACACCAGAAGAATGATCAATCATAAATCATCAACCCCAAAATAAAAATTCTGTTTCAGCCTCGATCACTGATAGAGGGTTGAATTAATATGTACCATATCAGTCTACAAAAGTTTTTTTTTTAATGTTTATTGTATATAGAATGTTTAATGGTAAGGACAAGTCCATGCTGGTTAGATTGTAGAGCTGAAAAACTAATAAAAATAATAATAATAATAATAATAATAATAATAAAAATAATAATAATAATAATGAAAATAATAATAATAATAAAATCAATGAACAAACAATGCAAACAATAAATAAAATAGAATTTACAATATAAATAGGACTACATTTAAAGTAGTAAAATATTTAAATATAAGTATATATATTTATTTAGTTTTTTTTCCCCCAAATGTTATTATAAAACATTACATTCAAGATTTTATACTCATTTTGATTTTCGCCAGTATTCTGGAAAAGCTTGATTTTGGCACGAGTATTGAGATTTGTGTTTATTCTGCCTGCCATGGGGCCTTCAAATTCTTTCAGAGGTGTACAATTGGTTTGAGATCAGGGCTCTGTGCAGTTCTTTCACTCCAACCAAGGTGTATGGACATGAATCTTGCTTCTAAATTGCATATTTAGGCCTCTTATATACAGTAAATTCAGTAAATTGAAATGCTAAAGCATACAAAGTGATTCTATACATTTGTGTACTTCCAACTTTGTGGCAAAACCCAGAAGAATGTTATAGTCACATGTCTACCAACGTTTTACAATAGGTGTGGTCATTAAAGTCATCAGTGTGAGATGTAAATGAACATGGTTCAATATATTTAAATTAAATTTGGCTTTTTGCAGAATGGTGTTGATCACTATCACAAACAACAGACCTAGAAGTAGTGTGAAATCTTAAATAGTAAATGAATTGAAATAGAATTGGACTGCAAATGACTGGAGGAAGTTCTATGGACAGATGAGTCTATTTGGTCGTATGTGGCTCTAACAGAAGAACTAATGTAAGATGGAGAACAGGGCAGAAGATGTTAGCAGACTGCCTCACCCCTACAGTCAAACCTGGAGTTGGAAGTTTAATGGTTTGGGGGTTGTTTTGGAGCAGGGAAGGTTGGAGACTAATTTTAGGTGAAAGGAACTTGAACAACATGGCTACCATTCCATACATCATCACAATGAAGCTGATTGGAACCAACTATACAACAAAACAATGATCTGAAGCATACTTCCAAGCTCTTCATGCGTTATTTAGAGACCAGTCGACTAGAGTGTTATCTATCACTGAATGGTCACTGCAGCTAAATCCTGTAGAACTGCACTGGGATAAACTGGACCACAAGGTCAAAATAAGTCTCCATGTAGTAAAGGAGACCTTCGGCAAGTTTTCCAAAAGGTAATATTCAACGTTTGGAGAAATGAACTGTGTAAAGTGGGTTATTCATGCTAAAGGTGGATTTTTTTTTCAATCAAAATAAAGTGTAGCATCAGAACATTTATATATATATATATATATATATATATATATATATATATATATATATATATATATATATTTGTTGGGTGAATGCTAAGCTTGATATTTTGAAAATGGATGTGCTGTCTAAAATGATTTAAAAAAAAACTGCACGGAATACATTGGCAATAAATTAGAAATACTGAAATAAATTTGAATTATAATATACAAATATAAAACTGAAAACAAACACACACACAAAAAAAGCCTTCCAGAGGAAATCCTTATGAATATGAATATACAGCACACAACTCACCTCCAAGCCGAAGCCCCGCCTCTGCTGTATTGCGATTGGTCCAAAGTTTTCCGTGGCCCCTCCCCCTGCTTTATACCTCTCTTGAACGTTTACTTCGTAAACTCAGGACCGGACTGAAGCCGCGTGTAATCAGTGTCACCTCTCTCCGGCTCTGATTGCTTTTTGTTTTGTTTTGTTTTGTTGTGTTTGTTTAGCTTTCTCTTGTCGGATTCGGCGACAAAGGAGTAAAGTTGACAAAACAGACTCAAGATCCATTTAAAGACTCCAATCTTTCAAACTTGGAAAAGTGGATATATGGAAGTACACGGAAACGCCTGGGGCTGATCGAAATACGTCTGACTTGCATGAGAAGAGGAAAAAAAAAAAAGATCTGACATTCTTCGAGGTGTTGTGTTTTCACTTTCTTTTGCTTGCACAAAAACTTAGCCACTATTCAACAAGAAAGTTTGTTTTCCCTAATAAATGCTGCTAAAAGAGAGCAACCTGAACATATATTCCTGAAGTTCTTGAAGTTCAGGAGGTTCCTGGAGTTCCTGCTCTCCCTCTCAGAGAAGAGAAAAGGTTTCTAAAGGACTTTTCTCATCAGTTCATTTGCTCACTCCATATGTATATATGAAAGAGAGATAAGAGAGGTTGTTTTGGATGCAGAGATGAGTTCTGGCTGGTACTCAGGACCTTCACACACGTTCCTATTATGGATGTGGCTCCTGCATGGGCTTTCGGGTGTGTCAGCAAAGAGACACACGGTCTACTGGAACTCCACCAACACCAGGTAAAACCACAGCTTATTTAGCCCTCTTGTTTGTTTCCTTGATATTTATTGGAAGATAAGATCAAAGGAATGAAGATCAAACGTTTTAGGGGCGGGGCAACGTTGGCTTAGGGGTTCGCTTTGCACCTCTGGGGTTCGGGGTCCGAATTTGTCATTTGTTTTTAAGGTTTTCTCAGGGTGTTTTGGTCCAAAAAATGTTCAAATTGTCTGAAGTGTGTGTGATTGTGACCTTGAGTAGTGTCCAGGATGATCCCCTGCCTTGTGCCACTCTATCTCTGTGATGGTCTTCACTGTGACCTTGTGAAGGACGCATGTTGCGTAAATTATAGCCAGGCAGATTCCCCTTGGTGCATTTAATGTGACACAAGGGGTCTTCGCCAAGCATTTGGTATTTCCATCCATGGGCTTTTTGTCTGCTTTTTTAACGAACCGTCCTCAGTCCTTGTGAGTTTTTTTTTTTTTTTTAAGCAGAAGACGTGCAGCCAGATTGAAGCCGAGTATCATACAAGAACCTTTGGTAAAGAAACCTTAAGTGACTAACCTCATCATTCCTTTAAGCAGTGATCATCGTCATGATCAACCCTGTTCTTCAATATGAGCAGATCAGAGCAGATCAGGTTCTTCTGGATTAGGGCAGGGACCGAGTGCTGACTGATGGTACTAGATCTCTCCAGGCGTTCACTAATCTACAGAAGTCTCTGCTTCGAGGCTGTTCTCGGCATGTAGAGACATAAACTACAGTTTTTTTCTTTCAGGTAGGGTGCAGGGTATGCCAGGGTTTGATGTTAAAAAATCTGCCTTTTCAGTAGTTTATTGAGGGTCTCCTGCCTTGCCAGGTGTTACCTAAACCCTGATTGGCTGTTCGGATTGTAAAAGGCCTGGAGGTCTAATCCGAGTTCCACCTATTTTAGAAAGGCGTAGACGAATAACCGCTGTTTTTTCGAACACATGCATAAACACAGAAATCTTTTTTCCAGGGAAAAAAAAATAAAGCAGAGATTCATAAATCCCTGATGAGAACTTAAAATTTAACCATAGATTTTGTTATTTTTCTTGTGCGACTGATATTAAAGTTGTGTCCTGGCCTAATTAATGTACTAAATAAAACAACATCAGCATTAATAACGCATGAGAAGAACCAATATATTGAGATTCTAAATAATATATAAGGCCTGTATTATAATAAAAAAAAAAAAAAGTCATAAAACACAAATGTTGGCCGAGCAGATTTATTAAAGCGCTTATGCGTTCGGATGGCTGTATAATCCGTCGCGCTTTTGTTTTGGAAAATGAGCATGAATTATGGGAGGTGGAAAAAATAAAAATGAAAAAAATCAACAACCACTAAACTAAAAAACAGAAAAAAATAAAGTTCTGATAATAAAGGCAGGGAGATGAATCGGATCGGGGGACGAACAAACACATCCCCAATCCTCTAGAGTCTCAAGAGTCTTAATAGGTGTTGGATTTGTATTTTTTGATCATAAGTACACCTGCGCTTTCTAGCATTTGAGTTCGCTTGCCTTATACGCCGCCTCTTCCTTCGGCCTTGTTTAAATCCGTGCATGCTTTGTGCTTTAAAGGACCTGGAGGATCTTTTTTGTAATTTCGAGCACAGTAAACACAGACTCTAGCTGGAACATTAGGCTTGTAGGAAGGCCAGATGGTCTTTATAAGAGCTCTACAGCAAAGCACAGAAGAGGGGGGAAAAAAGCGTGGTGTAATACAGTAAATAGGGTTTCTGATACTTATCATAGTGTATCCAGACAGTAAACATACTTGTTTAGGTCTGCGGATTCAGAAAGCAGAGCTTAATGTTTTTTTTAGTCTAGCAATATCAAGGTTATAAAATACATTATTAGGTTCCTCCTCATCTTCTTCTTCTTATTAATAATAATGATAATAATAATTAATCATAATATCACCTTGTTGGACTGGCTAGCTTTGATAGGTTTAATCCTTAATAACTCACGTGTGAATATGAAACGCTGAGCGCTTTCCATGAACGTAATTGTACACGCTTAAATAACGAGGCTGATATCCGTGTAGTCGGAGGGTCACGGCGTAAAACGTGTACTGAGGTGATCTGTGGAGTTCGATTCAAGAGATCCAGCAGGGCAATGGCAGTACGTAAAGAGAATGCGAATAGTAATAGAGTGTGTGCACGTTTTGGTAGAAAAATATTGGAAACTCCTTTGGATGGATGGATGGATAGACAGACAGACAGATAGATAGAGGATATTCAGATTTTTGTATACTCCTTTAACTTCTTTAATTATTAATTAATTGCCCTGCTGGATATCTTGAATTATTATTACTTTTATTACTATTATTATTACAGGTAGAAAACATGCTTACTGTAAGTACGATCCTGATTTGCATGCTGCCGTGTTTTAATCTATAAGGTGTGTTTCTCGTTACCGACTGCAAGCTGGTAATAATGCAGTAATCCATGTATGGGGCGCTTCTAAAAGACTCGAGCGTGTCACGCACAATTTCATTCAGTCGGAGACAGGAGGTCGGAGGAAAAAAAAACGTTTTGTTTGTGCATTCCTTCCTGTCCGCGTGAGCCACGTGGACAGGCGCGTGTCTCCTGATACGGACCCGGGGAACTAAAATGCTTCCTTCCTCTTGAAAAAAAGTGTACACATCATTATTCCTATTTTTGGTTTACAGAACGTTCCGAATTGTCACTATATCTGCATGTGATGCTTTCAGGATGAGAATGTTTTCCGGCAGCGTTTTTTTTTTTCCCCTAGTGGAAGCTGCACCTCGAATAAAAAAAGGGTTGCTTGTGTTTCGTATCAGATTGTGTATCATTAAGCAAGTTAGAAACCAGTGCGTTCGTGAGCCAGAGCTTTTTTTTTTTTTTCTTTTTTCCCCCACTGCCTGATTGCATCATGGCAGCCTGGAAAACGTTGTTTTTTTTTTTCTCTTTTCTAGAATGTTGCGTCTTTTCGTACCGCACTTGCACAATTCGTACCATCCGCTTCATTCTTTTTTTCCTCCTCTCATCTTCTTGCTTGACTCTGAAGGTCCTGGAGGAGGAATGCAAGTCTCTCTGCTGATATTATTATCGTAAAAGGTTCAACGCTCTGTTAGCAGAACATGCGATTCATTTTTTAGCTTTTTTCTTTTGGTTAGCTTTCTTTCGCTCCTTTTAAAATGTGTGTACCACACCGAAAGCGCGGACCGAGCTCGTGTTTTCCTCGACGGCGTCCTGTGTGTTTCATGTGCGTGACTCAAGAAAGCAAGCTTGGACACATTTCTCGTTATGAAACACCAGGAGCTTGTCTTTTTCTCACTCTTCGCTCACTCTCGCTCCATCTCGATCTCTGTTTTCTTACTTTAGCCCCGCCTCCTTTAAATCTGTTGCTGTTTTTCAGCTGCGAGCTCGGACAACAATAATCACGCTTCCTTTTTCTTTTTTTTCTTTTTTTAAGCGGGTGGGAATTAATCACGCACTAATTCCTCATCCGAAGTCCGATTGTGTTCATGCCTAATTGAGTTTGTTGTCCTATTAAAAAAAAAAAAACTACGTCCCGCCTCTCCTTGTTTTTCTCTTGTTTAGCAATATGGTGGAGATGCAGGGGGTGGGGCCATCAAACACACGTAGGGCTCGAATCAGTTTTCTGAACACCACTGCAATTTCTTTCATGATTGCCCCGAATTCTGAAGGCTAACACTCGTCTATTGCTTGCTCCCCTTTCTTTACGTAAACTGCCAGTTTACTGGAATGTGCAATCAAGAGACCTACTTCTAAATAATTACCTTCCTGTTTTTTACCCCCTTTAGAAGGCTTTTTGATTCTGCTCATGAAGAGAACTTGTGCTTCTCTATTGCTTTCAGATGGCATCTTTTATAGGTTGAACCAAGATTTTTTATATATATATATATATATATATATATATATATATATATATATATATATATATATATATATATATAAAAATATAATATATCAGCGTGCTCTGCCTAACAGCATGTCTTGCTCGGTCTTAATTAAGACAAAGCACACAGCATCTCCTCTCTCTCATGTTTTATCGATCTCCAGGACCTACCCCGTGATGGCGCCGTAATCAGAAAAACACAGCCTTTTCATAACGATGAAGCTTGCTCGGTTTCTAATCGCAAGCTTGTCGTAAAAGCACGTCGTTTTTTTTTTTCTTTTTTGCGGGGGCCTGAAATTCTTTCCTGCAAATGTTCATCTGTCACTCTTTTTCCCTCTAAAGGACGCTCGGTCACCGGGGGATTGAGAAAGTTCTGGATTGCGCAGAGCAATTTTTCAGGCCGCTTGCCCTTAAAGCGCACTTCCCCCAGACGTATTAGCCTACTACAAACTGCGCCGGAGCTACATTTCCACTTCCAAGACATAACAGCCTGGAGATATATGCTACATTTATTAACGTAGACGGTTAAAAATAAAAAAAAAATAAGACATGATATGGTCTGCCAATGCTCGTACAGAGCCTCACCTTGAAACCCCCGACAAACCTCAGAAAGGGTTTAAATGCATCTGTTTAAGGTCATCGTTTTATATATATGTATGAGATGTGGGTGATTAGGGCTTGTCGGCTACCCTGCGTCTGGATCGGCGCGGTGAAGAAAGCAGGCTTCCTGGATATTTGGCTAATATCGATAGCCATTCTCCATGCAGATGTTATCTGCTGCGACGCACCATTATCTCCCAGCTCCATATTGACCAGTAGCGCTTCTCTCAGCAGGGTCGAGTCAATACCGTTGCAATTTTGCTACCCTTCGGATGCCCTGTGTGTACATGTGTCTATATGTGTGTGTGTGTGGCAGGCAGGGATCGGATCAACGTGTCTCCTGTGTGACTAAACGAAAGTCTTTTTTATGTACTGTGTGTGTGTGTGTGTGTGTGTGTGTGTGTGTGTGTGTGTGTGTGTGTGTGTGAGGGGGCTGTATATACGTATAACTTTTGTACAAAGGTGAATCGAGTTCTGTATTGATAGTGAACGCGTAGGAAAGGAAATAATACGATTTGCAAAATCTCACCTGCGAGTGTGTGCACGTTTTCATTTCTTATGACATTAAGGCCTGCATCTGATGAAAGAGCGTTTGAGTGCATCTGCATGAATCACTCCGTTTTAAAGAACCACTTTGGCAACGTTTCGACGTGGAGTAAAGCACGGATGAGCTATAGGCTGCTCAGAAGGCCTTGAATTGTGGAAGGCCCTTTCCATATAAAGAAAGGGTATGAATATGCAGTTGAGAAACACTGTTATGTGAAAAAGGAAAGAAATTGCCCACTGTATTTTGACCCTTTTCCGAACTCATGACACGTCGAGAACCGTAACTCTTGGGAAACCGTAGACTCGCTGCTGTAAGTGCATGTTGATTGGACCTCTGGCTCAGCGAGAGCGTTCTCTCGAGCTGTAGGGGTCTTTCCGAGTGTTTCCATGTGTTTGAGTGAATAGTGGGTCTCAGGTGCACTCCGTAGGGTTTGTCGTCCATTGCTCTTTTGTTCTGGAAAACAATCCCGTCAGGTTCTTCAGCCTTCGTCTTGGAAACCGACCGCAATCCCCGAGCACACCTGCACTCGCTCTTTTTTTTTGGAGAAAACTGAGCTGCCAAGGTATTTTTCTTTCTTTCTTTCTTTCTTTTTGCATTCATTGCTAAATGATATTTGAGTGTAGCAGAAAGCTATTTGCCGAGATATTCCTTTTTTTTCGCACCGTCGCCTGTCATGGGGATCAGTTGCGAATTGGCAATGTTATTGAATGAATTTTATTGGTATTTTTTTCTCTTCGGTTTAATCCTACGTAGGATGAAATGAATGGCGTCAAGCACGTACGAGATCCAAAATCGAACGCTACGTGTTAAATTAACCCTGGCGATATTGGCACGTGAGAGTGTATATCCCCCCTGCGGTGCGGCTCGCAGTTCTTTTTCGGGAACAAATCCCGTCGAGGCGCACGCTCCTACTCCGGGGACACGCGTCGCTGTTGTTTCTGTTGCGCTGTTTGCTTTAGGTTAGGAAAGGAGAGCACAAACATGCCTTTCTCACACATACACACACACACACACACACACACACACACACACACACACACACACATGTACACCTCAGGCCATACTTCATGAGCATTAATGACAAACTTTGCCATTATTGTTCCTATGTGTGTGTGCGTGTGTGTGTGTGTGTGTGTGTGTACAGGAGAATAGGGCACGAAAGACGAGCTCAGAGCTCATTGTTGCTCTTTCTTTTGATTTCTTTGTCTGAGCTCGTTCACAGTGTATTGAGATTATTTGCATACTTCAGCTATAAATACAAAAAGATTTATGTACTTGTCAGGTTTTTGTTTTTCCTTCTTTGGAAAACCGTCCAATTACCAGTTATTAAAACTATCTGATTTCAGAAATCCATATTCGTATTGTACATGAAAGAGACCTTTCCTATATTATGTAAATATTTTTTTTTTATTTTTGTATTTGAGAGAAACACTGAAATATGATGCAACAAAAAAAATCATCTCAGGTTAAATTTGAAACTGGCTAATCTGTAACCTATGTGCCGTGTTAAGGGCTAGCTGTAGCCGGTTAAAGGTTAATAACACTCCTAAAACAATGGCCGCTCGTATCAGCGAGTTACACATTACACAAGATCACTGATTGTACGCTTGGTTTTTTCTTTTGTCGTTTTTTTTTCCCCCCGAACAGCAGGGCCACGTATTCGAAACGCAGCTCCGCAGGAGGTCTGAACTAACGATCAGTCCGTTGCGCTGCAGGTTGTAATCCGGTAAATGATACTATTTATTACACTTTTTTTTTTTACGCAGAAAAACATGCAGCACCGTCACCTTGCAACCTCCTGAACGCCACACAACTCACTCATTTTTCTGTTACACCAAACGCTTCGAAGCATATAAATGATGATTGGCTGCCAGAAAGAACAAGATATAGAGATGGGAATCTATGCCAGCTGCATTATGAAAATTGTAGGGCCACGTCGCTTTCCAGAACTGCGCTGTGCTGCTGCATGTCTGTACTGAATGAATAATAATAAATAATAATAATAATAATAATAATGTGCATCTGCAGCACATGATGTATGCGGTTTGTATTGTGTCTCCAACAATGAATGTATGGACGTACACTATATAGACAAACGTATTGGGACACCTATCTTCTCCAGCCATATGTGGATCTTCCCTAACCTTCAACACCCACAATTGTATAGGATGTTCCTTCACGTGAAACTACTAGACCCAAACCTGTTCCACCATGAAAATGTACACAAAGTCAGCTCCATTAACAAATGCATTACATGGGTTAAAGAGGAAGATCTTGAGTGGCCTGCTATAGAGCTCTGACCTCATCCCTATTAAACACCTTTAATATAAGTTGGAACGCTGTCGGCACCCCAGGCCTCCTCACCTCACCTACATCGCTCACCTACCTGACATTTTTAGCGCCTAAAAGATTGTGATCTCCACAAACACACTCCAAAATCAACATCTTCCCAAAAGAGTGGAGGTTCTGATAACAGCAAGTGGGGACTAAATGAGGAATGGGATGCTCAAAAAGCTCTTACAAATCTTATGGGCAGGTGTCCACAAACCTTTGCCCATACAGTGTATATAATTTGCGCTTTTAGTCACCTACAGTGTGTGTGGCATGCTGATTTAAAGCACGACTCCTTATCTCTTGGTCTTTCTCTTATCTAAAGGGAGGCACGCTTTTATTTTTTTCCCCTCGTGTAACTTGTGCAACTTTTTTTTTTTTTTGTTCTTCTAAGTTCAGACGTCACAGAGAGCAGCATTAATTTTATCGCGTCACGCTTACACGGCCAGTTCATGTTTCAATTTGTAATTCATCATTCCATTTTTCTCTCTCCATTAACCCCGGCAGAGTGTTCTCAATCTCTCCCACTCCCTTTCTATCTCACTCTCTCTCACTCTGTCTTTCTCTCCTGAGATGGAAAAGACATTATGCCCATGCTGGATGGATGGATGCATGGAGGCGAAGATGAGGAGGAGAAAAAGGCATTAGGCGCTAGAGAAGGGAAAGAAGGTGGAAGACGGGCAGAGGACGAGCGCACAGCTTTCGGGTTCTCTTCCTAAACTGCAAGGTGGGGGAAAAAGGCTCTAGGGAAAAGGGAACGAGGCGAGGGAGCAAGGGGAGGAAAAGATGTCTGCTGGTATTACTGTCAGTGTCAGGTTGGAGGAATGGCGAGGAAAAAAAAAACACACACACACATCCTGAGATTGACAGGAGGACATTTGGGATGCGTATTCAACGTCAAACCACTGCGTGTGTTTGTGTGTGTGTGTGTGTGGTTTGTGCAAAAGTGTTGTTGTGGTGTATGTGTTTTAGGTGTTTACATTTGCCTGTAATTACATAATTATACAAGAACAGGCTCGGGACTTAATTATTGTAATGGGTGAAAACGTGTGGTGTGCGTGTGAGAGAGAGAGAAAGAGAGATAGGATGAAGAGTTATTTTGTTTTAGAGATTGTACCACATGGTATGAATGGTATGTTGAGTATAGTTTCGTGAGTTAAAATGCCTGACATATCAGTGGGTTTTAATACGGATCAGAACATGGTTAAGGAACGTGTGCACGCTTGTATGTGACTCCTGCAGTGTTTTTCTCTGCGTGTGCAGTTTTGGGTGTGTTTCTATTGATAGCTGTTGTAGTGTGGAGAACAGGCGATTCATGATTTTCAGGTTGTTAAAAACGGATTTATCGTACTTGTGTGTGTGTGTGTGTGTGTGTGGGTGTGTGTGTGTGTGAAGGCAACGCCAACTTGATGTTCAGGTGTTTTGTCGAGCGGATCGGCCTGTTGAAGTGTTTAATCTGTAGTATCAAACACTCCTGCTGAGGCCTCAGAATAATAACTCTCGTGGAGCTTTCGCATGAACGGCGTTATTACGTGTGGAAATTGGACCGAACAAATATTTCACTTTTCAGTTTCAGAATTAAATGAGTGCGGGGAGGGGGGGACATTTTCAGTCAGCTGCGACCATTCAGACCGGATTCGTTTTCTGTCTTCTTAACGACATCAGCATGGTATTAGCGCACGCACACACACACACCTACAGGCGCCTGTCTGATGTGATATAGGAATATCTACATTACCCTGGCACCTGGGATGAGGAGAAAATATACCTTCTGTATGTGTGTGCTGATGCCGCATCTCCTATCATCCCTCGCTCCATTCAAAACAATATTATGGCTTGTGTTTGTTTGGTGCAGGTTCATTAAAAGAACAAAAGTGCATTTCAATCCTGGATATTATTCCCCTCTATGTATTCTCCCAGTCATCTTCACACCTGCATATTCTTTATATAATTATTTTTGCTTGTTTTGACCCTACTAGTGCTGACATGTTTAAATTGGGGTCTAAGTACATAGTTTAAAGACATACCCAGTCCAGCTTGTATAATAATAGCCAGTGGATTGTAAACACCTGACTTTTCTGGTCATATATGGGTCTTTCAAAAACCTTTGCCACGAAGTTGGGGTGTATAGAATGGTTTTGTGTGCTGTAGAATAGAATTTGACTTTACAGGCACTTACAGGCCTATAACCTGCATCACAATGCGTCTGTGCACAAAGAGAATGAAGTCCTGGTTTATACCTTGTAGTGGAAGAACTCAACACATAGCTCACAGAACGTGTTGTCCTTTTTGTCCATAACTGTGTCCATAAATTAGTTTCTTTTATTTAAATATTGTTTCTGGTAATAAACTGTAATGAAATGTTTGCCGTTTTGCCACTGGTTTGCACCTTCTGTTTCATGAATAGGTTTTGATTTCATTTTTTGTGTCCTTTATTCACATATTTTTTTCCATATTCAAATTTGATCGGTCATATACATATGCGGGGAGGGGGTAGCTTAGTAGTTAAGGCATTGGACTTTGGATCTGAAGGTCATGAGTTCTAAATGCCAGCCACACCAAGCTGCCGCACCTGGGCCCCTTAAGCAAGGCCCTTAACCCCCCCGATTGCTGTTTAGTTGTATAAATGAGAAAAATATGAGTCGCTCTGGATAAGAGCACATACACAGTAAGTCAGACAGTGAAATGCACACCACGACCTGAATTTACAAGATAATAAAAACGGAATGTAACAGCAATGAGATCAAATAAAATAGAATTTACAATTAAAATAAAAAAGGATTTATTGAAATAGAACATGAAGTAAACACTTTCCAGGGGAGGCAGCAACAGTATTCATCAGCCAACTATTTGTCTGTCCTATGTTTAGGATTATGCCCTACAATTTATATTCGTTTGCCTTTAACATTAAGAAAATGTCATTTACCCACACTTGTAATCTGAGTTTGCCCCATTATACCTTAACCCCACTGTATACTTTTGGGATGAACCGAAACACTAAGTACACTCCAAACCTCCTTGGACAACATCAACATTCAAAAATCAAGGAGAAAGCCTTCCCAGAAGTGTAGAGGATACTATAAAAGAAAAAGCCGAACTCCATCCTGACTGTGCTGTTCGGGGAGCACATATGGTACAGTGTGTTTGCAGGAAATTCTGCCAAAATTTCGAAGAATTCACATAGCCATTGTGTTCGAAATGATTCATTATGGAAAAAAAAGCGGTATTGGGTCATTGCGAGGAAAAAAACACTGTTAAGATTATTTTCCTGTGAGAAAATATCGTAACAGTATCTCGTAGTCAGAGCTGGAATTTGTCAGGGCAGGTGTTTTTATTTTTTATTTTTTATTGAGCGCACATCATACACCAGCTCGGGTACGTCAGCAAGCCTGAAAAAAAGTACAGACATTGTCAATTCTGGTTCAGCTTAACAAAGAGCTGCAGGCATGCTAACGGTTTTCTTCTTCCCCTTCTACAAGGCATTTTTTGTACCCCCTGAGAGAGACTGAGACCCTGGAAGAGCTTGTAATCTCTTACCGCAGGCCTCAAATCATAAACAAGGCCGTAGCTAGCCCTTATAGCCTTGTAGCTGGATCCATCGACTCTTTGCTAAAATAATGCAGTTCGACATCGTTCTGTTTAGCGATTTTACCTAAAACGAAAAGCAGGTAATTACATCCTTGGAGACACGCTTCAAAACCTAGGAAACAGCTAGCCCTTATAGCCTTTTAGCTCCTTGTGACTCTGTGCTAAACAAATACTCTTAGATACCAATGTTGTCAATGATACTACATGCCTTAGAACTCATTGAATATGATCGAGTTTTGTCAGGGATTCTGAAAAACAATTGAAAATAATAAAAAACTGGAAATCACTTTTTATAATTAGCCTGTATATACAATACAGTGGCTAGCTAATCTCGTCTAGCTAACGTAGGTAGGGACCGAATGTGGGCTAAGGGAAAGCCGTCTTCGTTCTGATGTGACTTCCTGGTTGGGCTTTGATATGAGAATGAGGGATGGAGATGTTCTTACAAATTTTTGTGTTGACATTGTAGGATTTTTATGTTGTTATTCACTGCATGGGATTGTCAAAATTGTACTGCTGTGTATGTGTGAAGCTTGGAGGAAGCAGGGTTTTAATAAAGCTGCATGCTTTTTATAACAGCTCTGTGTGTGTGTGTGTGTGTGTGTGTGTGTGTGTGTGTGTGTGTGTGTGTGTATATATATGTGCGCACACAAGAATTCTTGGTCATTAGGTACGAACGAACAAGCACGGTCAATATTTGCTTGTCCTGCATGCCATCATCTATTGGTTCAGTATTACGAATAGACTTTGCTTCATATTGCAGCCATATTTAATTGGTTCTCTGTAACACAACACCTCATGCATGGTGTAAGTAAGACTTAATTGTATGCCATTGTTCTTTTGATGGTTTTATTGTTTTCACGTTATGATTATTTTTTTTTTGTATTGGGGCGGTTTAATCTCCGTCAGATCTGCAATTAGTTTTTAATTATGCTCTTTTCTTCTCCCTTTGTTAGAAGGAGGTCGGCAGTTGCAGTGGTTTGTACGAGAGATTTTTCAGCTTTTGTTGTGCGTGTGTGTGCCTGTGCGCATAGCGCGCTGTAGAGCATGGCCGCCGTTGTTTTGTGCACCGCAGGCTCTGAGCTCTTGTGATGCCGGGCCCTTTGTGACCCGAGCTTGTTCTGAGGTACAGCGGCTGGACGCCGAAACCCAATCAGGCAGCCTGAATTGGAAGCATTTGGACAGAGACGGATGGAGAGGAGAGAGCGAGGGCGAGGGAAATGAAGGCATGAGATGGAAAGAGAGAGTGTGTAAAAGGGACTTTTATCCCCAAAGATTACAATGCACTGACCGTGAAAGAGTTTAAATAAATGCTGAGCATGGTATGGATGAGTGTTGGGAAAACAGATGACTAAGAGAGAGAAGGGAGAGAAGGAAGGCGTAAGAGAGTGATGACAGAAAGAGTTTTTTTTAACAGGAAAAGGAAGTGAATCGGGCGACTGACAGAGGGAGGTGAAGAGATGTTGTTAAGACTTAATGAACACCACAAGAAGAAAGACAGGAAGAGAGAAAGCAAATGAAAGAATACAAGAGCTGTGAAATATCTTCTAGTCTGATGTACGTGTGCATGTGATGTGTATAAACTGTATTGGCTACAGAGATGCACAGAACTTGATGTGAACATCAAGCTTTTGAACAAGGTTCAAAAGATACCCCTCATTACACAGACAGGAAATGTATTGAAAGAACGAGATGATACGATTGTCAGACGGGGAAGAAAATGGAGAGCCAATGGCGAAGCGAAATCCAGTCAGACTGACACAAAGAAGGCAGTTTGTTTCTAGCCCTATCAAAAGCATGACCTAGTTTAGCAATGATTGATGCCCAGAGCAGCTCTGAATTATCGGTAACGTTTTTCGTTAGCAGGCACCATTTTCAGTCCCCTCCAAAACTCGCTTACTCCAGCTGGGCATTCAGACCTTCACCATATGCTTCACCATTCAGCTTTCCTTTCTTTTAGAACCTTCAGGTTCTGTACAGTATCAGCGCAGTAATGAAATCTTAGATGATATCTAACACCCTCGATTCTTGTCTGGTACGAGCAGTTTAGACCATATTGAATTCATGATTTATTTTCTGGAACAGCAGCTCAGAAAGTCGTGTCAGCTGCAAGACAAATCTAAATTTAATATTAAATGGATGTTATTGTTTCTATAGCAACAGCTCCTTCGCCAACACGTTTTAAAAAATTTGTCGTTAACAAGATGGTGGAGCTTGCTATAAGGAAACGTGATTGTACATTTACATCAGGAGTCATCAGCGTTAGCTTTGTATGTCAAGATGATTTTCCATCACAAGAAAATCTTCCTTCAGAACGAAAAAGAAAGCTGGTGATAATCGGGACGTTGTACGACGTATGTATGTAGTGAGAGTATGAATTAAATGAATGAAGAAATTTATGTCCCAATAGATTTTTTGTAAGTTTTTTTTTTTTGAGAATTGTGAATTAATTAATTGTGATTATTTTGTGTTTTGTTTGTTTATTTATAGCAATTGCACTTTTTGGACGTATCTGATTTGATATGAAAATCATTATGAATATGAAAACTTATGAATATTCAAATGATATACAGTAATCCCTCGTCCATACAGTACAGTATACTGTATATCTTAAGGCCTTATAAACCTTTCCTCTGATCTTAAACACTCAATATTTTTAAACCTATGTAATTTTAACATAAGAAATTCGATATGGATACTAAGTGGGTACAATATGGGTAATTAATTCTATATGGGTACAAGTTGAATGATGAAGATGATGATGAATTCAGTGTTCAGTACTAAAGATGATGAAGGTGACGACGATGAAATTAATGTACTGCATACCCAAGAAGAGTATTACAGCTCTTCCGAAAGCTTATTTTTTTAGGCTAGAAAACCGCAAAAAGAATTAAAAGAACTATTAACAATACTACCTACTGTATATAACGCAAAATCCCGTGATACAGCAAAAAATCCGCGAAACAAAATTAGATATGTTCCGCGTAAAAACCCGCGCTACAGTAAGACCGCGAAAGCTGAACCGTGATGTGGCGAGGGATAACTGTATATTAAAATGAAATGAAATTCACATATATTTTTTAATGCAACACTATTGGGACAGCCATATGTGGATCAACTCCAAACTGTTACCATCATATATAGGATACGGAGCTTGTTTTAACAGCTAATTGTTCCAAATGTGAAATGGGATGTTAAAAAGATACTAAATCTTATGGGCAGTGTCTACAAACTTTTGTCTATATAGCATACATACTATATTGTCCTGATCCAGTGTCAAAATTGATTGAAATATTGCAGTATGGCATTTTTGTCTCATTTTGTCCACCCTTAGCTCTTACATTTTTGCATCCACAGCTGGAAGAGTATTCTATTGCTTCCTATTTGGATTTTTTATTTTGGTTAGAAAAGTAAAGTAAAGGAGATAAAGCTTCATGCTGGAAAAATTCTGAGGCCTAAAATGAGTCATTTTTGAACGGATCATGAGGGTTGAGGCTCAGGATGCGAGGCTGTGTTTAAGACATGCAGAGCTCTCATTAGCTCGAGGTTTTGGAAGTGGAGATGGAGGGACGGGCAGAACGAGGGAGGGAAGGTTGGCATAGAGCCCGGTTCCGGAATGGCTTGGTACCAGGCCACGACACCTCTGACCCCATTTACCCCCAGCATGCACAAACACACACACACACACACACACACACACACACACACACACAGACACACACACAGACACACAATGCAGACACAAACACTCCTGTGCATCTTGAAGTTGCTACATAATCTGTGTTACTTAAACTCAAGACAATATGCAGATTTGTGGCTTGAACGGTAGCTAAACACATACTGTACACACACATTTTTGCGCGTTGGTTTCCACATAAATGAATAGGAATTTTTCTTTTTGGTTTCTTCAAGGTCCAATACAATAGTTCAATATAAGACATTTTTGTATTTTTTTGTATTTATTTTTTTATTTCTCATATGAAAAGGCAAAGAAAGCCATTTTCATATCTGCATTTCACAACAAAATGGGCCCCACTTCAATGTCCACTTCGCTAGTGTCGCGTCAGCGGATCGAGCCGACGTTGAGACTTTTTTGCAATGACCATTTGATAATCTTCCAGACCTTGACACCATCTTCCTCGCGCACACACTATTCTAAAGCGAACTATGTTCTGCTCTCGGTGGTGCCTTTGCTCCTGCTGACTCTCGGGCGAAAGGGCCGCAGAGCTAACATGCAGAAAATAGCCACTGCTCTCAGCTTGATAATTGCATTTAAACTCCAGGGGCTTTTCAGTGGCTTCCTAAATGCTAACCACCTGCCTACCTTACAAACACACACACACAAACACACAAATAAACAACCCCAGCCTCATATGATTGCATTTACAAAGGAGTTGCCCTGCAGTTCTAGTGAAAAGGACCGGTTTGTGCATTTGCCTTACACACACCCATCAGCTGCTTGCCTGGTATGCAGATAGGAATTATAACTCGCCATCTGCTCTGAAGAATCTTCTGCAAATTGTTTATAAAATATTATTTCCTGTAAAAGTTGTGTAAACCCGGAATGCAGTTGATTCAGACTCATTGAGCACAATACTTTCAAAGGGTACTCAGTTTATACTGTGGTTTTCATACATACACACACACACACACACACACACACGAATGCTTGCTCTACAGAAATAAGAAGCACGTCCTTGTGGTCTTTCCAGCAATGCGTTTCGCATAAATGAAAACGGCTGCAATACACTTTCCCCTTCTTCATCACACTAGTGGACAAATGAAACCTTTTGTTTTAATCTCGCCTGCCGTTTGTCTGAGCTCGAGCCTCGTCGCACATCGAAGCAATAAAGTCAGAAACGGAAGCGGTATTAGGACGAGCTAAAGCTATTTAACGGCGACGTACTCGATGCATAAAGACAAAGCGAGTTGCTTAAGAGCATTAAGCACGCTTACAATGAAAAACAGGGCCATGAGCTTTTTTGTGTGTGTCGAGAGGAAATCCAGCTCGTCTCCAGGAAGCACAGTGAAAAAGCTTGGAAGACATGAACTCTCATTCCAGCTGTCACACCTGGTCAGTGTGTACCACAAAAACATTGTAATGTGTAGACTATACATTGGGAAACGCCGGAGCATTTAGGGTCAAGTTTTCTTCGAAGCAACTTCAATATTCCTGAATACAAAGAGTTTAAGAGAATGCAGTATCGAGCAGTACAGGAGAATAAGAGTGGCTGCAGAGGAAACGGCATGAGGGTACTTAAGGTTACAAAAGGCAGGAAGGACGGATGTTGAACAGAGAGCAGGAAAGAAAGAGAGTCACGGAGAGAAAAAGTGGATGGAAAATGGGTACAGTGTGGTGTAAGAGAGGGCTGTCGTTGGAAGCTAATTACTGTTCTGTCCAAAGGACTGTTCATTTTCTGGTACACTGTTTTTATAGACATAGAACCTGTTTTTTTAGCAGTTTGAAATACTGATTTAAACTTTCTTTTTTTTTCATGGTAAGAAGCAAATACAGGAACTGGGCTGAAACTGCAAAATTTCCTGTTTTAAGTCGAACTGATGCGATACGATACGATTCTTGAGAGTCTCTTGAGAAACAGTTTGGCGAGAAAGAATCAATCTACATATCAAAATTTTGGTCACAGATTATTGGTCACTGTAAATAACAAAAAAAAGTATAGCGCATCCACTAATAAATGTATATAAATGTTTCAAGTGATAATTTAATTACACACTAAATGGTCAAAAGTATTGGGACACCAGACTTATCCAGCCATATATGTTTTTTTTTTTCTTTTTCTTTCTTTTTCCAAACTGTTACTATAAATTTGGGAACGCACACTTTTATAGGATGTAAATGGGTTGTAATGGCCTGTTCTTGAACTCTCACCCTGTGCACAAAGCCATCTTAATAAAGATATGCCTTACATGGATTGAACGAATATGACTTATATGATCAGGTGTCCACATACTTTTCTTCTTATAGTGTGTATATGACATAAATTTACTTTAACTCTTGTGATGATTGAAAAAGTGTCAAATACTTACACCTACTATTTCCTTATCTAATTCACTTTTGGGTCGTGTATTCAGTTTGCGTAATTTTTCCCACTGCTTGTAATTAAATGAAGCCTGAGTAGTGTGTAGGTTAAAAAATTATGCAATCGTGCAGCTGGTCTTTGTGGCTCAGTTTAGCAGCCGTACAGAAAACTGTTCATAACTCCAAAAACGTATGAGAGGTTTGAGTCCCCTCATGCGGTCGTGTCAATTCAGTGTTGAAAGCTTTTTCGCTGCGGTCAAATCATGCTATCATTAGAACTGGAAATGGCTTGCTGAGACAGACTTGGACCGGTTGTACCGTTCCACAGAAAGTCTAATTGCTGTGCTTTCACCAAGGGAATATTCATATTCACTGCACCCTTATGGGATTGTATCGGAGATTGCTGATCGGTTGGTGGACTATCCCTAGAGTGCTGGGTGTTACGGCACCCTAGATGGGACACCAGTTCGTTGCAGAGCACCAACTACACACATTTACACCTATAGGCAATTTATAGTAGTAGGGCAACCAACTGGCAAATTTCTTTACCACCTAAATTCTCATTAGAAATTTTTGGGGAGGAAATTGAAGAACATGTAGCACTCCAGACAGGCAATAACCCGAGTTCAAGCTTGAACTAGGGAGCCTAAAGCTTTGAGGCTATCAAACTAACTAACCCCCCTAGTAGACATGAATTATTTAATTGGTTTGGTTTAGTTAATTTTTTCACTTTTCCTGATGCTGTTTTATGTCGAGACAACTCTTAGAAGTCAAGCGTTCAGCCTTCAGTGTCTTAACTAACGTGACCTGATGAGATAGAAAGAATGACGGAGGAAGAGGTTTGAGGGTTAATGGGAAAGGCAAGGGTGGCTTTGATGCAGGTCACATGGAATATTTAGCAGTGCAGGAAGGAGGGAAGAGGAGCGAGTAAAATACGAACTCTAGTCCGTAGCACTGAGAGCACAAGAGAGTGATCACTACTGATGAGCAGAATCACAAAATTATCTTTTACTGTTAACGCTCTTTATTCAGTAACTCTATGGGTTTTTTCTGGTAGCACCTATTTTTATTTGGTCATGTTATGAAAGGCATTGGAGCAATAGAACATCACTCCCCTACACTCTTTTTTCCACCTTCATACCATTTCGCCTTCTCTGCTCTTACAGTTTGTGTGTTTCTTTCCTTCTTTTTTTTTTTTTGGTTCCTCTCAGTGCATGCCCTGATTCCATGCTGGAGATCTCCCCATGAAAAAGAAGTTCAGCTCGACTGAGCATGTCTCCCCACAATCAGCCTTCAGAAGAAATAAAAAAAAACCTCAACAAATCTTCTTTCTCACTGTTTCTCTCTTATCAACGCTTCCTTTAGCACTTCCTCTTCGAAATTGCCACCCATTCTTTCTCTCGTCAGAGAATGCTGAACTCTAAGGGCATCTTTGACCTTCTTGCCACATGCATCCCAGGCCCCTTTGCTCACATCAATACCTCAGTAATTCAACATGAGTTCATTTACGGTGTCTTTTTCATGCAATTCCAGCATCCTCTCCTTTTCACCCCTCTTTTTTTTTCCACCTTCTTTATTCTCATCATGGCTTTAACAATGCATGTCCAGCCAATTGATCGGCTTAGAGATCTACTGAAAAAAAAAAAATTTTTTTTTTATTTGACACAACCAAATCCAAAGAAAGCCAGTATTGGTGAGCAGAGGGAGGGCCGCGCAGTGGCACTCGGCTACAATCTGTGCAAGTGGACACATGGTGTAACACAAAAGCTGAATGTTGGCTGCGTTCAAGGATACAAGCATTGACTCTATCGTTTACAGCGTGTTCCTGTACTGTTGGTCCTGATCGAGTGTATTGAATCAGCATTGAGTCTGGCACGGCGTATTTTCTCCATACGACTGCGTAATGAACGGGGAATAAAAGTGATATATATTAAAGGATATTAATGGGAATTAAAGGATTCAAAGCATAAAGGTGTGGGTTTATATGGATGGATATACTGTATGTATGCATATAACCTTATAAACAGAAATTCCACAGTTAGTTTAGTCCTTACTGTATTTGTTGTTGTAATAACCTTCACTCTTCTGAAAAGATGTTCCACTAGATTTTAGAGTGTGTATGTGGAGATTTCTGCTTATTAAACTACAAGGGTGTTAGTAAAGTCAGGTACTGATGTAGGTGAGGTGAGGAGGCCTGGGGTGCAGTCAACGTTCACATTCATCCCGAAGGTTTTTAATAGGCCAGATTTAAATCTTTAATACCTATATGCACACTATATGGGGAAAAGTATTGAGACACCTGACTTTTTCAGCCATATGTGTTTGTTTTTCCCCAAACTGTTAACACAAAGTTGGAGCCACACAAATTGTATAAGATGCTCACGATCTGTAAAAGAGGCACATATTTTTACACATATTTAAACACTTCATCTTTCAATAAAAGCTATATTTGTAAAATTGTATGCTATTGTTGATATTCATTGTCAAGGTTGCAAATTGTCTTGGATATACACTTTTTATACACAGGATATACACAGATTTATGTGAATTTCTCTGTTTTCTCCTTTATGCCGATTTATACCAAAAAAAAACGCTTCTGTAACCTTAATAACTGTCCTGTGATCATCCCAACAATATAATTAATTCTATGGGTGCATTCGCAAGTCTGTTTCGTGCGTGGCCTAGAACGCATTATTATAATATATTTTTAATTATAATGCACTTCTTATTTGTATCCGTATTTGTATCCCAGTTGCATTCTTTAAACTTGTCGTTGTATTCAGTTATTGAAGAGTAATGATTTATAACTGCACCATAACTGGTGTCACAAGAAAAATAATGGATTCCCATTCGAGTCCGATTTCTTCCTTCATGCTGTCTCATTGAGCTTGGATTTGCTACTGGTTCTTTGGTTTGCTCATTAGGGGGGGTCTATGTTTACTGCCATAGATCTACAGACTGCTCTCTTTACCAGCCCTTTCCCTTTACAGACTCCACTATTCCTCCATCATTCCCGGTGCAACTGTAAACCGACCTGACTGCATGTTTGCTAGCCCTCCCACATCTCCCTATTGTTCCATTTTACCAAGCTTCCCACCATGTTTATGTGTTTTCATGTGGACATCAGCATTGTTCCCCAATTATCAGGCCCATTTAGCAATTACGCCCTCGCTTACGGAACAACGAAGGCTCGAGAGCACCGCTTATTTCGGTAATCACGCAATCCGGCCTGTTTTGTATTCCTCCGCAACGCTCGTGGAATTGTTCATGTTTTAATTATTCTCTTTTATAAAGGGATCAAAGGTGCTGGTGCTGCTGCTGCCGCTAGCTCTCCATTTTCATTCTCGCACACACTCGTTCACAGTAACACTTTTTTTTTTATTAATTTTTTTTTTTTTTTTTTACATTTACTGTGAATGTTTATCCATTATTTAAACCATGTAGCTTGCGCCATAATGGTTCAGTTTTGGCTCCACTACGCTGCTGTGTGTGAACGGACTTTGGGTTTAGGGCAGAACATCCCTATTTTTTAGAATGTTCTATAGCGCTTGATGGCCTCCTCGTGGCAATTTTCCAACAATTGTGGTCAAGAAGCAAACAAAATATACGTTCTCTAAGAATTAGATTTATAAGTTTGTTATTGATCCGGTGGTCCACCAAATTTTGTATCACTAGCTAGCTAAGAGTAGAGTAGAGCTACAGTATGGAAAATACAGTGTCACATTTTGTAAAAACACTGCCTTCCTATGGTAGTCCTCAAGAATTCAGTCCTTTTCTCCAATGAGTTCTCAAAGCTCTCGAAATAACCAAAGTGCACGGCTTAACTGCATTCTCAAGAGGAGCATCAGACTATTATGAGGATGTCTGGAGTGGCTAATCTGAAGGACTTTTGAATGTAGACCAAGAGGAAACTGTGAAAGAGAAAGGAAATGTTAAAATTGACAGAAACCCTGCAAGCTCACCTGATCAGTATCAGATCCAACAGACTTTACTTGCACACGCACATTTCTTTCCTTTTACGCATTCTTCATTCACAAAGATGCTTAAAGCGAAATAGTTATATTATCGTCTATCCTTCTCTTGTCGCTTCTTTCACGATCTTGCATCTTTCCTTGAAATCGATCAGCTTGCCGTTTCTCAAAATCATTCCCTGTACTTTGAAATCTCTCTTTTCTAAAGTTACTTAGTTTTTTAAAATTACTTTAATTAAAGTGTGTTGATATTAAGCATGCTTTCCCCTTGTATGGCAAAGATTGAGATTGTTGTTCTATCACGTACAGGAAGGTCATTTAGAGAAAGCATGACATTGGCTAAAGACACTGCACCAAACAAGAGCGATCCATTACAAGCAAAGCCCATGTTTGTGTCAGGGTGTCTATGTTAAACAGTTTGGCGTTGGTGTTGGGAATCAGCGCATCTCCTCCTAATGATCTGAATGATCTAATTAATTGGTGGAAGCCTCGTTATGCGCTAATGACGTATCCTCCTTTTCAGTGCTTTGTCAAGAGAAAACCACGGTATAATTAATGAGAACGCAAGTGCAGCTAGCAATTTATTTTGTGTACCTAAACAGGATTGATCTACAGAGCATTCTGGAAGCGTTCAAGTATTCAGACCCTTTTGGGGTTTTTTTTTTTAACATTGTTATGTTGCTGCCTTTTATTTGCTGTTATTCTTTCCCCGACATCAGTCTACATTCCACCCCACAATAACAACAAAACAAATGGATTTTTACTAAAAAGAAATTTGAGAGAAAAAAAACTATTGGGATTCAGGATTATGTCTTCGAGGCACAGGTCTAAGGGGGGCTACAACAATTGTGTTGTATTAAAGTTTCCTGAGATGTGACCTCCATATTTCTTTAGTTTGGAACAAACAGGATTCTTCCGAAAGCTGACTATCTGTCTAAAACCGAGCAATCAAGGCAGAAGTGCATTGGTCACAAGAGGTAACAAAGATGGTCACTCTCGTTGAACTCCAGAGATCATGTGTGGAGATGAGAGAAGCTTGCAGGACCACCACTGCAGCACTCTATAGGCCTGTGCTTAATGGCAAAGTGGCCAGATGAATTCCAAGCATCTCCTATCTCCACAAATGATTTGTGGTGGCCATCCAGACTGACCATCAGATTATTGGTCACCTTTCTTTCCCAAGACCCTTTTTTTTCCCTGTTTGCTCATGTTTGGCCCAGCAGCCATTTCTAGTTAGAGCCCTGGCTCTTCGAAACATCAAACATTTAAGAATGATTGAGAAAACTGAGCTCCCCAGGTCTGACGATCCTGTCTCTGAGCTCTGCAGGCATATTTTTTACTCCCTCACGGCCTGCTTCTTTGCTCTGATCTGCACTTGTAAGAAGTGTGTACCTTTTCCAAATTAAGTCTAATCCAGGGAATTAGTCACAGGTGGACTTCAAGTATACAATAGAAACATCTTAGAGGTGAGTCAGAGAAATGGTATGCTCCTAGGATAATTGTCAAGCATCTAAATATTATTACCAATGTGAATTTTCAGGTTTTTTATTTATTTATTTTGCGAAATTATCATATTGTTTTTTTAGGGTTTTTTTTGCTTTGTCACCATGGGGACTGGAATGAAAAATAATGCAAAGTGTGTCCTCTTGAGATTTCGTCCTCATATCGTCTCATGGATCTTTTCCTCACCATCTCCCATATTAAGGATAAAATTACAGGGACAAAGGACAAAATCTTATGAAAAACAATAAAAAATAAAATAGAAGCGAACACAAACTAGGGTTCTAGGGTTCTGAAATTCAGGGGTCTGAAAACTTCCTGAACTTATAAGTAAAATCACTGTTTTGTTTTGATGTCATGGTGTGGAGCCCAATATGATACCATTACAATGATGTATTAAGAGTCAGATCAGGTGTTACTGCAAAACGTAACGTAAAACAAGTGTGTGAGAAGGAGAAAGCTACATGGCCGTAGCTGGCCGTAGGGTTTGGAAACCTGCTAGTACTCAAACAACATCAAGAAGCTATAAATGATTGTGCGCAGGTTACGTTATTCTTCCTCGCTGCTACTCTAGCCGTGAGATAATTAAGGTGTGTGTGTGTGTGTGCTTTAATTGAGACGTGTTGTGCAGCTCGAGGGGCGTCGAACACAGACACCGTATTGATCAGTGGGACTTGCCAGCGACACGTTTGACTGATTCCCGGTCGATGCAGCCCCGTCAAACAGATTGATCGCCAATACTCCTTCATGGTCATCGATCGGGTCGCTGTTAAGTGACACACAGCTCTGGTCACATCGTGGCGGAAGAACGAGTGCAATAAACCTCTTTTGCTCACTTCCTTTCCTCCTCATCACACACACCCTCTTTATCCTGCTTTCTAACCTGGATAAAGACTTCTACCAAGACACTTCATTTCACCTCGGTGAATCAAAGGTCTTTGAAAATAACAACTTAAGCCCGAGCTCAGTTTTTGCCGCTTCCGTTTTTGGGTTTTAGCGTTCGCCTGGTTATATTATTACCATATAATTACACACGGCCCACCCTCCCCTCACCTATTTTTAAGCCTATGTAATCACAGCTGGCTTCACTACTGAGAGTGATCAGTAGTTACACAGTAGTCATTTATATTCTGTGTACTTATTCGGTATACAAGGCTATTGCTGGGCACGATATTATATTCTTACATCAAATATGTTTATCAAGCTGACTTTGCAAGTATGCTGTCCAAAAGCTGAGTGAGCAAAAAAAAAAAAACTAACTTGAAGAAAAAGAAGAGTGGAGAAGTCATACGTTTTAATCCAAAGATCAACTTTCAGGTTGTATACGTTTTTTTTATCGAATATTTGTTCTCTGATTGATGAAGACAGCTAGAAAAAAAGCTGGATCAGTTGATTTGAGAATGATTAATAAGACATTTTGTTGATGGACCATTTTTTCCACCCTGTATCTAATGATAAAAAGTAAGAGATGTTCTGATGCGGAATCTATACACTCTGTGGGCCTTGTGTATACAGGAAGTCCCCGATTTACTATGGAGCTGTGTTCCAATGACCCCATAATAACTTGAATATATTGTAAGTTCACACCTTGCTGCTATGTTCGCCTGCCGCGTGAAACTTAAAAAGTTTTTATAATTTTGTCGTATCGCTATCGTCATTGTAAGATCGAAGTCGAACCGTCATAACTCAGGGACTATCTGTATATAAACCCTAATATGGATGAGGATTTTGTGTAAATTGTTGCAGGAGCATTTACAAAAAAAGTCGTATTATATGAAGGAATCCAGTAAAAAAAGAAAAAAGACGTTTGGATCCTACAAAATATATATATATGTATATATGTATACTGTAAACGGGGAGACTCGCGTCTTGATTCATAGGCTTGAAGCTGCAATTTACTGCAGTTTGAATGAATGGATTTAGTTTCTGTCATGTTAATGTCCCACATCAGGGAGCAATCAAACAGAAATTTCACCAAGAATTGAGACAAAGAAAACAAAAATAGTGCTGTAAAACAGGTGTGATTTTATTAGTATAATTTTTTTAATGGCTGGGCTGTGTTATTGGAAGATTTAGCACATTACGCCTTTTCAGCTTTTGGTGGTCGTTTAGTTTTCAGCAAATAAGTCGTATCCGTTTTGTTTAGTAAATCTGTCCAATTTTTAGTTCTCGGTGGCTTTTACACACAAAACCCTTCACGCCAGCTGATTTCTGCATCAATATTTTAGAATAACTGGAACATGGTTCTTTTCCTCCTCTCACCTCTGGTGTAGTGAGAGTCTGTTGGATACCTACTTTACTCTTCCTGCTATAACATTCTCTCTTCTGTCTCATGACCCCCCTTACAGAAAAACATCTCATCCTCATTCCTTTGCCTCCTCACTGCTTTTCTGCTTTTTCATTAGCCTTTTTCTGTCTTCCTCTACACCCACCCACTTAATTTGGGATGACCCACTCCCCCAACCAATCCCCCACCCGTGTCTTCAGTCTTTCTTTCACTCCTTTTCCTCTCCAGTGACTTTCCTTTGCTCACTTTCTCTTGCTGTCTCATGTCGCTCCATCACCTCTTCTTAAAGAGTCACCGTGACCGGCTTGGACTGGTCTTCTTGCTCTCACAACCTGTCTTTTTTTTTGCTCCTCTGTGGGCCCTTTTGCATCCCTTGTGCTCTATGGTACTCACACACACATACACGAACATGTATGCCCACATACACACTTGTGGTGCAGAAAAGACCAATTAAAATCCATCTTGTCTCCTTGCTGTCTCCCACCAAACTCTCTCTAGGGCGACTAATTAAAGTAGAACCTCCCTCCACCTCTTTAGCCTTCTCTTTTTCTCTCTGTTTCTGTCACTCCTTTCCTCCACGTCCTCTGTGTCTCGCCTCGCCCCTGTTTTCTAACCCTTTTTTTCTTAAGTTTTTTTTTTCCTTCATTTTTTTTTTCCTTTTCTCTGGACATTAGACCTTCTTTCGAATTCAATGCAACTTTCTTTTGCACTTTAAGGAGACGTATAAGGGAATTTCTCTCTCTCTCTCTCTCTCTGTTTCTGCCTCTTTCTTTCTCTCTGTCTTTATCTATCTCTCTCTCTCTTATTGATGGTAAACTAGTAAACAGCTCCTTAAAGGCAACAGGATGTAAACAAGAATCAGTGCTCTTGCCAAACAACCAAAGGGCTATTATATGCTAATGCTCAGCCTATTAGAGGGGCTTCGCTTTAGTTTTTCTGTGTGTGTGTGTGTGTGTGTGTGTGTGTGTGTGTGTGTGTGTGTGTGTGTGTGTGCTCGCTCAAGATTCAGTCTCTCTCTCCCTAATTAGCATAGAGCTGCCATGAACTTGCAGTGTATTTGGCCCTTAAACATCCCACTACTCTCCAAGCCCTGGATTCTCTTTTCGCAATCAGAGCAGTCATTACGCAAACCTTCTCTAATTTTCTCAGTTTAATTAGTCCACAAACGGTTTCGCATCGTCGAGTTTGCACTCCCTCTCTCGGGCCTGCAGCTAAAACCCTCGCTGTGATATGTGTGTGAGCAATGGGCGCAGCTGCGAGGGGAGTCTTGATTAGAATGACCGAGTGATCGATTGTCGCTGATATTTCACAGAAGGGCTGGAATCTGCACGTTAACCTCCTACGTCTCGTGATTTACCGGCCTTCCCCAAGTCCAGCATGGTTCAGCTTGAAGCAAAGCCATCTTTAACACCAATGATAGCCGTGAATCCTCTTCGTGATAGAAATACACCCACTGATTTATCTCTCTCGGTCTCTGTCTCTTTCTCTCTAATTCAGGTTAACAAGTGATGACTACTCAGTCCAGGTCAATCTGAACGACTACCTGGACATCCTGTGCCCTCACTATTCATCCAGGTCCCCTGAGCAAGGCCCTCCGGAGTATCTGGCGCTCTATCTGGTAGCCGAGCACCAGTTTCGGGGCTGCCACGAGACCGAAGGCGCCATAAAGAGGTGGGAGTGCAACTCTCCATACGCTCCCTACGGCCCTGTCCGGTTCTCTGAGAAGATCCAGCGCTTCACACCTTTCTCTCTGGGCTTCGAGTTCCTCCCTGGACACCACTATTACTACAGCTGTGAGTGATCCCTTTATGTGTGTGTATATGTGTGTGTAAATGAGTTCCACAGATTCCACCAGGTTTTGTACATGCCACAAAAATGACATTTGCACAAAGAGCACGTGATTAAAAACTAGCATTGTGAAAATGTTACACAAACAAGTTATGCACAGAGAAAACGCTTTTCTGTCCTTGAAAAAAAGAAGAATATTTTGTCCTAAGAACATTCTAGAACACAAACGTTCTTTCAGGTTGGGTCAAGGTACAGCTGTGAGCCGGGTTTAGATCTTTTGCAAAGCCCAGACTGCGACTTTGTGTAAAACGTCCTAAAAATAAATCGCTTGAAGCAATTAAAGGGCAAACAGATGACTTCTTTTGGTCTGGTGGAGGTTTGGGTTGAGGTTGGGATTTTAGGTTATGAGGAGATTGAGGCCTGGTTTAAAGCTGACAGACTTGTTGAAATTAAAGTTCACGTTCCAGAAAAGTAGAGTAACTTGAGCATTAGGGTCCGGCTAATTTGTTATTTGTGTAAATTTTTTTCTCGTACAAATAACAAGGGGGAAAATGATATGGTTTAAGCTGCACAATACTGGAATGCAGGGGTTGGTGCTTTAAAATGACATTTTATATATATTTATATATATTTATATTGTGTATATTTATGTATGCGCATTCTAAGTGCCTATTTATCTGCCAAACATAGACTAAAGTATATAGCTTCAAAATATTTTCAAAAACGCATGACTGAAGAGACGAGAAAAGGAAAAAAAAAATCGATAGAAGGCTACAAGGTGACGCAGAACGAGGCAGTCAGAACAAAAGAGTGCGCAGACGAAATGGTGTCACGGAGCAAGCCAAGACGCCGGAAAGAAGGAAGGAAGATAGCGCCTGGGTAAAACCAGGAGCAGGGTAACGGAGGCCAAGGAAAAGGGCGGGGGAAAAGAAAGAGAGGAGACAGACAAGGGGGCAAAAGTATCTTTGCATAAATTGCCGTTCTGTTGAGGGAGACAATGGAGCATTGTTGAAGCAAGAGACTGGGCATAGACAGCACAGAGCCTATTGTGTCACTCGGTCTACAGACTTCACATTCTGTCTGTGTGTTTCCTCGTTGTTTACTTTAACAATTGTGCAATGACGTGTCGATGTAAGTTATGCTCAGAGCTATAGACCAGCGAACCGCAGCAAGAGGATCAGTAGATTCTATTCAAATCCATTAGTTCGTGTGTGGGTTTTTTTTAACCATTTTTTGTGGGCTTCTTAGTTATTAATAATATTAATAATAATAATAATAATAATAATAGGAAAACTGCTTTGTTTTCTAGTATGTACAATCTATTTCATATTTCAGCTGCATAATACATTTAAAATGTTTTACGTTCACATTTATGTTTTTACTTAAACTTTAAAGGTTTATCTATATAAATCTCTCTCTCTCTCTCTCTCTCTCTCTCTCTCTCTCTCTCTCTCTCTCTCTCTCTCTCTCTATATATATATATATATATATATATATATATATATATATATATATATATTGTGTGTGTGTGAGAGAGAGAGAGAGAGAGAGAGAGAGAGAATAAAGAATAAATCAAATAAAAAATCTATGAGAAAACTTTCCTCAGCTTTTCTGAGCATCTCTAACCCTGTCTCTGATTTTGATGAGCTGCTTCCAGCTAAACAATTTGCTATAATCACTATGCTGACTGACTGCAACATGCCGCAACATGAGCCGAGCTGATGTTTAGAAAACTAGATTTGCTAATCTTCAGCCTGTATTTTGATTTTTTTTTTTAAACATAAAGACGATCAAGTTGGATATCAGAAACTTACATTGCCAGCTGATATATACAATATATACGTACAAAAATTTGTGGACACAAGACAACAATGATATGTTTACGCTATTTAAAATTCCCATTTCACATTTCGTCTGAGTTTTGTAATAATTTTTTCCACAAGTGTGTTAGTAAAGACAACTTTGTTGTAAGAACCACTTATGACTGGAAAAGTCAGGTGTCCCAATACCTTTGTCCATTTAGGACAGTTTTTAAAATAATTGTAAATGTAATGAATGTAACAGCAAATGAAAACTGCAGCTTTTACTCAACTGTTTGTAGCTCTTTTGAAAATCTGGTAACCCCTGTTTTTTTTTTTTTTTTTTTTTATGAATTGATGAGATTTCTGTCCATTTTTGTTATTAGTGACTTTAACAAATGTTGCTTTAGCAAAATCCTGACTTTTTCCAGAGTTTTTTTTTTTTCTAAAATCTGACAGGGTTTTTTTTTTTTCCAGCTGCAAATCATGTAGAGTCAAAGAGAAAGTTGACATTGCACACACTTTCTTCTGCTCTAGTGTTACATACGTAGCACCTAAAACACAAGCTCGATAATTAGCGACGGAAATACCGAAGGCCTCTTGCAATTCCAGCAAATCATCATGCTGCACCTTGTTACCCACAATCCTTAGCGTTGACCTCTTCTCCATGTGGCAGTTTTGCTTAGCTCACTGTTCTTAAAAATACTCTCCATACATCCTCATCTTCTCATGTCACATTAATGTGGTGCCCAAGTGTCTTAATACACACACACACACACACACACACAAAGCTTGTGCTAACAACCCAGCTGGAGTCAGGCATTCTCATTTGTGTCAATGTAAACTGAATATCTCCTTTTTTTTTTTTTTTCATTTTCATTTATGGAGATGAAGAAAACAGACGGTGTGTTTCTCTTTCTTATCCTCCTCCCTTTCTCTCTCTCTCTCTCTCTCTCTCTCTCTCTCTCTCTTTTTTAAATAGTTGCTTTGGATCTATAGTTCTGAGTATCATCAATGAACTGAATTGTCTTTAAAAGCTGTGAAAAGGAATAATGCGGTATATAAAATGCATAATTAATTTTAATTAACGTGTGATCAGTGAGTTATATAGCTAATGACTTATGGTAATCGCTAGTGTCTATATAGATATAGGAATTTCTTGCTACATTAACCATTGTGTGCATTTTCTTTCTTAAATATTCATGCTAACATCATCAGGCTGGATAATCAATGACACTAGAGCACTCTGCACTAGGATGACACACATGTCGTACATGCGTAATTGCTGCGATTAATCCTTTCCTTGAACATAACATTGGATTTTCAGTTTCCTCAGGAACATAATCCATGCTATGTTGGCTTCAGTATCTATTGTTTATATACTTTATATTGATTTTTACTGGTAGAACCAGGAGTTCGTATGGTTATCTATTTATCATTTGCTGTTAGTGAATGCCTTAAAATGGAATATCTTTTTAAACAAGTGCAGCAGCACCTCTAGTGGATGTCAAGGAAACCTACAGACTGAAAAGCAGAAATGAGGCAGTGCCGATTTCTTTCTAGCGCATACTATAGATGTCAATGTTTATCGTATTTGTCGCATGACTTTATCTGAAAGTGCTTTAAAACTCTCGATCGATAAATGCATTCAGATACCAAATCATTAGGACACAGACTTAGAATTTCAGGCTAAAAATTCTTTTTGGGGAGAAAAATAAGAAACAGAAAAGTTTTTTCTCATAGCAGAAGTACCAATTTAAGTACTGCTGGAAGAGGTAGGTCTTCGCACATCGTTTGAAGGCTGCTAGTGGCTCAGCTGACATCAAGTGGAAGTGCGTTCTACCACCTAGTTGCCAGAACAGAGTCTTCCTCGTCCCCTTAGAGATGGTGTGATCAGTCGAGTAGTGGTTAAGGATCGGAGGGATTGTGATGTGGTGCAGTGCGGGGTAAGAGAAGTGCTGTGAGGTAGAGGGGTCAGTGGCTTTGTAGGCAATGTTTTAATTCTGATGCGGGCAGCTTCAGGAAACCAGTGAAGAAAGTGTCGTTTTTTCTTAGCTTCGTCAGAATCGGAATTATTTTATTTATGGATCTTCTTGCAATAAATAGTTTAAACCATTGAAGCCCCAGTCAGAATAAACCATCGTTTAAATATACACTACTGTAAATGGTTTACATGAGTTGGAGTGAAAGGTTTTGAGTGGCCTGCTACGCTTTTTGAGATGAATTGGAACGCTGACTGCACCCCAGGGATTCTCACCTCACCTACTACATCAGTACCTGACTTTACTAACGCCCTTCACCTTGTAAAATGACTCATCACACCCGAACTCAGACATGCATCAGAGCTTATATTTTTACACAACCACATTTTAAATGTTAAATCGAACTCTTTAGTGGCTTTCAAGTGACACCAACTCCGGTCCTTAGCAATCTCCAGTGCCGGAGAAAGAGTCCGTTGGACATTGTAGCTCTATTTTGAGTTAATATGATGCCTCGGGCACTGCTACCGAGCTCATTACGTTTCAATCGATCATTTTCCCTCGGTCACTTGACTTTGTTTATTCAGTCCGATTTTTTTTCCCCTTAGGAGATTTTGAGCATTCATTTCTTTTTTTTTCTTTATTTAAGTGTAAACCTGTAGTAAATTTCATTTACACTATTAAACCTATTTACTTGTGTAGACCCAGAAATGCACATTGATTGGCATTGATGATGAATATAGATTGGTTTATCTTGTTTCTTGTTTAAAAAACATAAGTCTTTCAGTTTTAGTGTCTGTGTGTGGTGGGGAAGGCTGTATACACACTACAGCGACAAATGTATTGGGACACCTGACTTTTTCCCAGCCATATGCGGTTCTTCCTCAATCTGTTACAACAAATTTGCAAGCAATAGTATAGTATGTCTTCAGATGGGGAAGTATTAAATCCTCCCTTCCTTGAGCTAGGAGAACGAAACCCTCACCCCTGTGCAGAAAGCCAGCTCCATGAAGATATGCTTTACATAAGTTGGAGTGGAAGATCTTGAGTGGCCTGCTGTAAAGCTCCGACCTCAACCCTATTGAACACCTTTGGGATGATATGGAATGCTGACTGCACCCCAGCCCTCCTCACAATATTAGTACCTGACTAATACCTTTGTGGCTGAGTGAGCAAAATCTCCACAATCACAATCTAGTGGAACACCTTCCCAGAAGATTCCCATTTGTTCCAGGTATCCACAAGCTTTTGTCCATATAGTGTTGTTTGTCTTAAAACATTTTTGGGTATGCCATCGATGATGTTTGTCATACTGTATAATGACAGCATGTTTAATGCAAATGCATTAAATACACACACCTTGGTTTAGGGATGATGTAGGCAAGGGCACTAGGTAAACTCAAATGGAACTTAAATGTTTTATTTTCTATAATTTATGACAAATTGATTGACAATTGTATGCTAATCGATCTGTAATTTGTAATAATTCTAATTTTGCTTTTCTGCATTATAATTTTGGAATGGCTTCCTTTTTTTATTTATTTATTTATTTTTTAACCGGACACCCTTTTTATTCTACAAGGCTGACTTGAGGGGGAAAAAAATGTCGTCCATCATGTTCTGAAGGTTCATTCTGACTATTCGCTAATGATTCGAATATACCAAAATTGCACACCAAAATGTGAAGGAGTTCTGTATTATCTCTAGTCTTGTGTTTCAGGCTAACGCTAATGGAAGAGTCATTTTATCTCTCTTTTCCCTCTCTCTGTGGGATCAAAGCCTGGGGAGTCATTTTGTCCTTTTATTATTATATATTTTTTTTGTCTTTTCGAGCATTGATTATCGTTCTTCCCTTGATGCTTTCCAAAGCACACATTAACTATGTTCCTTTTCTGTCTTTCTCGTTTTCTCTCACTCTTTTACAGCCCTGTCTGTGGATGATAAACCCCCCCTTCCATGCATGAAGCTCAAAGTCACTGTGTGCTGTGAGTCCAGTAAGTATTCCCCCTCCCCACACACAGACACACACACACACACACACACACACACACACACACACACACACACACACTTTTTTTTCTTGGGGAGAAAACAAAAAAAAATATATCACATCTCTCCCATCAACCCCCCACCACCACCACCCCGAATCCCCATCTCACGCACTCAGGCAACCCTCTTTCTTTGCACGCAATCCCATCGCCTATCATCTGCCTCTGTCTCTCTCTCTCTTTATTCATTTCATCTCTCTTTATCTTTTGTTTTCCTTCGACTTTATATTTCCTATCATCTCAATGTTCTCGCCGGCTTATCCGTAATTTTTCGTTTATTTATTGATTAATTTTTTTTTATACATAATTAAATAAATGATAATAAATGATTGTTTCTTGTTTATGATCCTATATTATAATAGTGTTATCATACATTATTGTTTATTGTATATTTTTTCACACGCATTTCTTTCCGGATGCTTTCACTTAAATCTAAGCTAATAATACACCACATTAAAATGAAAAAGACGCAATCTGGAGCTCAAAAAACACGCTGTAAACGAATCATTATACGATTTTGCGAGGTCGAATTAAGGTGCTTTTTTCCGTCCCGTGCTCTTGTGTTCTGCAAACCGAGAAACAAAACATTTTTCATTAACACATTTTTTCAAATTTGCCCTGTTTGCCCTTTATGCATTAGCACAAGATTGTGTATCAGTGTGTGTGTGTGTGCGTGCGTGCAAAATCGTGTGTGTGTGTCCTGGCTCTTAGCCCCCTGCAGTAATGTTATTCTTCCGCCTGGCTGAGCTGACGAGAGCGAGCAGTGGGAAATGCTGCCCAGTTAGAGTAGAAATGGCAGCCCAGTCCGTGAACCGTCCGCTCCAATTGCACCTCTCACCTCACCTCACACGTGCGCACACACACACACACACACACACACACACACACACACACTCTCTCCCTCTCTCTCTCTCTCTCTCTCTATCTCACGCTCATGCACACACATTATACAGTGGGCCGTCCAGTCCAATTCAGCATCCCAAATCAGCCTCTTGGATTCGTCTCAGCCTCTTTTACAATTAACACCAGAATGAGTAATAATTCAGCGTGCGAATATTTTCAGTGCAGGTTTCATAAGCATGAAATGTGCAGCGACAATCAAAAACTGTATGCGTTTTTTTTATTTTATTATAAAATTTTTTATTGCTATGGTCCTTTAGTGTCCCATAAAGTGCGATGTTATGAGCACAAATCTTTACTCCTCACCCCCTGTTTTTGATTCATTGAAATTCTTTTTTTTTACCGGAATGTGTTGTGTTACGGTGTGTAATCCCAACCGGGTTGTGCGTTTGTGATGTGCTTGTGTGTGTAAAGGAGGTGGATAAGACGGCTTCTCAGCCCAGAACGGTATCAGAGCAGCCAGGCATTAGATAAGGTGCGTTCTGGAGTTTTTTTTTTTTTTTTTCTTTTTATCCCCGCTTGGTTCTGTATAAGTTTTTTTGATTGACGTTTGCTTTGTGGCTGTAGAGAGCGTCGCTCAAACAAGTGACTAAGCAGCGGTGTGCGTTTCTTCGCTTTGTCCGTTTCTCTTTTCCCATGCACTTACCTCAGACGGTGTCCCCGTGTTTTTTTTTTTATTTTATTATATATTTTTTTTTTATTTAACACACTCTTTTCTGTTCTCTGACCGAAACTAATCCAGACTAAACTGTAGCATCCCCTCTTCTCTACACCACCCCATTTTTTTTTTATCTCTCCTCTCTAGTCTTCTGTCATTCCTGGAGTGTCACTAATCTCCCCGGCTCTCTGTGGTTCGATTTCTCCTCCCTCCCATCCTCATTTTTTATGATCTGTCGCTAGCAGAGCAAAACTAATCTGGGCTCCATCCACTAGACTCCAGCTTCGTCCCTTTTCTTCTCTCTGTCCGTCCGTGCTCGTTCTTTTGCACTTCCCCGCCACGTTCCTTCATCCTGCACTCTTCAGTCCAATTTCCTCTTTCCATATTCACACAGTTTAATCCATAGCCCTTTTTTTTTTTTTTTTATAAATCAAACGCATCTTGGAACACTATTTCCTGTTCCTTATATTCACCCAGAAGGGTTGCCATTTTGCAACCTTTTTTTCCCACACATTGCTGCCTCTCCTTCCAATTTGCATCTGTGGGGATGAGAGGTGAGAATAAAAGGGTTGGCGTAGGAGGGAAGGCTTTTGCACAGCAGGATTTTGTGCCCCCTGGTAGCACTCGGTTGTGAGTTCTGGTCCTTCCTGTGGCGAGCTTTTATCTGACAGGACGCAACCAGCCGAAGGTTACTGTCAAGTCTGAAACCTCAGCGCAGCAGCCAGCGCCAGACTCACGGCTTGTTCAGCTCCGTGAGGAGCAATGAGGTGTAATTAAAAGGACTTCTTTTCTTTTTTTTTACCCCCTCGCAAAATTCCCGGATAGGTCATCAGCACCGTAATGACTCGACTCGAGGGAAACTAAAGGACAGAGTAGGCATCGGCGATACCTGATGGAATAGCCCGGCGAAGTCGGTCTCTTTACGAGCTTCACAAGGGTTTACCAACGGTGTGTGTCTCTGTCTTTCTCCTGACTGACTAAGATTGTGATGGTGCGTAATTAAAGCAATGCTGGGGGAACGTCTGAGGAGAATTGCAGGCTCATTAACAACATGGCTGAACATGTGTCACAGTGAAAAAGCTCCCCCCAAAGTCAGTTTCCGAAAAGCAGCAGGCTCGTGCCGGAAAGCAGTGCAAAACCGGCAGGATTTTCCTTTCTTTCTTTCTTTTTTTTCCTCCATAGCCTCGAATTTTAGTTTTTGCGAAAACTTTTCAGAAGTTTGTACTCAAGATTGGTCTGGAAAAAAAAAAGGCTTGAAACAAGGTTTTAAAAAAGAAATGCGAGCTGGCCAAAATGCCAATGTAGAGTTGTGTTCCCCAGAAAAACAACCCCTTTCGATACTGAGGGGAACTTGTCAAAACATTAATTCCACTGTTGTTGTTTTTTTCCCCGTCCTCTTACTTATTTAGCCCCCCCTTCCCCACGATTTCCCTGCTGTGAGGAACCATTACAGTCATTTCGACTTTCTCTCTAATTGATCCCTCTCTTTTCTTTCCTTTCATGCGCTTTCTTGTTCCCGCTGTGAGCACGCCATTTCCTGTTCCAGCTCCTCTCTATCTTTTGCTCGCTCTCTCTCTCTCTTTCTTTATTCCTTGATCTTCTTTCTTATCCATCTTTTTTTTTTGTACTCATTTCTCCCACAGTGCTAGGTATATTTTACTAAATGTACAATTTGATGGGAAAAGAAACTAGGCACAATCATCTATTAACTTAATTCTTTGCTGCTAATCGTATTAGCATTTTTTTTTTGTTTTGTTTTTTACTTTTTCCATCCCAATAAATTCAGTCTAAAATGGTATAAGTGGAATGGAAAAGGTGTGATTTTTTTTTTTTTTTTTTTTTTCCCCTGCCTCCTGCTTGACTTGCTTCTCTCCTCATTTTTTGGGCTTACGTTCTGCTGCAGTGCTTTTTGACGACTCAAGTTTAACTGGGAGCGGCCATTTTAGGAAAAAGAGACTTAAAGGAAAAGGAGAGGGTGAAAAAAAAATTAACCTGCCATTTTGTAGTGAGTAAACAAGTACAGTCTGTTTAAAGTGCAAAGGGGAACACACTATGGGTTTTTTTTTATTTTTTATTTTTATAAAACCATTTTACTTTCATTTTTGTGTATTTTGTCAAGGTTTTGAAGAGAGGTTGAAAAGCAGAAAAATATTAATCGTTAAGCAGCACAACAGACATGTTTAGTTATTGGTTAAATCAGTTATTACTCTCAAATATAATATCATATAATAATATATTATAAGCAATTTGATACAGTTCTAATATACAAAATATTCATACAATATATACTACCAGTATGTAGTTTTATATATATATATATATATATATATATATATATATATATATATATATATATATAGATATATAGATGTGTGTGTGTGTGTGTGTGTGTGTGTGTGTGTATACGGATTTACAAATATTATGCTTTAAATATTCATTATTCATATAAATTTCATTTGCTTAGTATTTGCTGTGTCCTGCTTTAATAACTGCATACACTCGCGCTGACACCAGTCCATCAGTCTGTGTTAAACTTGATGATCCGTGTTGGATCAAATCCGTCAGCATGTCGTCTGAACAAGTGCTTCAAAGAAAAAGGGATAAAACACATGAAAAATCTGACCTTTCACATGCTTAACATGATCAATGCAGCTCATTTGCTTACATTTAAACAGTGACCAAGAAACGTCTTAAATACTGAGGTATTAAAAAACTATTTCACAAATCTAAAACTCCAGTGGTCACCATTTATAAATATTTATTTAAATTGCATAATGTGTGTGCGTAGAATTTTCTAAAACAAAATACACATTTATTTGTTCGTTTGTGTGTTTGTATGATTATTTATTTATTTGTTCGTTTTTTTATTTATATGTGGTTTTCTTCTACTTCTTTTCCATTGCACTACATTTCAGCATCGTAACGCAGTTTGATTTTATTATGTAGTTGTGATTTGTTGGGTTCTTAAGTTCTGCTCTTCCGAACTCAGTGTTCACATGATTATTGGGAAATAAATTCAAGGAATTTAAGTCCATTTAAAGACATTAGATTCTCAAAAGAAGGACAAACACTGGATTCTCTCTCTCTCTCTCTCTCTCTCTCTCTCTCAGACACTTTTCCTATTTGTTTTTTAGTTTCTTAATTTTTTCTTACTTTATTTTTTTCTTACTTTATTTTTATACTCTATTATTTTTCTTTGTTTCGTTCTTTCTTTTGTATTTTAATAATCTCGTTCTTTCTTTTTGACTCACTCTTTCTTAATCTCTCTCCTTTTTGCTTAATTTATTTGTTGTTTTACTTTTCTTTCTTTCTTTCTTTCTTTCTTTCTTTCTTTCTTTCTGTTACTCTCTTTCTCTCTGTCAGACTTTTTCTTATTAATTTTTTCTATTCTTTACTTTCTGTCTTTCTTTTTTTGACTCACCCTGTCTTACTAACTTTAGTGTTTAATTCTTTCTTTCTTTCTTACTTTCTTTTTCTTTCTTTCTTTCTTTCTTTCTTTCTTCACACTCTTTTCACTCCTTTTCTCTTTTCTTTTCCTCATTTCATATTTCCCTCTCCTTTCTCTCTCTCTCTCTCTCTCTCTCTCTCTCTCTCTCTCTCTCTCTCTCTTTCTCTCAGTATGATTCTGTGAGATAAACACTTCAATTTTAAGAACAATCCCATAAACATCCAAATCTTTCTTATTTGTGTTACTGAGCTCTCAAAACTCCTGCACATTCGCATCACTGAATGAAGTTGGAGTAGTTTGACAGTTTAAGTGCGTTTCTGTTCTAAAAGCCTAAAACATACATTCCTTCTCTGCGCTCATTCACTCAGTCACTCAGTCACTCAGTCACTCAGTCCCTCAGTCCCTCAGTCCCTCAGTCCCTCAGTCGGTCTCCCACCTGCTGCGAGGGTTACATTTGGATTCAAGCGCCCTTCTCTGTCTCTCCTAATCATCTCTCCTTCTGTCCTTCCATTCATCCCTCTGTTCCCAACTGTTATTACCCTCTTCCTTTAATTTCTTTACTTCTTTATTTATTTTATACCCTCCCTCACACATCTCCTCTCCTCCGTCTCACTCGATCTTAGTTTTAGAGGCTTTTCTCTCTTCCAGGTCTCTCCATGGTCCTCCAGAACGCTTAATCTTCTCCCATCGCTTTCTTGCTTTCCTGCCATCTTTTTCGGGATGCGACCTTTAAAGGAAGCGGGGATGTATTTTGGGGTTGCACAGCCGTTCGTAATTTTTCATGACATTTCTGTGTGAGTAATGGCAAATCTTTCTCCATGTGCATTTTTTTTTCTCCCTCCTGCTGCTCTTTTTTTATTTTTTTTGCCTTCATAGATGATCTTCAGGGTTTTTACCCCGATATAGTGAAAGTGCTTACACTTATTTTTTTTCTTACATGCCCTCTCTCTCTCTCTCTCTTTTCTCAGTAAATGAAAATAAAGAAAAAGGTAAGAAGATTCCGATTATTCAACAAGGCCTTGATGATGTCGGGAATGGTTTTAATAGCCCGGTTTCTTCCACTGATGTATAAATGCGCAAAATCTCTTTTCGCAGGAACTACAGCTCCTCTTAGTTTTGCCCGACGTGAAGGAACCAGTCCCCTGTCAATCCTCGCTCTCGCAGTCTTTTCCCTCTTTTGTTTTTTATGATAATTGGACGAATCGACCCGGCTAATAGCAAAGACTTGCCAACAGGTCATATGAGGATCCTTCTCTGTCTGTTGTTAAGCGCACGTTCAAACACACACACATTCACACACTCACTCGGCTGTTTCAGCTCTTTCAGCTCACTTGCCTTACTGTCATGTATTTGGAGTGGCACTAATCTCTCGCCCTCCATTTCCTCTCTGTCTCTCTGTCCACTCTGCACCGCTTCATTCTACCAGCGACTGGCACTAATCTACCTTCAAAGAACTCTTCCTGCTGCTCTTCTTTTTTGCGTAATCCTTTCTTCATTTAACACACACACACACATACACAGCCCCCTTTCCCCTCCATCTACGGTCTTACTGTACACTACTGAACTGAGGCAAAGGGGAGGAGATGTAGAGAGCGGAGTGGACGTCCCTGTAGCACCTGTGCTGCTAAGAAAAACTAAAAGTGCAAGGACACAGCGCAAGCAATAAAGCTTTCGGCTCATTCATCAGCGCTCAGGATCAAGGGACGAGACTTTATTTTGCCAACGGACAAACTGGAGCCAAAGCAAGACATCGTTATATTCGAGATAAAACATTTAACAAACCTGTATCTGAGTAGCAAAGACAAAGCGTGTCCTTTTTTTTTTTTCATTATTTAGAACGCAGTTAAGAAGAAGAGAAGCAAACGAACTAAATATGTATAGGAGCAACAGGAAGAGGATTTTACTGCTTCCTGGTCAGGGTCACGAGGGGCACGCTGTTCTTATTTCAGCAACGTTGAACGCAATTGGGCAGTTGTTTTCACACCGCCAGTAACACCTGAGACGGTTGGTCGGCTCTTCGCAATACACTTCAGATATAAGATGACTGGACAACTTCCTGAGCTCGTAATTATGTTCTCTTATTTTCAGTGGGTTTAGATTTTTTTTTATGTTCTGTCTACAAGAGATTTGTATGTATGTACCGGCACCCAATTCACTTATTATTAAGAATCAAGTTCAGTGTGTTTTTTAGAATACAAAACTACTCATGGTTTCAAAGAAGAATCTTTTTTTTGTTGTTGTTTTTTATTCATTACAAAGTGAATCAGGAACATGCTGTAAGAAGTTTTACAGAAATAATACTAAGTTTACACCTGCAGTGAATTTATTTGAAATGTTTTTTTTTTGTTATTTTTTTTTTTATTATTGAAAATGAAAAACAACCCTATTTAAATTTCATTTGATAAAAATTAGTTTTAAAGTTAATTTTTTTTTTATATTGTGCAAAAAGAAAACAAATTGACTTTGGTTATTTAAAAAGAAATTACACTTTATATGAAATGCTGATCAGTTTTGTAAAAAAAAAAAAAAAAGTACTAAATTAAGGGTGCAAGTGTACTACTTTGGGGAAAAAGAAAAAAAAAATTCATATATATCCAAATCACACGTGTCAATTTACACAGAAATATGACGTGCTGGATTGATCACGATTTTCTTTATCGTGATAATAGTTTGTGTTTTTCACATTTTAGTGAAGCGGAAAGGTGTCTTCTGTGAAGAATGGTGGGTTTTTGTAATGTGAAAAAAAAAAAATCCTGGTCACGTTCATGTTCGAGTAAAAAACGGCTGAGACAGATTCGGCTCGATGTGATGTGAGAGTCAAATGATCAACATGATTTACACAATAGTTTATTTGCTTAAGCAGTGCAACATAAGAATGACATTTACATATGTTAATGTATTTGGTATCAAGGGTGGAATTGTATTGCTATTACTGAGATAATAATACAAATGCGAAAAACTTCTCCTTTTTTTTTAAAATAAAATTTCTTTATAAAATGTACGGTGACTAAAATTACAACTGTGTATACACTATCAGTATGTGTGTATATATATATATATATATATATATATATATATATATATATATATATATATATATATATATAATATTTTACACACACACACACACACATAAGGGATTATATATATATATATATATATATATATATATATATATATATATATATATATATATATTTTTTTTTTTTTTTGTACAAAGTTTAAGATAAGATTTTAAAGAGAGAGAGAGAGAGAGAGAGAGAGAGATTGATTGATTGATTGATTGATCTATAAGGACAAACATTTGTGGGCAACTGACCATAAGATATGGTATGTGCTTTTGAACATCCAATTCCACATTTAATCTACATTTTTTTTCATAATAACCTTCATTCTACAGGGAAGATGTTCTACTAGATTTTCAAGTGCGTTTGTGAGGATGTGTTCATTATACCACAAGATGTTCAATAGGGTTGAGGTCAGAGCTCAATAGCAGACCACTCAAGATCATCCACTCCACCCCGGGTAAAGCACATGTTCATGGAGCTGGCTTTGTGTACAGGGGCATGTAAAGAGAAAATTGAATGCTATTCCATACAAAGGCATGTGGAAAAAAACACATAGGAAAGTGAGGTGTCCCAATATTTTTTCTGATTAGTGTATCTAAATAAAAAAGAAAAATATATAAAAAAAAAAATTGTCATCTCTTAAAAGATGTATAAATTGCCCATGGGTCCCACTAAAAAGCTTTCAACACAAAATGAACAGCTGGGTGTTGACCTACAGCAGTCTGATAATGGATAATAAAAACTACACAAGCAGCTCAAATACCATTAAGCCCAATCAAGGTCATAATAAAGTTCTTCAAAGTGGAACAGCTGAGAAGTTTCCAAGAATGGTGCCCCTGATTACACTGCACCGCGAGAATAGTGATGAGGGAAGCGAGAGCGAAGATCTCAGTTGTAGGTGCTTCTCTGAGGTTGTTGCGGTTGAAAATGGACTATTAGATATCCCTTTTAGTAAAGAGAAGATGTTTGGATTGAGCTTTCTACTAGAACCACTATTTATGATTGATGAATAAAAAGAAGCAACAAAACACTACCAAATGCAAGTGGACTTTTTTTGGGCCATGAACAATAAGTGTTAGAAGTTTAAAAATGATATCTTTGTGAATGGATGCCTTCATAAACAGATCTTATAACAATATATTTTTTTTGTTTTTGAACATCCAATCCAATGTCGGGTACTGATGTAGGTGAGGTGAGGAGGCCTGGGGTGCACTCACAATACTAACCGCATACTACAAAGATACACCATAAAATATTATAGAAACTGTGTGAAAGATGTGTAATTTTTTAACTCTGGAACAATTGCAGTCAGGTTCTATTTACTAATATGTAATGAAAATTATAGGAAAGAATGTTTTTAGAATAGATTGCTAAATGCAAATTTATGAAATGATTTTGTTGTCCAGTAGAGGGCGTGATTTTTACATTTCAATTTAACAGCACTACAATGCTCAGTCTCACATACAAAAGAAAAAGGTACCGAAATACCTGTATATATTTTAACATTTTTATTGTCTTATTTACTGAATATATTGTCATTTACTCGTTTTGTTTAGAAATAATTGGTCATTTAAAGGCATTTGTTATTCTAATTAGTATCGTTTACTGTTTCAAAGTTTTTTTTTGTTTATACAAAATTACAAAAAATACCAAATTTTCAGAATTTGAATGTAACATTAGATTACATGCAGTGAATGTATATATAAATGAAATGTATATATAATGACTGCAGTCACGAGGTAAAACACTGCACTGTTGCAGTAACTATGGCAGGCTGCTACCAGTTACACCTGTTGTTAAATATTTTACACAACATAAAAGCCATCATCATCTTCTTCATCTTTGTAATTGTAGATCATAAAACAAATATCTTGAACACAATTAATTTCAGAGAGTGTCTTTAGTAGGTTCTAATTACTAAGTGTCTAGTTTTGCTTTTTGAGCTTTTATTCAATAACAAAAACAACAAAAGAAAATGTGGGGAAAAAACTGCATTCCGAATATTAAAAGTCGTTTTTAAAAGTCTAGCAGAAAAGAAGTAGCACCTTGCCATGTGTCAGGATTATGCTACTGGACTGTTGCACTTCACCAGCTTTTGTCACATGACTTTGTTTACCGTTTTCCATTAATGGGCACCTGTATATAAGCCTCACCTCATAACAGATGTCCTTACTTTTGTCATTCATGTTTGACGTCACTCACGCTTGTTTGGGTGACTATATATTTTGTTTTCATGCAAGTGCACTATTACTAAAGATCAGGGGTGTAACGATATTTAAAATTCGTTTGGTACGTACCTCTGCTTTTAAGTCACAGTTTGGTTAAATTTCGGTACAGTTAGAAGAATTGCAAAACATAAAATTGTTTGTCGTTTTTTTTGTTCAGAGCGACGCACAAAAGTGCTTTGAGTCTCTTGCAATGAATAAATCTACACTGGTACACTAGATTACAAACTTAAGATAAATCAACCTACAACTCTGTTGAAAGGGTTGTTTGTTTGTTTTTTTAAAGTCTAGTTTAGTGTTTCAGGAAGAGGAAGGTCTTCACTTGTCTTTTGAAGATAACACAGTTAATTAAAAAAAATGTGTGAACATCAACAGTTTACATATTTAAAACAATTTAAAATAAAATACCTGCTTGGTTAAAAAATATGTATATTTTTTTCTATTTCATAAAAAAATTAATAAAACAAAATGAATGATATACACTTTTATTATGTTGATTAAATTAAGTAATCAAATAAATTGGCTCAAATTTAATTGATTAAAAAAAATGAAATAAATGGAAAAATTTAATTAAAACATTTACATTTGTTAGACCCCATTTGGGTAATACAGATTGTGTGTGTGTGTGTGTGTGTGTGTGTGTGTGTGTGTGTGTGTGTGTGTGTGTGTGTGTGTGTGTGTGTGTGTGTGTGTTAAATTTAATATAACATTTTCTAAAGATATGATCTACGTAACTGTTCCACTTATTTCAGCATACTTTCAAATGTCTTCATTCCTTCCATCCTTCATTTATCCACTCCCTCGATATGTGGAATTGTCAGGTTTTGCTCCTTTTAAGAAACATTTTCAAGCTGGACATAAAACGCTAAAGAATCCATAGCGCTAGAGTTAGCTGCTAGCCACTTCCTGGTTAACGGCTAACCCTATCGTATTTCAGTTACGGAGTGAGTAGCCACAATGACACTGCGCTAAACATATTCTTTTTTTATACACCTGGCATTGCTGTATTTGTTTACAAGTTTAATAATAATATTAAATAAATCCGCTCAAAGTGTAAGGCGCAGTATAAACAAACTTGTGGTCCGCCTGTACTGAAAAATGTTGGTACGAATACGTGTACTGTTACACCTGTACCCTACTAAAGATATGTACATTTGCATCCCTTATATTACATGATGCCATTTCTGAATACTTTTTAAATAAACAGCATTAGAGGAAATACAAGAAAAATATTTACAACCAGATTACTGTGTTCGGATTTCTGTGCACATTCTTAGGCAGTTTTCTTAATGCATTAAAGTTTATTTCCAAAACTACAATTATTACTACTATAGACTACTACTTTGATTGCTAGTGAGCAATATGTGTACTTCAATATATAAATACAAGAGTGAAAATACTTGGTGGTTATCGATAGTAATGCGCTTCTGTGTCCAGTAGAGGGCAATTTTGCCTTGTGAATGAAAAGAGTCAATTTCTTTAACGCAAAAATCCTTGTATTGTGTAGCAATTAATAATATAATTATAAATGTATATATTTTTAGGCACACCGATTTATGTATCTATACACTAAATGGATAGGGAATTCACCTAGTAGCACAGTAAGTTAGATGCATAATTGATATAATGTTTGCATAATTAATAATTTAACATTATACAGTAAATTATGCAAATCAAGTTATACAGTTCAATGTGCATGTACTATAAGGGATAAGATTTTAGAAATGCACCTAGCAGACGAATAAATGTATATCTCATCTTAAATAATGGATAGTGATCAGCCATTATATTAGCGATGGTCTCTTTTATAGAGCCATTCAAATGGAGGCTTTGCTCCCAAGATTTTATAAATTGAAGTTCATTCCAATTTCCAATTCGTTCAATCCCGCTAAAGAGAGACATACAGTGGAAATAGATGTGAATGAGTGTGTGAAATTGTGTGTGCGCATGATGCTCTGTGCTCACGTTCCAGCCAGCATTTACTCCCACCTTATACCTAGATGAAAAAGTGTGTGTGTGTGTGTGTGTGTGTGTGTGTGTGTGTGTGTGTGTATATATATATATATATATATATATATATATATATATATATATATATATATATATATATATATAATTTTTGTTGTTGTTGGGAGATAACCTTATAACCCTTCCCAAAATGATGAACACCAACAGTTGGTTCTCTGAGGTCAAGGTTGAAGTTTATTCTATATTCTTGGCATGATGTAGACATACACCAGAATGCTTCACAGCAAAAAAGACTACATATTGAAATTGGTTGTGTTTATTATTGTCACCTGAAGTGGATGTTTTTTTTTTTTTTTTCGTAAAGATGCTTTTTTTAAAGAAAGAATCGGCTCAAAGAGATTATTAACTATATACTTAAAAAGACATTGTAAAGGTTCAGGATTAGGGAACTTAAATTTGACATTTTCACTAAAAATTTTTTTTTTTTTTCGTAAAGATGCTTTTTTTAAAGAAAGAATCGGCTCCAAAGAGATTATTAACTATATACTTAAAAAGACATTGTAAAGGTTCAGGATTAGGGAACTTAAATTTGACATTTTCACTAAAAATTTTTATTTTTTTTTATTTATTTATTTTTTATTCTGCTTTGTTAATGCAATTATGTTTTAAATTCTATTTTTTAATTTTTTTATTTACTAATTTATTACTGACTAATTTATGACTAATTGCTTAGTCTGTATTGTGTTCATTGTATTCCCATCTGTACAGTTTTTAGAATGATGCATAATTTTGTCTTTTTAATCATCATCTGCTGCTTTTAGTCTTTCAATGAGTAAACTGTAAATGGTATTTTACTGCATCATTGCTGTAAGACAGTGCCCCCTATTGGAGATGCAGTATTAAATCTCCACACTCTTGGGACATTATCGACAGTGTAATCTCGAATTCGCTCAAACAATTTACATTAGCAACAGGTAACTGAAAATCGAATGAATAAAGCTAATTCAGGTCTACTGGGACAGTGAATTCAACAGAAACGCACAACATGCATCTATTGATTTATTTTCTAGTCAAAACTTATACTATTCACCCTAATGAATCTGGTCAGCATCAATCTGAAAGGTCTTTTCAAGAGGTATATATTACAATATGGTAATGACCATGTATGTGTATGATGCATACATACTGTACTGATATAACAAAATAAGCTTGATATTGATTTCAATTATGTACATGTTCATTTTCAATATTATACAATTTGTGCATTAATAAGGAGAAGACTTGGAAAAACAGAGATTTTGGCATAATTTTAGATTTTGGCATAATTTTTTTTTTTATAATACACAAAGGGTGCTTCATTATCTCCACTGTCACTAATACAGTTTTTAGAATAATACTATTAAAAAAAGCAAAAAAATTTAATAAAATATATTTGTAGTTAACACCTTGAGTTACCTGTTGTTAATAAATCACATGGAGATTTAATACTGCATCTCCAAGGTTGTATTGTCTTATAACACTCGATTAAAATACAGGATTTCTGAAATGTAACTTGCACTGGGATATTTATTATATTTGCAGCAAGAAATATATATATTTATTTTGAGATATTCAATTCATTATACCTGAATTTATTTTATTACATTTAATCTTCACATATACATTTTATATATAATATATTACTTTTCTTTTTTTCTGGCCTCTTTTTTTAAAAACTCTATCAGATCATTTTAATAGCAGGTTTTACTATAATAATTATTAGTAGAATCATTATGGTAGCAAAAGACCAACTTACAGCTATTTATAGTGCATCCGGAAATGAGTTCTTTACAGCGCTTCACTTTTTCTACATCTTATGTTCCAGCTTTATTCTAAAATAGATTCAATTTATTATTCTCCTTAAAAATCCACAAACAATACCCCATAATGACAACGTGAAACAAGTGTGTTTGAAATCTTTGCAAATGTATTTTTTTTTTAAAGAAAGAAAGAGAGAAATCACATGTACACAAGTAATCACAGCCACAATGCTGTTCCTACTAAATGAGCCTATTGAAAACAGATTAAACTTCCTTTATTATTCTGTTAATTTGCATATGTTAAATGTGAGTAATAGGCCTTTTTCTGTTTATGTCCATGAGTTATGTTTTGCTAAAGTAAAACGGATGGAATTACTTAAATCGTTTTCTCGGAGATTCTTAATCTAATTAAACCAGATGTTCCCTAAGTCTAACCATACAGCCATACAGCTTGAGAAACTGTATCAGAATCTAGTGAAACAAGAATGGATGTTAGTATAACAGCAAATAGGGACAAAGGGGATTTTTAAAAAGAAATTTTAATATGAATCTTATGGTTAGGTGTCCAAAAACATTTGTATACAGAGTATATATACTGGGTTATTTGGTAATGCAATGTTCTGCTTCCATCACTGAACAGTATCCCCAGTGAAGGTCAAGGGAATTTTTTATACATTGCTGAATGTTTATTTCAACGTTTAATTATAATATTATAGAGGCATTCTATACAATAATGCATTAGATTCTAAGACTACATAGAAATCTAGCTTATTCCTACATTTGAATTATAATGCAACAACAAACTGTTAATATTATTCATGAAGTGTCTATATTATTCATCACTCAATCAAGGTGATCAAATACTGTATCTCAATGTAGTATGAGAATATTGCAATGTTTAATTTAATATCATGATACAGCATTATGTACAGTTGAAGATCTACAATCATAAATAAACCAAGAATAAAAAAGGTCTAATTTTAAGACAAATTTCCATAAGACAATTTATATATTTATCCTGAATTTAACTGTATAAGTTGGTAAGTCGTAAAAAAAAAAAAAAATAAATTCTGCCAATGCATGGTGTCAATTTTCGAACTGTATATTGTCTTGATGTGAAATCAGTGTAAATATCAGTGTTACTTATTTAACTAACTTATTAGAAGAGATTTGGTCGATTTCAGATACCTTTAACTACTTCACCATTTAGTCAGCTGTGTTCCTCTCAATTTACCACATAGACAGAACAAAGGAGTCAAGTAGGTCAAGGGGAAGTGGAACGAGTCTGATGGTAATCAGCACCTGGTACGACAGCATGAGCATTGTTTCCTCTAACCCGGTCTGGAGTTCCTGACCATCAAATGTCACTCATCTTCATTTGGAATTTGGTATAATCATAATTTATTTTACATATTTAACATGTTGCTAAGTTTAACCAGTCTGTTAATTATGCAACCAGAGAGACGTGTAAATGACCTCCTGTATGCACATTTAAAGGAAGCATACAGTTAATCTGTTTTGCCACCACTTAAATGGTCTGATCATACCTGGTTATGCTGGCACCCACATAGCTGCCTGTTGTTCTGTTGTCTGTGAAAAAAAGGTGGATACAGGAAGCTCTGCATGTTTGCACTGATACAAAGTCTGAATGGTACAAGCCTGGATTATCAAAGTCCTAAAGAAACTGCTGAACTTGAAAGCCTTTGGACAAAGAAACATCTGAGTAGTGTGCTGCAGAAAGAGCTGAAGTCAAGACCGAGAAAGTTAAAAGAAGCATACAGAAGAATGCTGAGTGGCAGAATAGAACTATGCAAAGGATATGTGTGTGGGCATGAAGAAAATCCTTGGCTTCAAGGCAATGCGGCGGCAAAGCCAGCCTCAACAGAGCCAACAATCTAAATGTGTCTTAAAACAAGTTTAGCATACCTGCCTTCTGCCTTACCTGCATATCCTCCATTCGCTCACCTTCTTAGGTGAACTCATTTCTGGACCCTGTACATAATGTTTCAGAAGGACTGCAAGAAGAAGCAATTTAAACCCATCCAACCGTTTATATTAATTTAAAAGATGGATAGAATTCAGATCAGCAGCTGTCAGTCAGACCTCTGCATGTACCCATTTATATTTACACTGTACCTCACTGATTTCCAGTACAAACTGGATCATTTTCACCTGCTGAAATGATATAGAAAGTCTGTGAAGGAAGTGTACCAGTGCAATGTATCGATTTGGTGAACAACTTTGATGGCTAATGTTAGTAGAAACATCTACTCCTAAATGTTAATAAGGTGATGGTATTCCACTTTAGGATAAAGAAGAATATAACCAGACTGATAAGTATCATGTCGCATTACAAATAGCCTACGATACCTTAATGTCTTAATAAACAGAATGGACCTGAAGCTAGATATTTTGGTGGGGGCTCTATTCTGGGATGCCCTGGAATTTAAGATGGTTGTGAAAACAAGAAAGTCCTATGGTTCCTTAGTCAAACGGCAGAGGAGGCTTTTTTTTTTTTTTTTTTTTACAAAATCTGATGTTTATTGTGAACATTAATTTAATGTTTTTCATGTATCTACATGGTAATATGCATTGGCTTATTTTAAATGATTGTCTGATTGGAAAACTGCATGAATGAGTAGGTGTGCAGGTGTTCATCAAATCAAATCAAATTTTATTCATTACATACACATACATACAGGGTACGACATGCAGCGAAATGCTTTATATGACGGTCCGGTAGAGGGAATAGAATGGGGAAAAGAAAAGAAGCAGATAAATAAGTGTAAAGTATAAAAAAACTATATAAAATAAAATAAGAATATACGATATAAAAGATATATAGAGATATATGTATGTGAAACAAAGAGTAAAATGTATATACAAAAATAGCAGTAGACAGTGAAACAGTAAACAATGTGTAACAAAGTGTAAACAATAGGCAATTTTTGTGGTGGGTTGTCCATAAAGTGTCCGTGTGCGGTAGGTGTGGTGTAAGGGTCCGTGTGCGGTATGGTGTGGTGTAAAGTGTCCATAAAGTGTCCATGTGCAGTATGGTGTGGTATAAAATAAAATAAATATAAAGTGCACTTTGCTGTGCAAGTCCAGAGTTTAAAGTGTCGTGGTGCGAAAGGTGAGATATGTGCAGAGAAGAGTGTAATGATGGAGAGAGTGGACCAGTTTTTAGATCCTGGGTGTTTCCTGGTATAAACACCGAATGGCCTGCGGGAAGAAGCTCCTCCTCATTCTCTCTGTGTTCACTTCAGGGAGCAGAAGCATTTCCCTGAACGCAACAAAGAAAAGAGTCCATTGTTGGGATGGCTAAGGTCCTTCACAATCTTCCTGGCTCTGGTCCTGCACCGCGTGCTGTAGATGTCCTGCAGGTCAGGGAGCTGGGTGTGGGTGGTACGTTCAGCTGAACGCACCACCCTCTGGAGGGCTTGCCTGTCCTGCATGGTGCTGTTCCCGAACCAGGAAGTGATGCTACCTGTCAGAACGCTCCCAATGGTGCAGGTGTAGAAAATTGAGTAAGTGTATAAAGTGTATAAAATAAAAGGATTTACATAGTCATTTTTATATTAATCCCTGAATCTTTTTTGAAACCCTCTGCTATCTGAAGAACTTTTTGATGTTTGCTTGGGTGTACATGTATGAACAGAGTCTGTCTTTGATAACAAACAATGGTTCTGCACTGGGTCTCAGTTTTGAGAATCAGATCTTCTAGCTGTGTCAGAGCCAGACTGAGGACAATGTTGGTAAATGGACAGCCAGGCTGCAAATCTCTGAGGTTCCCCAAGGAGCCTTGGACTTCAGGAAGAAGGAATTCCAGAATGCTAAAATCAGGTGGTGGTGTAGAAGGGATCTGCTTCAGATTCCTAAGACTTTGTTCGAGGAAAGACCACTTGATATTTGGTGTGCAGATCTTGCAGGTTACAATAAGCAGGGTGTCCAGATTTGCTTTCCCAATTCTCTTAATGGGAGGAACAATAAAAGCACTAAGGCGTTTAGCCAGAATGCGAGAGAATATTAAATAGTCCACACTAACTTTTCTGTCACCTGAAAGATGAGATTCTATGAAATCTTCAGGAATGCGTTTGTTTTTTACAATGCGGTTATATTCCAGCTTTAATATTTCTGTCTTTGGACATTGAAATCTTTTGTAATAATTTATTTCCAACTTGTTACATCTTTGTTTTTCTGAATCAGTCAAGGACTTGATGGCACTTAGTACTTCAGCCCCATTTATTTTCCCTGGTCTCCTGTCAGGATCAAATCTAAGTTCTTTTAGCATTGATGCAACAATTGGTATTTTATTTTGGGACTGCTTTTGAACCCTGACATGTAGAACAACGGGTTTGTGGTCAGAAATATCATTATTATGTACCTTGATTTTATACCCTTCTTCAATTTTGTCCTCCGCCATAAAAATCATGTCTAGCCTGGAGTGACACTCACTCTGACATCGTGTGAATCCCTTCTCAGTGGCACGTAAGGATGACCAGCTATCTCTAAGATTCAGAGATACAGTAAAATCTTCTAATATTGATGTCAATTGTGAATTCTTTGAAGAAGAAGGTTGCCGATCTAAGATGGGGTGCAAAACGGTGTTGAAATCACCACCAACCAATAGGACACCCTCAGCTGTTTCCATCAAGTACTCTTTCAGTCTACCCAAGACATTTTTGTCTTTTCTATGATTATACACATTAACAAGAGTATAGAGTTCACCATGCAGATGACAAAAGAGCACAATATAACCTCCACCGTAATCCTCATCATGGCATATGTACTTAAATGGCACTTTGTCTTTTATCAGTATGGCGACTCCTTTGCTGTGGGAGCTGTGCACAGTGTAGAAGATTTTCCAGTCTTTTTCTGTCTCATCTTCCAGTATTTTATAACACTTTGGCCCAATGTGTGTCTCTTGTATGAAGGCAACATCAGCCTGAAGGTTATTTAGGCTGCTCAACAAATTTGAAAACTTTTTTGGCAAGTCCCTCGTGCTTTTAACCCCACGAACATTCCAGGTGACGAAACGGAGAGTTGTATATAATCGTGACAGCATTGTGGAACCTGTGCAAATATAAATCTTGATTATTTTATAGCATGATTTATGGATTACATGGATGAACAGATGAATTAAACCATTATGTAAATAATGTCAGTATTTTCAATTATGTGGCAGTAGCACAATACATACATTAATCCACATGCATGTCAAGACCTTTAGGTGATGTTTATATCAAGCACTGGAAGGTTGAAACGTTATGTTGGTAGCAGAAAGCCTGGTTTGACTTTTGAACTCCTGGAAATTTCATATAAAAATCACATCAGTAAAAAGTCATGGCCAGGAAAATGGCAAGATTTGTTTTTATCTGCCTGGAAAGATATTTATTTAACCTTACTTTTCTTACTACAATGAGTGGAAAAACATCTTAGCATCACTTATGTGCCTGGAAGTGTATGGACTACCAAAACAGAACACTGTCCAGTTTGGGTGACTCTGTACCTGTGGTAACCTTAGATTCTTATTTTTTGGCTGACAAGAGTAAAATCCACTGTGGTCTTCTGCAGTTGTAGCCCATCCACTTCAAGGTTTGATGTGCTCTGCCTTCTGGGATGCTTGTCTGCTCTTCTTCTCAGATCCTTCTCACCAGCAAGGTGTATTTGAATCTTTTCTGCATTGTGCTGCTGCCTCTTGATTGGCTGATGCAGATGTCTGGGGGTACTAATTAAAATTGATTTATATATTTTTTTTATCATTTTTTTAAAGATTTCTTTACTAATTACTTGTTTAAAAAAACACTCACATTCGTCCACGTCTTTATGTTTATTACTAGTAAATATTTTACATGAAGTCTAGTAATACAGACAACATAGATTTTGTTAGTTCTATCAAAAAAAAAAAAGATGTGTGACATAAACGTGAGTTGGAATAGGCATGATCAAAGCAATACGTGTACAGATTTTTATTCCATTAAAACTGTGTTAACATGAACAGATGCTGATTGCTGATCAAGTACAATCCTTTAGAAAAAAAACCCATTTTTACTTTATTTTCGGATGCAGAAGATTAAGTAATTCTATATCTATTAGATTAATATCTTTCACATGTTTTTAAGCACCACATATACTGCATATAACTAGAGATCTAACAATTTACTGTTTTATTTTAGAAAGATTTTATACATTTTCAAATAATTTTATAATTGTATGTATGATTTTAATTAAAGAATTTAATCAAATGTAATGAACGATTATCAAAAAAATTTAATTACATCATACTTATCTATTATTATATATTTAACTTTTCTGTACTATACTGTTTTGATGATATTTATATAGTCTTTGATAATGTTCATATCCTTGAAAATAAAGCTTTTTCATGTTTTATTGAAAAAAAAACTATTCTGCAGTTTTGCCACTTTCATGCATTTTTTATAAGGTTATTATTGCTCATCTTTTATTGCTCATCTTTATAACAGGCATAACTTTATGGCTGCTGATCAGGCATAACATTATAACCACCTGCCTAATATTGTGTTGGTCCCCTTTTTGCTGCCAAAACAGTCCTGTGCCTTTTAACATTAACAGCATTAACTTCTTCAGTAATTTGAGCTACAGCCTTCACTCCCATGTTCTTAATGATGTAAAATTAATATATACCAGTATATCATATATCAGTATTAATCAGTATTAATATAAATTTTCCAGGTGTTAAATCTGTCCATTCCAAAGGCACTAATGCACCCCCAGACCATCAGAGATGCAGGCTTTTGAACTGAGCACTAATAATAAACTGAATGGTCCATCTTCTCTTCAGTTCAGAGGATTGCAGCATCCATGTTTGACAAAAGAATTTCAAATTTGTTTTCCACTTTTGTCTAATTTAAATGTGCTTTGGCTCAGAGAAGGCAACAGCATTTCTGGATGTTCACATATGGCTTTTTCTTTGCATAATAGAGCTTAAACCTGCATTTGTGAAAGACATGGCAAACTGTGTTCACAGACAATGATTTCTAAAGGTGTTTCTCATGCAGTGATTTTCATTACAGAATCAGGGCTGTTTTTTTGGGCCTGAGAGCCCAAAGATTACGAGCATCCACTATTGATTTTCACCATTGTCCCTTGCACGGAGATGTCTCCAGTTTCTCTGCATCTTTTCATGATATTATGTACTGAAGATGAAAGTTTCAAAGTCTTTGCAATTTCATTTTGAAAAACCACTTGATTACCCCCAGCTGTTTCCCTTAGATGGTCTTCCAAACTACGCAGGACATTCATATCTGATTAATGATTGTACATGTTAACAAGAAAGTAGAGTTCATCATACAAACAACAGATTACAATGTAACCTCCACTATAATCTTTATCATGGCATATGTACTCAAATGGCATCTCAGATTTTATCAGTATTGCAACTCCATTGCTGTGAGAGCTATGAACAGTGAAGTAGATGTGCTGGTTTTTAATTTCCTCCAAGATTTTCATAAAAATCTACTCCCTGATCTGTTGGTAATGTTTCCACCTGTGTCTCGTTAGACCTCCGTGCATTTAAGTTTCCCCTTTTGTGGCTGTGTTTGTAACATAACATGCCACAATGTATTGTGAGTCATGTGATTCATTCTCAAAAGTTTTGGGACTGTCTCTCAGAGTGTGCTTTACTAGTGTGTTTTTTTTGTTTTTTTATTGTTTCTTGATTTCCCGGTGTAGGACTCGGTTTTGCCTGTCCTTCTTTGCTGACTCTATGTTTTATTTTTGGTTTGTTCACGTTTTTCTTTTTTCCTGATTGATGATATGTTATCTGTTAGGCTTTTTTTATGTTAGCGGTTATGTTTTGTCTGTACTGATGTGATCTCGAGTGTGCTGTGTTCCCTGAATCTCCTTCCTTCTATCAAGTTTACCCCTCTGAAAGACTTTGTTTCAGTTTGTTGTGCTTTAGTTTTTCCCCATTTAGGCTTTGGGTATTTGGTTCAAATCCTAAAACTTCATTTAAGTATTTATTTTCCATCCTTAAGTTACCTTTCGTTTGAAACCTGGATTATTTCTTTCGACTATTTTGCCTGTTTTCACTTTTGTGCTTTTGTGAACTCTGAAACAAAGAACTACTGCACATTACAGCACTTCTGAGTACAGATAGTTTGGGTTGCCTTACGCAAGGGTCCAGGAGTGGCAGCTTGGTGATACTGGGGCTACCAATCAGTAACCCAGAGCCTTAACCACTGTGCTACCACTTCCCTATTGCTATGGTGAGTATTATGTTGATCTGCTACTACACCAAACTAAAGCAAATAATGCTATATTTGCTACAAATTAATAAATGATTACCTGATATATATATAAAAAAAATGTTGTATGTTATTTAAAAGTAGGTCTTATAAAATATTTTGAGAAATGTGTAAAACGGGGGGGTCGGGGGGTGTTCAGCATCATACTGCTGCTTTCAGAATACAAACCTTGGGTTGTTAATGCATGGTATTATAATATTTGTTAGTAATATTTTTGTTTTGCATCATAAAAACAATTGTATAAAATTCTATTTTAGGTCTGTCTTTTTTTTTATGAGGTTATTTTTTTTCAATAAATATTGTGCATTTTTATATAGCTTCTGCTACTGGGCTCTTACCTTGTACATTCAGCTGGTTGCAGAAATGATGTGCATCTGAAAGAAAATTTAGTCAAGTCAAACAAACTACAGCAAGCAGTTTACATGGGGAAATCACATGGCAGGTGTTCATATAGTAACCTGTGGAAAGTAAAATCTAAATTCATTATGAGTATGAAATAAAAGAACATTTAAGTGTAATGGTAATAATTAACTATTTCTTTGGAGCAGGTGGAAATCTGCTCACAACCAACCAATATAAAAACCTCTGCTAGTGTACATGCATAAGCAGAACAGTCCGTTTAATTATATTTTTTTTTTAAGCCAGATTGTATCTGGAGCTATGGAGCTGGAGTTGTGTCCATTACACAACAATTGCAACAGGCTAAACCCTTTTGTTTGTTATCCATGCAAACATTAGATACCAAACTTGGAAAAAGTTTCTACATTCTACACAAACATTTTAATGTATTTCTTAGATCAAGTGTTTCATGATATATATATATATATATATATATATATATATATATATATATATATATATATATATATATATATATATATATATATATATAAATTCTTGAAAACTTTATATAGTTATTATTGTTTAATTTTTTGATTACTCTTACTTGTACATGCAACCACTTGAAATAATAAAACTGTGCCTGGAAAATACAACTGTAATTTACCATTTTAATGTATCATAATGACAAATTATCTTTGGATTTTCTTGACCAGGCCACTGCTTAACAGGTGCAAAGACTGATGTAGTTGGTACAGCACCAGCTCATGTTCAGTTTATGTCCACATACAGTTTAATAGAGCACTTATTTATTTCGATTACTATTGACTTTGTTCCCTTGTTTGCCAATTCTTTGTTCTAGGTTTTTTTTTTTTTTTTTTTTTTAAACTTGTTTTGGTTTCATATTTTCATTATTGTCTTGCCCTCTTTATGTTGTTTGCTGAATGACTGACCCATATTTGTTTAAGAAAATTCATTTGCGATTTGAATTTGTTGTTAAATAAACAATCATCATCATCATGCAGTTGCATCCACCATTTTCCTCATAACATGACAAGTGTACAGTACAATAAGTAATGTTAAAGCAGTAAACATTACAGCCCAAACACACAACTTGAGAGAGAACATTGGCTCAAAACTGCAGAAAGAGACATGTGTTTGCATTAAAAATAATTGTTTAACAGTTAAAAACAGTGTTTGGCTGTCCAAACCACTATGTTGAGTGAATGGCCGAAACTAATCATTTATATTAAATCGACAGGAATAACCAAAACTAATAATGTTAGGTTTACACTAAAATAATACATATACAAAGAAATTATTAAAGTACAGTTTAGGTTGGATGCCATTTTAAAAAGTGTATTGTGTTATTAGCTTAAAAAATATATATATAATTTAAAAAACATTATTTTATACTGTACATTACAATTAATGGGAACTTACTGTGCACACTCACCTAGTAAAAATTAAGAAGTGTATCCAATGAAAAAGGTCATTTGTACTTGAAAAGAACTGAAGCATTTTACACAAAAATACATCACAGGCAAATTAGTTACAGTAAATGGCTGGTCCATAAGATTGAAATCAGTAGTTGGTGTTTATGGAAAGTCAATGCACACATGCAACATTTACATAAACACATCCCATTTTTAATGATGTAATGTTTAACCCTTTAAGACCAAAGCTTAAGCATGCTTGGGGATATGATTGTGTTGTTCAACACTAAACGTATTGTTAATTTTCTCACACGTGTAAGAAAATTGTGACAATCAACAAGAGGATTATGCTCTTGTTGATTATGCTCGCCAACTGTTACTTTCAAGTGGCAAGACCCCTTTGAAATGAGAAGTTGGTGATGGCACTTGAGAGGTTCTGCAAAGAAGAATATAGGTGGGCCCCAAAATAGGTGTACCAAGCTTGTAGCATTATACTTAAAAAGACTTGAGGTTTTAATTGGTGCTGTAGGTGCTTCAACAAAGTATTAAGCAAAAGGTGTAAATACTCATATACATGCGATTTTGTGTTTTGTTTTTTTATTTTTAATACATTTGCAAAAAATTCAGACATACTAGTTTTACGTTGTCATTATGGGGTATTGTTTGTAGCAAAATATTGAATTTAAGTCTGAGAATAAGTCTGTAACATAACAAAATGTGGAAAAAGTTAAGCGCTGTAAATACTTTCGGATGCACTGTAAATTAGTAAGCTAACTATGTTTTGTTGAAAAGGTAGAAGAACTTGAAATTGGTATGCTTCGCCTTTAAATGCAAAACTGAAAGACTTCCTGTTCCATGAAAGTATACATCATTTAAATCCACAATAACAAACAAGTCTTGAAAATAGATGTGAGACATAATGTCCTTGACTGCTAGCATTTTAAGCCTGTAGAGTGACTGTACACAAAATCCATTGAGTTAACTATTATAAACTAAGTACTAAACTAATAATTTTAGGTCAGAACAACACCTTAATACTAAATATACAAAGTCATTTTTTTTATATATACAGTTGTGTTCAAAATTATTCAACCCCCACTGAAATTGATTGTTTTGGTCGGTTTGACATTGATTATGATCATTCAGTCATCCTGCTTACAATTAAATCAAAGAGGCACGTGTAGGTCAGACAAATATAACATAACATTTATAATGAAATAACCACAAATGTCTTTTCTGAGCTCACATCATTATCAGTTTTATTCAACCCCCAAGTGACATTCAATCTTAGTACTTAGTACAACATCCTTTTACAGTTATAACAGGCAAAAGCCTCCAGTTCAGTCACATTCTTAGGCTTGCGCACTGCAACTGCTTTCTTTAAGTCCCACCAGAGGTTCTCAATCGGATTTAAGTCTGGTGACTGCGATGGCCACTTCAAAATGTTCCAGCCTTTAATCTGCAACCATGCTCTAGTGGACTTGGAGGTATGCTTGGGATCATTGTCCTGTTGAAAGGTCCAACGTCTTCCAAGCCTCAGGTTTGTGACGGACTGCATCACATTGTCATCCAATATCTCCTGGTACTGAAGAGAATTCATGGTACCTTGCACACGCTGAAGCTTCCCAGTACCTGCAGAAGCAAAACAGCCCCAAAGCATGATTGACCCCCCGCCATGCTTCACAGTAGGCAAGGTGTTCTTTTCTTCATAGGCCTTGTTCTTCCTCCTCCAAACATAGCGTTGATCCATGGGCCCAAACAGTTCTAATTTTGTTTCATCAGTCCACAGAACACTATCCCAAAACTTCTGTGGTTTGTCCACATGACTTTTGGCATACTGCAGTCGACTCTTCTTATTCTTTGGGGACAGCAAGGTGCGCCTGGGAGTTCTGGCATGGAGGCCTTCATTACGCAGGGTGCGCCGTATTGTCTGAGCAGAAACTTCAGTACCCACATCTGACAAATCTTTTCTCAGTTCCTCAGCAGTCACACGGGACTTTTCTCCACTCACGCTTCAGGTAGCGCACAGCAGTCGAAGTCAGCATCTTCTTTCTGCCACGACCAGGTAGCGTTTCAACAGTGCCCTTTGCCTTGAATTTGCGAATGATGCTTCCTATGGTGTCTCTTGGTATGTTTAACATCTTTGCAATCTTCTTATAGCCATTGCCCTTCCTCTGAAGAGTAATCACCTGTTCTCTTGTCTTCCTGGCCCATTCTCTTGACCTCACCATGTTTGTAACCACACCAGTAAATGTCTAGAAGGAGCTGAGTATCACAGTCATTTTAAAGCTGCCTAATTGGTGCTTATTAGGCTTTATTGCTGCTCCCTGATATCCACAGGTGTTATCAATACCTGATTGAAAACACTTCATTGAACCTCTGTTCTTCAGAGTGGTAGTCTTTAAGGGGTTGAATAATTATGTCAATGAAGAATTCACAAAAGAAACATTTACTACTGTATTACAAAACTAATTGATGTCATTTTAGTTGCATATGGTTCTTTAAGAAGTCCTTGTAGGATTTCATTCTGAATACAATTACAAATGTACACTAAATTCCCTAAAACCATTTACAGCATTGGGGGTTGAATAATTTTGAACACAACTGTATATATAAAAAATAGAATCGCAAAAAGCAACCAATGCTCACATACACATTTAAAACCCTTTAAGACGTAAGCTTAAGCATTTGTGGGGAAATACGTGTGTTGTTACATTCTGAACACTCATATTTTTAGGGTAACCTGTAAATGTTTCATTTTAAATACAACGCTTTGAGTAAATAAAGTTATTATTGAACAATATACAGTAAAATGAATACTTAGTATTGGATGTTTTTTGGCTATTGTATACTGTATGTATACAGTGAAACCTCGATACTTGCGGGCTTTTTGCTTACATAATTACATTTTCTTCATTTTTTTTTATATGGTTTTTTATATATTTCTCTAGCATTCCAACTTCCTAGTATTACACCTTGACACTTTCTTGACACTACTTTTCGCACTTTTGTGTATTGTATTTGCTTGAATATATTTTAGTGATGATGATGATTTAGTTGATGTTGTGCTCAGTATTGCTCAACAATAAATGTTATGTGCACTATATTGCCAAAAGTATTGGGTCACCTCACTTTCCCAGCCATATGTGGTTCTTTCCCAAACTGTTGAAGGCACACAATTATATAGAATGTCATTGGATGCAGTAGCATGACATTTTCCCTTCACTTGAACTAGGAGACCCAAACCTGTTCCAGCATGACAATGCCCCAGTGGACAAGCCTGCACCATGCTCTGCATGGGTTGGAGTGGAAGATCTCCAGCTTTAGAGCTTTGATCAAAACCCTATTGAACACCTTTGGAATGAATGTGAACGCTGACTGCACCCCAGGTCTACCCAGCCCTCCCCAGGCCTTCTCTCCTCACCTACAAGTGCAGTTTCAGTTACCTCTCCAATCAACCTCTTCATCATTGTCATCTACCACCCTCCTGGTCCCCTTGGAGACTTCCTAGAAGAAATAGACACACTCCTCAGTACTTTCCCTTCTGACAGCACCCCTCTGGCCGTTCTTGGTGACTTTAACCTCCCATCTGACAAACTTCAGTCATCTTGCCTCTTGCCTTTTCTAAATACCTTCTCCTTGACATTTAACAGCTGCCCTCCAGCACACAAGGGAGGAAATGACCAGGACCTGGTTTTTCCCACCCTACCCCAGCTACAGACATGACTGCCACTCCACTTCCAATCTCTGATCATCACCTGGTTTCCTTTTCAATCACTCTTCCTATTCAACCTAAAAATAATTTACATGTTTTTCTTATCCATCCTAACCTTCACTCCATATCTCCCTCCTCTGTAGCTTCCTGTACTCTTTTGTCTCTTCCTGACCCTGACTCCTTTTCCTCTCTACCCTTGGACGTTGCTACCGACTCCTTCCTCTCATCTCTCTTCTCAACCATGGACCTCCTTTGTCCCTTGACTACAAAACCCAAGGAAATTTCTTGTTCCACACCATGGCTGTCAGACATTTTGCGCAGCAATCGACGAGAACTCAGATCTGCAAGCAAGCAAGGGTCATTCCCAACTTGAAGAAACCTGCTCTGGATCCATCAGATATCAACAATTACAGACCGGTATCACTTCTCTTCTTTCTTTCTAAATCTCTGGAATGAATTGTTTTTAACCAACTATCTGTTTATTTCTCACAGAACAACCTCCATGATCCTAACCAGTCTGGGTTCAAAGCGGCATATTCCACAGAGACAACTCTTTTGGTTGTTTCTGAGAAACTGCATGCTGCTCGGTCAGCTGAAATGTCATCTGTACTTATCTTCCTGGACCTTTCAGCAGCATTTGACACAGTCAACCACAAGACTCTTTTGTCAACCCTCAAGAGCCTCGGTATCGGCGGAACAGCATGGGAATGGTTTGCTTCCTACCTGGAAGGTTGCCTATACCAGGTAACATGGAGGGGATCCATATCTGCCCCGTGCAGACTCACCACTGGTGTCCCACAAGGCTCGGTACTTGGTCCCCTCCTTTTCTTCCTCTATACCCACTCCATTGGTGAAGTCATATCCTCACATGGGTTTTCTTACCACTGCTATGCAGATGACACTCAACTAATCTTTTCTTTTCCTCCATCAGATAAAACAGCTTCCACTCGGATCTCAGCATGCTTGACAGACATCTTCATAGATGAGTGCTCACCAACTAAAACTCAACCCCAGCAAAACAGAACTGCTGGTCATCCCAGGTGATTCATCTCCAGGTCAAGATCTCCAAATAACACTTTATGACTCTCTGCTCTCTCCTTCAGCCACTGTTTGTAACCTTGGGGTAACTATGGACAATGAACTGTCCTTCTTCCCACATGTCACTAATGTGGCTCGTTCCTGTGAATTTCTTCTCTACAACATCAGAAGGATTCGACCATTTCTGTCCACACAGGCTGCCCAGGTGCTTGTTCAGTCTCTTGTCATTTCAAGACTCGACTACTCCAACTCTCTGCTGGCAGGTCTTCCCCTGAATGCTATTCGTTCACTGCAAATGATCTAAAACGCAGCTGCACAACTTGTGTTCAATCAACCAGAGTTCTCCCACACCACCGCACTGCTGCGCTCCCTTTACTGGCTTCCAGTAGCTGCACGTATCAGATTCAAAACACTGATGCTTGCCTACAAGGCCAAAAATGGACCAGCGCCATCTTACCTCAGTGACCTCATTACATCTCACACTGCACCACGCTGTCTGAGATCCTCCAGCACTGTTCGACTGGTACCACCTTCTCTCAGAATGAGAGGTACGTATACTTCAAGGCTCTTCTCTGTTCTGGCACCGAGGTGGTGGAATAAACTTCCCCTAGATGTCCTTACAGCAGAGTCCCTGACTATCTTCAAGTGACAATTGAAGACCTACCTGTTCCTGAAACACTTAAATTAGCACCTTCCAAGTTTGCCTTGTAGAATTCAAGAGATATATTTGTATTAAGTTTGTAATCTTGCGGACCAGTGTAGATTTATTTATTAGGGAACTGGGAACTAGGTATAGTCATTCAGGTGACTCATTTTATTTGGTTTCTACACCTAATAATTACATGAAATCTGGAAATAATCTAAATACACATAATTAGAAAAAAATTTCACTATGTTATAGCATGACCATTATAGTTATAGACAGAGAGCCCACAATGAATACAGATCATTGAAACTAATATGTGTTTTTTTTTTAATAGAATACACATAATTTTTTGCTGAGCAAATTTACAGCGAAACAGAGGATGCAAGTACAGATAGGTGATTATTAAATAAATAAGCAGATATTCCGAATCATTGAGTTTAAAAATAAGTACAAAAATGTAAACGTGAAACAGGCAAGGTGTAAAGGGGTAAAGGTGTAAAGGGGTAAAACTGAAACTAGATGCAAAATTGTGAAACCATGCACATGAACTGTGGAACATAAACAGCTGTGTAATCATTACAAGGGAGTCGAGTTACTTCGTGAATCCAAAGAGGTATTTGTACAAATATTAATCAAACACAGAAAAAGGGCACACCTGTGAACTAATGATATGTTAATATAAGGACCAATGTCGGGACATGACGAATGAATCAAAAGAAGATATGTGAGACAGAAACAAAACAAAAGCTCATGAAACCTAAAACAAACCATGCAGCCAGCATGCATTTTATTGTGTGCTTCTTGCTGCCAAAAAAAACAAAGGTGGGAATCCCTGACATAACCACCCCTCCCCCCAAAGGCACTCTACCTGTTTTTTTACAAGGTCTCTCCTCAGTAGTCTGACTCATTTGGATCAAATATCCGTTCGAAATCCTTTTCCTGGAGGCAGGCATTGTCTTTGTTAAGGTCGCTGGACCCAGCTCTCTGATGACATATTGCTGGATGGAGGTCATATTGCCAAACTGTGCCATGAGCATGACGAGCAGGATGGAAAGGCTGTTGTCCCCTGGCTTGACCGGGCCATGGAGTGAGGGGATGCCATAGCTGGTGCCACAAACAAAATGAAGTTGGTAAACCCTGACAACCACCCACTCCAAAAGGCACTCATTGTGGAGTGCTGTTTTACAATGTCTCCCCTCGGTGGTCTGTCCCCTGTTCTGCCCATCTGAACACCTGGTCCTGGTGGCAGGCATTATCTGTCCTGTTGACCTTTGTGTTGCCCCCTGACATGGTTTGGTCATGGTCAGAGAACCCCTCATGGGCCTATGGCTTGGAATTGCCTGGACGGGCCTGGAAATGTGACATGGGAGGCAGCCCGGTTTGCCCTGACCTTGAGTGCAGTGTGTGGTGTGGCATGAAAAGCCATCCTGTCGACCTCAGGCTTAAGTGCAGCATGGCGTGGGAGGCCGCCCTGTCAGCCTCAGGCTCAAGCATGGGGTGCGCATAGTGTGGGAGGCTGGGGGAGGAGCATGACTGGAACTGTGTCTTGGGATGCTGCCCCGTCTGCCTAGGGCTGCAGCGTGGTGTGAACCGTGGCATTGCAGGCTACCCTGACGGCCTCAGGCTGTAGCTTGGCATTAAAAGTGGCTTGAGAGGCCGCCTTGTCGGACTCAGGCTGGACCATGGCAGAAAGCAAGCAAGCAATAGGGTGGTGCTTATTGTGGTATTTGGATTGGAAGGCCGCACCAGGCTGGCAATTGACTCATGAGTCATGAGTCAGACTGCATCTTACTAATGGACATTCCAGATTATTGAGGGTTTGTTCCTTTTTACCTTTAAAGAAAAAACAGCATATGTTTTTGTTTATTCCAGAATATTGAAACATTTTATTCACCTACAGGGCACTCATTCTACACTTAAAGTCACACAAAGATAGCTTTCAAGCAATTACAATGGGTAGCATGAGAAGATCACAGCAGATGACAAGAAATTTCATTGTTCTTGTAGTCATTTTACTGATGTAAAGCATGGAATCACTGACTGCATTAGACAAGATACATTTAATATTTGCAATGAGTACATTGAAGGTGTAAAACAAAAAGAGCAAACATTTTTTTAATGTAGATAACAGAGGACATAAAACTGTAATATACTGTACATGTTGTTATAGATATGAAGATGTAAAAGACAAGATAATAAAACTATGACTAGAATAAATAGCAAAAATCTATGTTTGCCATATTTTGTCAAAGAAATTAAGCTTGTGAGATTATTAGTATATATAAAAATGAGATACATCAGTTTGTTTTTAAGCATGTATTAGGATACATTTTTTCCATTGTTAAGAAAAATGTTATTTAAGAAATGGTGTTTGACTATTCAAATAAACAATAAGCCTTGCTCAAAATAAATTGACAAATGGCATTTTATTTACTGTCTGTTTGCACATTTGCAATCACGTTAGCCATCAAAACTATTGATATTGAAATAAACAATCCCAATTAGTAAAACAGATGTAAAGTAAACAGAATTGATCTTTTGAAGTAACATAACTGAAGATCACTTTGTATGTAAGAAATAAAGATTTAATGATGGTCTTTATCTGTGGCAGACTCTTCAATGTTTAAAAGCTTATTTTAAGTCCTGATTCTTCTTGGATACAGGTCATGAAAAAATTCTGAAAATCAGAATTTAGTTCTGTATGTATGCACAGCACCTGTCTTTCATAGCAAACAGTTCCCTTACAAAAATTAATTGAAACTAGCACTTTCAGCTCTTTCAGAGCCAGCCTAATGATTGCATTAGTGAGTGGATACCCAGACTCCAAAAGTCTAAACTCAGAAGAGATTGGGTCTTTCGGAAGAAGGAAATTCAGAAATCTGAAATCTGGGGGTAGGGCATGTTTGGCAAACTCAGGATGTAGTCTCTTAACAATGTGCTCAAGGAAAGACCATTTGATTTTCTGTTGGCCTTTCTGAAATTTTACATAAGAACATTTATTATGGTCCATTTTTTTCTTGCCCTTGAAAGAATTAAATGCACTGAGGCGCCTTGCCAAAATTTGTGATAATATCAAACTCTGAATATTACAGATGTGTCTGTTTTCTGAATGATCATATTTCATTTTGTTCTCCATCATTGAATTATATTCATATTTTAAGACCTCACTCTGTTGACAACACTGTTTTTTAAACTTTTTCACATCCTTTCCATTAAGTGGCAGCTTTTCTGATTCCGTCAATGACTTAATGACACTCACTATTTCTGCGCCACTAATCTTTCCTGGTCTGTTGTCAGGTTCATAAGGCTTACACCACACTGAGGCAACTTTCGGAAGTATTTCTTCAGTATCGTGCCGAACTGTAAGATCTAGTACAAGAGGAAAATGATCAGAAAAACTTGGCTGTTCAGTGATATTGCGCTTTACAGTGATAGTACGCACACGTTCCATTCTGTGTTCTGGAAGCAAAAACATGTCTATCCTGGAGAAACTGTTGTTCTGACGTCGTGTATAGTCCCAATCAGTCGGTCGTAAGTATGACCAAGTGTCTCTGAGATTGAGAGAAACAATGAACAATTCAAGAAATTCTCTAAATGGTGAATGTCTTGCTTGAGAACTTGAAGATTTCCGATCGAAGCTGGGATGTAAAACCGTGTTGAAATCACCTCCAACCACTAGAACACCCTCAGCTGTTTCCACCAGATAGTCTTTCAATTTAGCCAAGAAAAATTTGTCTGCCTTATGATTGTACACATTAACAAGGGTGTGAAGTTCACCAAACAGATGACAGAAAAGCACAATGTAACTTCCATTGCAGTCCTCATCGTGGCATATGTACTTAAATTTTTTTACAGTTTTTTTTATCAGTATTGCGACTCCTTTTGTTTTAGAGCTGTGCACAGTGAAAAAGACGTTCCAGCCTTCATGATTTTTCAAGATTTTTTTATAACAATCTGGCCCAACATGTGTCTCTTGTATAAAGGCAACATCAGCCTGGATGTCACTAAGAATTTTCAACAAGGTGGAAAACTTATTGTTTGATTTGAGACCATTTGTGTTCCAGGAGACAAACTTGAGGGTTGATTCTGTTTTTGCTGTCATTATTAATGATCGAAACTCTGAAAACAAAATAGACAATGATGATTATATATATTTATATATAATTGCTGTTTGTAGTGTTTTATGTGTTGTGTGTTTGAAATATCAAATAAATAATTTTAATTTGATACGGATTACCTTGTTTGAACCTTATACTGTGTAAAGCAGTCAGATGGTGGTAAAACTGGAAAAAAGGAAAAAAATATATACTTAAAAAGTTATGAAATAAGGCTTCAGTTAAGTCTGTAAACTAGGTTTATAGACAGAATATTGTACACAAGTTAACACAAAATGTCTTATTTTGCTTGTATGTGAGTTTTCAAAGATACATTTGTGCATAATTAAAAGTATTCAGGACTGATAAAAATCTAACAACAATTTAAGAGCCATATTTGAACCAAAGAATGCAACAACACCAGTGTATTTATAAGTTGTAAGAGATTCTGTTAAGCAGCTTCCTCTGACTGTTAAATACAAATCTACTAGACAAATGTAAATTCTTTAAAGTTTTCTTGTTTATAAACCGAACATTATTTATGACTTAATTTACTATTTTATTAATTACTATTATTATTTATTAAACTGAAATACAATATATATATATATATATATATATATATATATATATATATATATATATATATATATATATATATATATAGTGAGGAAAATAAGTATTTGAACACCCAGCTATTTTGCAAGTTCTCCCACTTAGAAATCATGGAGGGTCTGAAATTGTCATCGAGGTGCATGTCCACTGTGAGAGACATAATCTAAAAAAATCCAGAAATCACAATGTATGATTTTTAACTATTTATTTGTATGATACAGCTGCAAATAAGTATTTGAACACCTGTCTATCAGCTAGAATTCTGACCCTCAAAGACCTGTTAGTCTGCCTTTAAAATGTCCACCTCCACTACATTTATTATCCTAAATTAGATGCACCTGTTTGAGGTCGTTAGCTGCATAAAGACACCTGTCCACCCCATACAATCAGTAAGAATCCAACTACTAACATGGCCAAGACCAAAGAGCTGTCCAAAGACACTAGAGACAAAATTGTACACCTCCACAAGGCTGGAAAGGGCTACGGGGAAATTGCCAACCAGCTTGGTGAAAAAGGTCCACTGTTGGAGCAATCATTAGAAAATGGAAGAAGCTAAACATGACTGTCAATCTCCCTCGGACTGGGGCTCCATGCAAGATCTCACCTCGTTGGGTTTAATGATCCTAAGGAAGGTGAGAAATCAGCCCAGAACTACACGGGAGGAGCTGGTCAATGACCTGAAAAGAGCTGGGACCACCGTTTCCAAGGTTACTGTTGGTAATACACTAAGACGTCATGGTTTGAAATCATGCATGGCACGGAAGGTTCCCCTGCTTAAACCAGCACATGTCCAGGCATGTCTTAAGTTTGCCAATGACCATTTGGATGATCCAGAGGAGTCATGGGAGAAAGTCATGTGGTCAGATGAGACCAAAATAGAACTTTTGGGTCATAATTCCACTAAACGTGTTTGGAGGAAGAAGAATGATGAGTACCATCCCAAGAACACCATTCCTACTGTGAAGCATGGGGGTGGTAGCATCATGCTTTGGGGGTGTTTTTCTGCACATGGGACAGGGCGACTGCACTGTATTAAGGAGAGGATGACCGGGGCCATGTATTGCGAGATTTTGGGGAACAACCTCCTTCCCTCAGTTAGAGCATTGAAGATGGGTCGAGGCTGGGTCTTCCAACATGACAATGACCCGAAGCACACAGCCAGGATAACCAAGGAGTGGCTCTGTAAGAAGCATATTAAGGTTCTGGCGTGGCCTAGCCAGTCTCCAGACCTAAACCCAATAGAGAATCTTTGGAGGGAGCTCAAACTCTGTGTTTCTCAGCGACAGGCCAGAAACCTGACTGATCTAGAGAAGATCTGTGTGGAGGAGTGGGCCAAAATCCCTCCTGCAGTGTGTGCAAACCTAGTGAAAAACTACAGGAAACGTTTGACCTCTGTAACTGCAAACAAAGGCTACTGTACCAAATATTAACATTGACTTTCTCAGGTGTTCAAATACTTATTTGCAGCTGTATCATACAAATAAATAGTTAAAAAATCATACATTGTGATTTCTGGAATTTTTTTTTTAGATTATGTCTCTATTTAGACATGCACCTACGATGACAATTTCAGACCCCTCAGATTTCTAAGTGGGAGAACTTGCAAAATAGCAGGGTGTTCAAATACTTATTTTCCTCACTGTGTGTATATATATATATATATATATATATATATATATATATATATATATTGCTTAATTAATTATATATCACCTTACAAATTACAAAAGAGACAAACACATTTGTGTGTGGGTTTTCATTTAAGGGACACCTGTGTTTGCCTTGAAATTATCAGTTGAAACAAGTTTCCACTGGCTGGCCTAACCAGTTTTTTGGCTAATGGTCAAAAACGTATTAACTTATTAATTATAATAAATCCATTTGGATAACCAAAACTAATAATAATGTTAGCTCTTATCAACACCTAAATAATAAAAATACAACAATTTCAAAAAATTACATAAATGTATAAAAGTACAGATTAGTTCAGATACTAAAAACTGTTATTATTATTATTATTTCATTTAAAAAAATTCCTTTGTGTACTGTTATTAATACTATTTTAAATAAAATAATTAAAAAAAAATAAATAGAAAATATTATAATTGTTATTTTATACAATCCATTGTTGGGAACAATGCACACATATGCATTCATGCAACATTTGCATGAGCACAACCCATTTCTCATTATGTAATGCTTAACCCTTTAAGGCTTAAGCATGCTATGGTATGTGTGTGTTTTTATGGTTACCTGTAAATGTTGCAAGAACATGTAGAATATAACATATTGAGTGAACAAAGAAAATTAAGGTACTAAAAAAAGTAATAAAATTAATAAAATAATAAATTAATAAAAGTGTTTGGTCACCACCTAATTACTAAAGTAATATATTCATTTGACTTTTTTTTTGTTTTCTGCTGTTTGCCAAACCTTGGCTCAGTGATTTGTTTTTTCATATTTGTTTTCATATTGTTTAGTAATGGTATTATTTGGACTATGATTGTGTATGTACCACTTATCTATATAAATTCACCATTTAATGCTGGTTATCTCTCCATGATCTTCATTATTACCTTTGTTCTTTTAGTTTCTTTGTTTATTTTGTGTCTATTTTATGTGTGCTCTTTATTAAGAAAACCTCTGCATCCACTTTCCACTCACACACTTGGTTCATTTACTACAGCTTCATTTAGGGAAAGTGGTAGCTCAGTGACTAAGACAATGGACTTCTGATTGGAAGCTCCCACTCCTGGGTCCTTGAAAATATGTATGAATGTATAAATGGAACAATTATAAATCACTCTGGATAGAGGCATCTGCCAATTGACAAAAATGTAAGTGTCAACTTTGGCATAGAAGTTTCTTCTATATTTTATTGAATGAAAGAAATTAAGACAAAAAGGGAGATGATATCTTTTTTATAATTAAAAGAGCCAAAACAAAGAAAAAGGCACCTTTGGGAAACATTCTTGTATACTCTTCTTTCTATTATTCATAGTTTAGGTTATAGATCTAGCACTGTAATTTAAGTAAAAATGCATTTTATAATGCCATGGTTTCGAATTAATTTTAAAGATTGGAATTAATTCTTCAGTGTGTAAACAAATCTGGGTTTATGAGCTGCACCCTGAAATGAGGTAGGTCTATGTATAGTACTCAAGTATTTAATCCAAATGTAAAAATACCCTTTTAATAAAGTAGAATGTGTAATGTCATACCATTGTCAATTCTCATATCCCGCCTTACCGTAAAGACCAGACAAACAACTTAAGAGCTTAATTTGTGTCTAAGAATGCAGCAACACTAGTGTATGTTCATGTTGCTTGGTGATCACTTGATCTTAAGTATCTTTGAAATTTCATCTGACTGCCCAAAACTAATCTACTACAAGAAATCAAAGCTAATAATGTTATGTAAGAATTAGAAGACCATTATTTATTACTAAATTAAATTTTTTTATTAACAGTAATTACTAACATTTAAAAAATAAAACAAGCAAATTAATATAGTAAATCTGAAATACATATAGTATGTACAGTCATTTCAAATAAAACACAATTTGTTTTAAATATACTGGCATTGCTTTTTATAGGTTTTATGTATTTTTTATATGTATTTATGTGCTACTGTGTTTAGATATATAACGCATAGTAGAAGCTATTATTGTGTATATGCACAAAGATTTCTAAATTGTTTAACTTATAATATGAACATTTTTCAATTTACGTATATATTATCAATGCTGTTTTTAAAATGTGTCTTGTTTGGAAATTACCTCATCTGTTGGCAAAACAAAAGGCACTCATCTGTTGGCAAAACAAAACAAACATCCAGTGAGTCATACTATTTATATCAAGTGCAGAGGTACATCACTGTTGCATGTACCAAGTGCACTGCATACGTACCTAGTAAGTAACATAAAGGTTGGGCAAAGATATATCAAAATAAACGACAAAATACAGCAAATAAACCATGCACCAAAATAAACTATATTATTTTTGTATTTAAAAAAAATGCAAAAAAACTTTTACAAGGGAGCATGACATTTAATGTTTAACAGTGTGTGAATGACTTATAATTGTATCCTAATTTAATTAATTGGTGTTTGGCAGAGGAAGGAAGAAACAAAGTACAATAACTTTGTTCCGATACTTAAGTAGATTTTTCTGGAATCTGTACTTCACTATTTATTTTTCAGATTTTTACTTTTACTTACTTTTACTTTGTTACACAAATATCTGTACTTTTTACTTCTTACATTTTCAAAACAGCCTCATTACTTGAGTTTTAATCTATTTGTTAAAATATATATATTTTTTCTTCCCAGTGCACCGTTTTCAGCCCATCAACCTATTGCTTGTCATTGCGCAGCTTTTTCAATCTACCACTAGTGTATTATTTCCTGGCTCTCACACACCACAGATGTAGGCTAATTTACAGAGCTCACAATGAGCAAGGCAGAAGGCAACAAGAAGTCTGGGCTTTATGTGGATTTACACCACCATCTTGGATTCAGTGAATCCAAGATGGCGGCACGGCAGTAGCTCGCAGCGGCCTCTCCGGATCCAAAAATGGTGCTTTCATATTTAGCTAGACCTATTACAATACATGGACACCAGAGTCAGCTGTGTTCATGTGTACGACCACCAGACACTACTACGGTACAGGCATGATAAAGTTATTAATAACCTTCGTGACCTCGGCTTGCTGCGACCTCGGCCACAAAGACCAGGCCCCCAGCCCTCGGTGTCACCTGGTGCCGGTAGCTGGGAGAGAGGACGTCGGAAGCGATGCTCGAGGAAGCGGAAGCGCGGCAAGCGGGCGGGTGTCCGTGCTAGGCTAAATGCTAACCCTAGCCGGCCGGCTCTCCCGTCCATTTTTCTTTCTAACGTCTGCTCCCTGGACAATAAACTTGTTGAAATGTATTCTTTAGTAGCCTTGGCGAACCTTCCTATCTTGACCTCGCATATTCTGACTTAGATGTTTATGTCTTTGCTGTCCTGTAACATTTTGTGCTATCGCGTGAACAGGATGATAGAAGACCAAGGGCGATAGTTAAGTTAGAAGATAGCTATAAGCACATCCTGTTCCTTTTTCTTACGCACATATTTTCTTACGCACATATGTTTCTGACTATCTCTGTCAACACACGATAACTCTATCTGTGTCGCAATTTCTTACGCACTATGGCTTGGACTTATGTGTACATATACCCTGCTTTGCAGCTCAGTTCTTCGAGCAGTTGTATTGAATAAACCAGACTTGATTTTAATCGTGTGGGTTGTTCTTTCATTGCTCCGGAGCGCTCCTAAGGCCTTGCAGAGAAGAGACACAGACGAGAGGGCAGGGGATCTTTCTTACAATCAGACTCCAGTGAACCACATGGCGAGAGTTTAGAGACTGTTGCGTCTTTGTTTTCACGGACGTGGCTCAGCGACAGAGTTCCGGAAGCTTCCATCCAGCTTGATGGGCTAACTGTGTTTTGAGCCGACAGAAACGCAGCTCTGTGCGGTAAGACTCGCGGTGGTGGCGTGTGTGTTTATATCAACACGGAATGGTGTAAGAACTCTGTGCTTGTCTCACGCTATTGCTCATCGCTAGTGGAGTTTGTGACTGTTAGATGCAGACCTTTTTATTTACCTCGGGAATTCACCACTGTTTACATTGTTGGAGTGTACATTCCTCCCAGTGCTAATGCTAAGGAGGCACTGTGTGAACTCAACGGCGCTATTAGCGAGCTGCAGAATGCTCACCCCGACAGATTGTTTATTATCGCCGGAGATTTCAACCATGTGAATCTCAGGACTGTGCTTCCCAAGCCCCATCAGCATGTGGACTTTGCAACGAGAGGACCGAACATGCTGGATCTTCTTTACACAAACATCCCCGACGCGGGGAGCCCCGCCCCCATCTCGGATACTCAGACCACTGCTCTGTTATGTTAATTCCAGCATACAGACCCCTCATCAGACGCTCTAAACCGGTCCAGAAACAGGTAAAAACCTGGCCAGAAGGAGCTACTTCTGCTCTTCAGGACTGTTTTGAGTGCACTGACTGGGACATGTTTAGAGAGGCTGCAACCAATGGCGATTCCATCAACTTGGAGGAGTACACATCATCATTGACCAGCTACATCAGCAAGTGCGTTGATGATGTGATTATCTCCAAGACAATCACTACACGCTACAACCAGAAGCCGTGGATGACTGCAAATGTGCGTGTGCTGCTAAAACAAAGAGACTCTGCCTTCAGAACAGGGGACAAGGCGGCCTTAAAAACAGCAAGGGCCAAACTGTCCCGTGCCATCAGAAAAGGCGAAGCGCGCACAAGCAAAGAAAATCCACAACCACTTCCAGGACAGTGGAGACACTCGGCGCATGTGGCAGGGCATCCAGGCGATCACGAATTACAAGACTACATCACCTGCTTGTGACCGTGATGACTCCCTCCCAGATTTTACCGTGATTTTAACGTGAAGGCGAGAAAGACCATCCCTCCTCCCACTGACCAGGTGCTCTGTCTAACCACAGCTGAAGTGAGGAAAACTCTATGCAGAGTTAACCCATGGAAGTCTGCTGGACCTGACAACTTTCCTGGCAGAGTGCTCAGGGAATGTGCAGAACAGTCGCGCTCACTCCCATCGTGATGAAGTGCTTAAAGAGGCTCGTCATAAGGCACATTAAGACCCAGCTTTCACCCTGCCTGGACCCCATGCAGTTTGCGTATCGTCCAAACCGTTCCACGGACGATGCTATCTCCACAACCCTCCATTTGGCCCTCACCCACCTAGATAACAAGGACTCATATGTACGAATGCTGTTCATTGACTGCAGCTCAGCATTCAACACAATCATTCCTCAGCACCTGATTGAGAAGTTGAGCCTATTGGGCCTGAACACCTCCCTTTGTAACTGGATCCTGGACTTCCTGACTGAGAGACCTCAGTCAGTACGGATCGGGAAAAGCATCTCCAGCACCACCACACTGAGCACTGGGGCCCCCCAGGGCTGTGTGCTCAGTCCACTGCTGTTCACTTTGCTGACTCACGACTGTGTAGCAATGCACAGCTCGAATCATATCATCAAGTTTGCTGATGACACGACCGTGGTGGGTCTAATCAGCAAGAATGACGAATCAGCATACAGAGAGGAGGTGCAATGGTTAACAGCCTGGTGTGGAGCAAACAACCTGTCTCTGAACGTGGACATACCGAAAGAGATGGTTGTGGACTTCAGGAGAGCATAGAGCGACCAATCTCCACTGATTATTGATGGATCCTCAGTGGAAATTGTCAAGTGCACCAAATTCCTTGGTGTTCACCTGGCGGATAACCTCAGCTGGTCACTCAACACCAGCTCCATCACCAAGAAAGCCCAGCAGCATTTTTACTTCCTGAGAAGGCTGAGGAAAGCCCATCTCCCTCCCCCCATCCTGACCATCTTCTACAGAGGGACCATTGAGAGCTTCTTAAACAGCTGCATCACTGCCTGGTTTGGGAATTGCACCGTCTCGGACCGCAAGACCCTACAGAGGATAGTGAGGACAGCTGAGAAGATCATCGGAGTCTCTCTCCCCTCTATCATGCACATTTACACCACACGCTGCATCCGCATAGCAAACAGCATTGTGGATGACCACACACACCCGTCACACACACTTTTCACACTCCTGCCATCAGAAAAACAGTTCCGAAGCATTCGGGCCGCCACAACAAGACTGTGCAACAGTTTTTTCCCGCAAGCCATCAGGCTACTTAATACACAGAACTGAAGGGATCTCACACACACACACACATGCTTTTTTGCACCTTCAACTTTGTTATACTATACTACACTGTTTACATGCTGTCTTCTGCACATCTTGACTGCTGCTGTATTTTTGCACTACATTGTGTTCTTATATTCACTCCCGGGGTATAGTCTTTACAGTTCACAGTACTGTATAACCAAGTATACAGTAGGTTTACTGGTCGGCGCTATCTTGGTTTTGTGTCTTGTCTTGTGTTGTCTGTCGGTACTGTTTTTTGTCTGCACTGTTTGCACTAGGTTGCACTAGGATGCACTTTATGTAGCTTGTTGTTGTTAGTGTAGCACCAGGGTTCCGGAGGAACGTTGTTTCCTTTTTACTGTGTAATGTGTACCACTGTGTATAGCAGTGGCGGCTACTGGTCTGTCAGAGAGGGGAAGCTCATTTTCGGCCTACATCATAAAATTGAAAATCAAGCAATTTCGCCAAGCAAATATCAAAGAAATAGGTTGCAGCAGTTTTTATTTCGACTGAACTTGAGAAATCCGCGATGGGACTGAGCGCGAATAGCTTCAGTGATTCCTTATAGTACAGAATCGCTGTCAGTCAAAAGGAGATGCAGTCTTTCGACAGACCCTCCAATCATCACGCAGAAGCTCGGAGTCCGGGCCAGCCCACTCCCCATTCACCCCCAGAGACGCTGAGCGTCCGTGGGCGGGACATAATCGCAGCGTTTATCCAATGACCGTCTAGTTTCGAAGCGCTGAAAAAAAACGTTCAAAGCAGCCCCATTGAAGTCAATGGACGCTGGGCTTCAATAGGGAAATGCACTGTGACGCTGCGGGAATGTATGAGAAGGAAATCGAGTCAGCCGCCCTGCTATATGTAACTGATTCTGAACGAACTCGTCTTTGAGATAAACGTTTTCTAACGCATTTTTAGTCAATAAAATGTTAATACAATAGTACATATTTGACCATTAATTTTGTGACATTATAAGGGAAGCCGAGCTTCCCTTGCAGTCTTAAAGAAATCGCCTCTGGTGTATAGTTGAAATTATAATAAAAGCCTCTTGACTTGACTTGACTTGACTTTGTCTAATTTAAATGTGCTTTGGCTCAGAGAAGGCAACAGCATTTCTGGATCATGTTCACATATGGCTTTTTCTTTGCATAATAGAGCTTAAACCTGCATTTGTGAAATACAAGGCAAACTGTGTTCACAGACAATGATTTCTAAAGGTGTTTCTCATGCAGTGGTTTTCATTACAGACTCAGAACTCTTTTAATTGCAGTGCCGCCTGAGAGCCCAAAGATTACGAGCATCCACTATTGATTTTCACCATTGTCCCTTGCACAGAGATGTCTCCAGTTTCTTTGCATCTTTTCATGACATTATGCACTGAAGAGGAAAGTTTCAAAGTCTTTGCAATTTCATTTTGAAAAACCACTTGATTACCCCCAGCTGTTTCCCTTAGATGGTCTTCCAAACTACGCAGGACATTCATATCTGATTTATGATTGTACATGTTAACAAGAAAGTAGAGGTTATCATACAAACAACAGATTACAATGTAACCTCCACTATAATCTTTATCATGGCATATGTACTCAAATGGCATCTCAGATTTTATCAGTATTGCAACTCCATTGCTGTGAGAGCTATGAACTGTGAAGTAGATGTGCTGGTTTTCAACTTCCTCCAAGATTTTCATAACAATCTACTCCCTGATCTGTTGGTAATGTTTCCACCTGTGTATCGTTAGCCCTCTGTACGTTTAAGTTCCCCTTTTGTGGCTGTGTTTGTAACATAACATGCCACGATGTTACGTGAGTCATGTGATTCATTCTCAAAAGTTTTCGGACTGTCTCTCAGGGTGTGCTTTCCTAGTGTTTTTTTTTTTTTTAATCGTTTCTTGATTTCCCGGTGTAGGACTTGGTTTTGCCTGTCCTTCTTTGCTGACTCTATGTTCTATTTTTGGTTTGTTCACATTTTCTTTTTTTTCTGATTGATGATATGTTATCTGTTAGGCTTTTTTATGTTAGCGGTTATGTTTTGTCTGTACTGATGTGATCTCGAGTGTGCTGTGTTCCCTGAATCTCCTTCCTTCTATCAAGTTTACCCCTTTGAAAGACTTTGTTTCAGTTTGTTGTGCTTTAGTTTTTCCTCATTTAGGCTTTGGGTATTTGGTTTAAATCCTAAGACTTCATTTAAGTATTTATTTTCCATCTTAAGTTACCTTTCGTTTGATGATGAAACCTGGATTATTTCTTTCAATTTGCCTGTTTTCACTTTTGTGCTTTTGTGAACTCTGAAACAAAGAACTACTGCACATTACAGCACTTTTGAGTACAGATAGTTTGGGTTGCCTTACGCAAGGGTCCAGGAGTGGCAGCTTGGTGATACTGGGGCTACCAATCAGTAACCCAGAGCCTTAACCACTGTGCTACCACTTCCCTATTGCTATGGTGAGTATTATGTTGATCTGCTACTACACCAAACTAAAGCAAATAATGCTATATTTGCTACAAATTAATAAATGATTACCTGATATATAAAAAATGTTGTTTTATTTAATAGTAGGTTTTATAAAAATTTTTTGAGAAATGTGTAAAACTGGGGGGGGTTAAGCATCATACTGCTGCTTTCAGAATACAAACCTTAGATTGTTAATGCATGGTAGTATAATATTTGTTAGTACATTTTTTGTTTTGCATCATAAAAACAATTGTATAAAATTCTATTTTAGGTCTGTCTTTTTTTAAATGAGATTTTATTTTAATAAATATTGTGCATTTTTATATAGCTTCTTCTACTGGGCTCTTACCTTGTACATTCAGCTGGTTGCAGAAATGATGTGCATCTGAAAGAAAATTGAGTCAAGTCAAACAAACTACAGCAAGCAGTTTACATGGGGAAATCACATGGCAGGTGTTCATATAGTAACCTGTGAAAAGCAAAATCTAAATTCATTATGAGTAAATGAGTTAATAAAAATACATTTAAGTGTAATTGTAATAATTAACAATTTCTTTGGAGCAGGTGGAAATCTGCTCACAACCAACCAATATAAAAACCTCTGCTAGTGTGCATGCATAAGCAGAACAGTCAGTTTTAAAATTTTTTTTTTTTTTTTTTTTAAGCCAGATTGTATCTGGAGCTATGGAGCTGGAGTTGTGTCCATTACACAACAATTGCAACAGGCTAAACCCTTTTGTTTGTTATCCATGCAAACATTAGATACCAAACTTGGAAAAAGTTTCTACATTCTAATTTACCATTTTAATGTATCATGATGACAAATTACGTGTGGATTTTCTTAACCAGGCCACCGCTTAACAGGTGCAAAGACTTATGTAGTTGGTATAGCACCAGCTCATGTTCAGTTTATGTCCACATACAGTTAAATAGAGCACTTATTCATTTAGATTACTGAGTAGTAATATGTTTTATTGAATTTGTTCTCTTGTTTGACAATCCTTTGTTCTGGGTTTTCTTTTTTTTTTTTTTAGCTTGTTTTGGTTTCATATTTCCATTATTGTCTTGCCCTCTTTATGTTGTTTTGCTAAATGACTAACCCATATTTGTTTAAGATATTTCATTTGCGATTTAAATTTGTTGAATTTGTTGTTATATAAACATCATCATCATCATGCAATTGCATCCGCCGTAAGCAGTAAAGCAGTAAACATTACAGCCCAAACACACAACTTGAGAGAGAACATTGGCTCAAAACTGCAAAAAGAGACACGTGTTTGCATTAAAAATAATTGTTTAACAGTTAAAAACAGTGTTTGACTGTCCAAACCACTATGTTGAGTGAATTTCCAAAACGAATCATTTATATTAAATTGACAGGGATAACCAAAACTAATAATATTATGTTTACATCAAAATAATACAAATACAAAGAAATTATTAAAGTACAGTTTAGTTTAGATACCATTTTACCAATTGTGTTATTAACTTAAAAAAATATATTTTTAAAATGTATTTTATACTGTACATTACAGTTAATGGGAAATGACTGTGCACACTCACCTAGTAAAAATTAAGAAGTGTATTAAATGAAAAATGTAATTTGTACTTGAAAAGAACTGAAGCATTTTACACAAAAATACATCACAGGCAAATTAGGGACAGTAAATGGCTGGTCCATAAGATTAAAATCAATAGTTGGTGTTTATGGAAAGTCAATGCACACATGCACATTCATGCAACATTTACATAAGCACATCCCATTTTTAATGATGTAATGTTTAACCTTTTAAGACCAAAGCTTAAGCATGCTTGGGGATATGTTTATGTTGTTTAACACTAAAAATTAAAAACTGTTTTATGTTTACCTTTAAATGTTGCAATACATTTATTGTTAATTTTCTCACACATGAGAAAATTGTGAGAATAAACAAGAGGATTTGTTACATGCACAAGAATGTTTATTCCAGCTGTTTAACAGGAGTACTTAATTATGTGAGTATGTCCTAGAGGATAACTAATTATGCTCCCCAACTGTTGCAAGTGGCAAGACCCCTTTGAAGTGAGAAGTTGGTGATGGCACTTGAGAGGTTCTGCAAAGAAGAATCCTCAAAAAGACTGTATTTGGTGCCAAAGGCAAAGTATTGATCAAAGGCTGTAAATACTTATGTACATGCGATTTTTTTTGTTTTGTTTTTTATTTTGAATAAATTAGCAAATAATTCAAACATACTAGATTTACATTGTCATTATGGGGTATTGTTTGTAGCAAAATAATGAATTGAATCTATTTTGAATAAGGCTGTAACATAACAAAATGTGGAAAAAGTTAAGCTGTGAATACTTTCGGATGCACTGTAAATTGGTAAGGTAAGCTATGTTTTGTTGAAAAGGTACTGATGAGATAGTGCTAAACCAAAAGGGAAGAACTTGAAATTGGTATGCTTCGCCTTTGAAAGTGAAAGAATACATCATTTAAATCTACAATGACAAACAAGTCTTGAAAACTGATGTGAGACATCATGTGCATGACTGTTAGCATTTTAAACCTGTAGAGTAACTGTACATAAAATCCATTGAGTTAACTATTATAAACTAATTACCAAACTAATACTTTTAGGTCAGAACAACACCTTAATACTAAAAATATAAGGTAGTTATTATTATTATTATTTTTTATAAATGTACAGAAAATCTCAGATACAATTTTGTAGCAGACTTTTCACTTTCACGTACTTACCATTCACAAGCGGCTGGTGGAAAAGGAAGTGTATCAGATGAAAAAGCTAATTTGTACTTGAAAGTTTTAAACATTTTATATAGTAACACATTACAGGTTGTAATTATTGCTTAAATAGCTTTGCTATTAGATTTATATCAATAATGAGTGTATATTAGAAAATTAATTAGATTTTAAGAAAAGCAACTTACAAAGACAGCGAAACGAAAAATCAGAAAAGCAACCAGTGCTCACATACAAATTTGTGCAGCATTTGCGGGAGCCCCGCCCCCATCTCGGATACTCAGACCACTGCTCTGTTATGTTAATTCCAGCATACAGACCCCTCATCAGACGCTCTAAACCGGTCCAGAAACAGGTAAAAACCTGGCCAGAAGGAGCTACTTCTGCTCTTCAGGACTGTTTTGAGTGCACTGACTGGGACATGTTTAGAGAGGCTGCAACCAATGGCGATTCCATCAACTTGGAGGAGTACACATCATCATTGACCAGCTACATCAGCAAGTGCGTTGATGATGTGATTATCTCCAAGACAATCACTACACGCTACAACCAGAAGCCGTGGATGACTGCAAATGTGCGTGTGCTGCTAAAACAAAGAGACTCTGCCTTCAGAACAGGGGACAAGGCGGCCTTAAAAACAGCAAGGGCCAAACTGTCCCGTGCCATCAGAAAAGGCGAAGCGCGCACAAGCAAAGAAAATCCACAACCACTTCCAGGACAGTGGAGACACTCGGCGCATGTGGCAGGGCATCCAGGCGATCACGAATTACAAGACTACATCACCTGCTTGTGACCGTGATGACTCCCTCCCAGATTTTACCGTGATTTTAACGTGAAGGCGAGAAAGACCATCCCTCCTCCCACTGACCAGGTGCTCTGTCTAACCACAGCTGAAGTGAGGAAAACTCTATGCAGAGTTAACCCATGGAAGTCTGCTGGACCTGACAACTTTCCTGGCAGAGTGCTCAGGGAATGTGCAGAACAGTCGCTCACTCCCATCGTGATGAAGTGCTTAAAGAGGCTCGTCATAAGGCACATTAAGACCCAGCTTTCACCCTGCCTGGACCCCATGCAGTTTGCGTATCGTCCAAACCGTTCCACGGACGATGCTATCTCCACAACCCTCCATTTGGCCCTCACCCACCTAGATAACAAGGACTCATATGTACGAATGCTGTTCATTGACTGCAGCTCAGCATTCAACACAATCATTCCTCAGCACCTGATTGAGAAGTTGAGCCTATTGGGCCTGAACACCTCCCTTTGTAACTGGATCCTGGACTTCCTGACTGAGAGACCTCAGTCAGTACGGATCGAAAAGCATCTCCAGCACCACCACACTGAGCACTGGGGCCCCCCAGGGCTGTGTGCTCAGTCCACTGCTGTTCACTTTGCTGACTCACGACTGTGTAGCAATGCACAGCTCGAATCATATCATCAAGTTTGCTGATGACACGACCGTGGTGGGTCTAATCAGCAAGAATGACGAATCAGCATACAGAGAGGAGGTGCAATGGTTAACAGCCTGGTGTGGAGCAAACAACCTGTCTCTGAACGTGGACATACCGAAAGAGATGGTTGTGGACTTCAGGAGAGCATAGAGCGACCAATCTCCACTGATTATTGATGGATCCTCAGTGGAAATTGTCAAGTGCACCAAATTCCTTGGTGTTCACCTGGCGGATAACCTCAGCTGGTCACTCAACACCAGCTCCATCACCAAGAAAGCCCAGCAGCATTTTTACTTCCTGAGAAGGCTGAGGAAAGCCCATCTCCCTCCCCCCATCCTGACCATCTTCTACAGAGGGACCATTGAGAGCTTCTTAAACAGCTGCATCACTGCCTGGTTTGGGAATTGCACCGTCTCGGACCGCAAGACCCTACAGAGGATAGTGAGGACAGCTGAGAAGATCATCGGAGTCTCTCTCCCCTCTATCATGCACATTTACACCACACGCTGCATCCGCATAGCAAACAGCATTGTGGATGACCACACACACCCGTCACACACACTTTTCACACTCCTGCCATCAGAAAACAGTTCCAAAGCATTCGGGCCGCCACAACAAGACTGTGCAACAGTTTTTTCCCGCAAGCCATCAGGCTACTTAATACACAGAACTGAAGGGATCTCACACACACACACACATGCTTTTTTGCACCTTCAACTTTGTTATACTATACTACACTGTTTACATGCTGTCTTCTGCACATCTTGACTGCTGCTGTATTTTTGCACTACATTGTGTTCTTATATTCACTCCCGGGGTATAGTCTTTACAGTTCACAGTACTGTATAACCAAGTATACAGTAGGTTTACTGGTCGGCGCTATCTTGGTTTTGTGTCTTGTCTTGTGTTGTCTGTCGGTACTGTTTTTTGTCTGCACTGTTTGCACTAGGTTGCACTAGGATGCACTTTATGTAGCTTGTTGTTGTTAGTGTAGCACCAGGGTTCCGGAGGAACGTTGTTTCCTTTTTACTGTGTAATGTGTACCACTGTGTATAGCAGTGGCGGCTACTGGTCTGTCAGAGAGGGGAAGCTCATTTTCGGCCTACATCATAAAATTGAAAATCAAGCAATTTCGCCAAGCAAATATCAAAGAAATAGGTTGCAGCAGTTTTATTTCGACTGAACTTGAGAACCGCGATGGGACTGAGCGCGAATAGCTTCAGTGATTCCTTATAGTACAGAATCGCTGTCAGTCAAAAGGAGATGCAGTCTTTCGACAGACCCTCCAATCATCACGCAGAAGCTCGGAGTCCGGGCCAGCCCACTCCCATTCACCCCAGAGACGCTGAGCGTCCGTGGGCGGACATAATCGCAGCGCTTATCCAATGACCGCCTAGTTTCGAAGCGCTGAAAAAAAACGTTCAAAGCAGCCCCATTGAAGTCAATGGACGCTGGGCTTCAATAGGGAAATGCACTGTGACGCTGCGGGAATGTATGAGAAGGAAATCGAGTCAGCCGCCCTGCTATATGTAACTGATTCTGAACGAACTCGTCTTTGAGATAAACGTTTTCTAACGCATTTTTAGTCAATAAAATGTTAATACAATAGTACATATTTGACCATTAATTTTGTGACATTATAAGGGAAGCCGAGCTTCCCTTGCAGTCTTAAAGAAATCGCCTCTGGTGTATAGTTGAAATTATAATAAAAGCCTCTTGACTTGACTTGACTTGACTTTGTCTAATTTAAATGTGCTTTGGCTCAGAGAAGGCAACAGCATTTCTGGATCATGTTCACATATGGCTTTTTCTTTGCATAATAGAGCTTAAACCTGCATTTGTGAAATACAAGGCAAACTGTGTTCACAGACAATGATTTCTAAAGGTGTTTCTCATGCAGTGGTTTTCATTACAGACTCAGAACTCTTTTAATTGCAGTGCCGCCTGAGAGCCCAAAGATTACGAGCATCCACTATTGATTTTCACCATTGTCCCTTGCACAGAGATGTCTCCAGTTTCTTTGCATCTTTTCATGACATTATGCACTGAAGAGGAAAGTTTCAAAGTCTTTGCAATTTCATTTTGAAAACCACTTGATTACCCCCAGCTGTTTCCCTTAGATGGTCTTCCAAACTACGCAGGACATTCATATCTGATTTATGATTGTACATGTTAACAAGAAAGTAGAGGTTATCATACAAACAACAGATTACAATGTAACCTCCACTATAATCTTTATCATGGCATATGTACTCAAATGGCATCTCAGATTTTATCAGTATTGCAACTCCATTGCTGTGAGAGCTATGAACTGTGAAGTAGATGTGCTGGTTTTCAACTTCCTCCAAGATTTTCATAACAATCTACTCCCTGATCTGTTGGTAATGTTTCCACCTGTGTATCGTTAGCCCTCTGTACGTTTAAGTTCCCCTTTTGTGGCTGTGTTTGTAACATAACATGCCACGATGTTACGTGAGTCATGTGATTCATTCTCAAAAGTTTTCGGACTGTCTCTCAGGGTGTGCTTTCCTAGTGTTTTTTTTTAATCGTTTCTTGATTTCCCGGTGTAGGACTTGGTTTTGCCTGTCCTTCTTTGCTGACTCTATGTTCTATTTTTGGTTTGTTCACATTTTCTTTTTTTTCTGATTGATGATATGTTATCTGTTAGGCTTTTTTATGTTAGCGGTTATGTTTTGTCTGTACTGATGTGATCTCGAGTGTGCTGTGTTCCCTGAATCTCCTTCCTTCTATCAAGTTTACCCCTTTGAAAGACTTTGTTTCAGTTTGTTGTGCTTTAGTTTTTCCTCATTTAGGCTTTGGGTATTTGGTTTAAATCCTAAGACTTCATTTAAGTATTTATTTTCCATCCTTAAGTTACCTTTCGTTTGATGATGAAACCTGGATTATTTCTTTCAATTTGCCTGTTTTCACTTTTGTGCTTTTGTGAACTCTGAAACAAAGAACTACTGCACATTACAGCACTTCTGAGTACAGATAGTTTGGGTTGCCTTACGCAAGGGTCCAGGAGTGGCAGCTTGGTGATACTGGGGCTACCAATCAGTAACCCAGAGCCTTAACCACTGTGCTACCACTTCCCTATTGCTATGGTGAGTATTATGTTGATCTGCTACTACACCAAACTAAAGCAAATAATGCTATATTTGCTACAAATTAATAAATGATTACCTGATATATAAAAAATGTTGTTTTATTTAATAGTAGGTTTTATAAAAAAATTTTGAGAAATGTGTAAAACTGGGGGGGGTTAAGCATCATACTGCTGCTTTCAGAATACAAACCTTAGATTGTTAATGCATGGTAGTATAATATTTGTTAGTACATTTTTTGTTTTGCATCATAAAAACAATTGTATAAAATTCTATTTTAGGTCTGTCTTTTTTTAAATGAGATTTTATTTTAATAAATATTGTGCATTTTTATATAGCTTCTTCTACTGGGCTCTTACCTTGTACATTCAGCTGGATGCAGAAATGATGTGCATCTGAAAGAAAATTGAGTCAAGTCAAACAAACTACAGCAAGCAGTTTACATGGGGAAATCACATGGCAGGTGTTCATATAGTAACCTGTGAAAAGCAAAATCTAAATTCATTATGAGTAAATGAGTTAATAAAATACATTTAAGTGTAATTGTAATAATTAACAATTTCTTTGGAGCAGGTGGAAATCTGCTCACAACCAACCAATATAAAACCTCTGCTAGTGTGCATGCATAAGCAGAACAGTCAGTTTTAAAATTTTTTTTTTTTTTTTAAGCCAGATTGTATCTGGAGCTATGGAGCTGGAGTTGTGTCCATTACACAACAATTGCAACAGGCTAAACCCTTTTGTTTGTTATCCATGCAAACATTAGATACCAAACTTGGAAAAAGTTTCTACATTCTAATTTACCATTTTAATGTATCATGATGACAAATTACGTGTGGATTTTCTTAACCAGGCCACCGCTTAACAGGTGCAAAGACTTATGTAGTTGGTATAGCACCAGCTCATGTTCAGTTTATGTCCACATACAGTTAAATAGAGCACTTATTCATTTAGATTACTGAGTAGTAATATGTTTTATTGAATTTGTTCTCTTGTTTGACAATCCTTTGTTCTGGGTTTTCTTTTTTTTTTTAGCTTGTTTTGGTTTCATATTTCCATTATTGTCTTGCCCTCTTTATGTTGTTTTGCTAAATGACTAACCCATATTTGTTTAAGATATTTCATTTGCGATTTAAATTTGTTGAATTTGTTGTTATATAAACATCATCATCATCATGCAATTGCATCCGCCGTAAGCAGTAAAGCAGTAAACATTACAGCCCAAACACACAACTTGAGAGAGAACATTGGCTCAAAACTGCAAAAAGAGACACGTGTTTGCATTAAAAATAATTGTTTAACAGTTAAAAACAGTGTTTGACTGTCCAAACCACTATGTTGAGTGAATTTCCAAAACGAATCATTTATATTAAATTGACAGGGATAACCAAAACTAATAATATTATGTTTACATCAAAATAATACAAATACAAAGAAATTATTAAAGTACAGTTTAGTTTAGATACCATTTTACCAATTGTGTTATTAACTTAAAAAAATATATTTTTAAAATGTATTTTATACTGTACATTACAGTTAATGGAAATGACTGTGCACACTCACCTAGTAAAAATTAAGAAGTGTATTAAATGAAAAATGTAATTTGTACTTGAAAAGAACTGAAGCATTTTACACAAAAATACATCACAGGCAAATTAGGGACAGTAAATGGCTGGTCCATAAGATTAAAATCAATAGTTGGTGTTTATGGAAAGTCAATGCACACATGCACATTCATGCAACATTTACATAAGCACATCCCATTTTTAATGATGTAATGTTTAACCTTTTAAGACCAAAGCTTAAGCATGCTTGGGGATATGTTTATGTTGTTTAACACTAAAAATTAAAAACTGTTTTATGTTTACCTTTAAATGTTGCAATACATTTATTGTTAATTTTCTCACACATGAGAAAATTGTGAGAATAAACAAGAGGATTTGTTACATGCACAAGAATGTTTATTCCAGCTGTTTAACAGGAGTACTTAATTATGTGAGTATGTCCTAGAGGATAACTAATTATGCTCCCCAACTGTTGCAAGTGGCAAGACCCCTTTGAAGTGAGAAGTTGGTGATGGCACTTGAGAGGTTCTGCAAAGAAGAATCCTCAAAAAGACTGTATTTGGTGCCAAAGGCAAAGTATTGATCAAAGGCTGTAAATACTTATGTACATGCGATTTTTTTTGTTTTGTTTTTTATTTTGAATAAATTAGCAAATAATTCAAACATACTAGATTTACATTGTCATTATGGGGTATTGTTTGTAGCAAAATAATGAATTGAATCTATTTTGAATAAGGCTGTAACATAACAAAATGTGGAAAAAGTTAAGCTGTGAATACTTTCGGATGCACTGTAAATTGGTAAGGTAAGCTATGTTTTGTTGAAAAGGTACTGATGAGATAGTGCTAAACCAAAAGGAAGAACTTGAAATTGGTATGCTTCGCCTTTGAAAGTGAAAGAATACATCATTTAAATCTACAATGACAAACAAGTCTTGAAAACTGATGTGAGACATCATGTGCATGACTGTTAGCATTTTAAACCTGTAGAGTAACTGTACATAAAATCCATTGAGTTAACTATTATAAACTAATTACCAAACTAATACTTTTAGGTCAGAACAACACCTTAATACTAAAAATATAAGGTAGTTATTATTATTATTATTTTTTATAAATGTACAGAAAATCTCAGATACAATTTTGTAGCAGACTTTTCACTTTCACGTACTTACCATTCACAAGCGGCTGGTGGAAAAGGAAGTGTATCAGATGAAAAAGCTAATTTGTACTTGAAAGTTTTAAACATTTTATATAGTAACACATTACAGGTTGTAATTATTGCTTAAATAGCTTTGCTATTAGATTTATATCAATAATGAGTGTATATTAAAAATTAATTAGATTTTAAGAAAAGCAACTTACAAAGACAGCGAAACGAAAAAATCAGAAAAAGCAACCAGTGCTCACATACAAATTTGTGCAGCATTTGCAGGAGCACCTCCCATTTTGCGTGTGTTGTTACATTCTGAACACTACATTTTTTCAGGGTTACCTGTAAATGTTTCATTTTGAAAACAACACTTTGAGTAAATTTTTTGAGTTAAAAAAAACAATAAACAGTAAAATAAATACTTGGTATTGGATGTTTTTGGGCTATTGTATACTGTATGTATAAAGTGCAACCTCGATACTCGTGGGGGGTCATGTTCTATGACCCCTTGCGAGTAACAAAAAATCGTGAGGTTTTGACTCTAATTTTGATGGTTGACTGTAAACTCAGCAAAAATTGTGAATTACTTGTCAGAAATGTTTTATTTACTACTTTAAATTAATAATACAATAATAGTTTTTCAAACATTTTAATGTAATTTTTTAGTACAAACTTTTTTTTTAAATGTTACTCCAAACTTTTGAGCCCCTCGCAACTTCTTGCGAACAATCAGATTTTTATTTGGAAGTCCAGATCCAAATGAAAATTCACAAACTATCGAGGTCGCGAGTGTCAAGGTCACGAGTATCAAGGTTCCACTGTATCTATGTATTTGTTTAGTTAATTTGGTTTGGTTAGTTCCTTTTTAATGCTTTGATTCCAAATAAATTTGTTTTCTATTTCCCTGAAAACACTTCCTGTTATTCAGCTTTAAGTTTGCTTAGAGTTTATCCTCCAATTTTTGCCTCAATCAGTAAATTGTCTTCATTCTTTTATATGATTTTTTATTTATTTCTCTAGCATTCCAACTCCCCAGTATTACACTTTGACACTTCACTTTATGACTCTATAAGTGCTTCTTTCTGCACTTTTGTTGTTATTTTATGATGATGTTTTTAACTACTTAAACTACCTAAGTTAATGTATTTGATTGAATATATTTTACTGATGATTGATGCTGTGCTCAGTGTTGCTCAAAAATTAATGCTATATGCACCATATTGGCAAAAGTATTGGGTCACCTCACTTTCCCAGCCATACGTGGTTCTTTCCCAAACTGTTGAAGGCACACAATTGTATAGTGAGTGTCTTTGGATGCAGTAGCATGAACCTTCACTTGAACTAGGAGACCCAAACCTGTTCCAGCATGACTATGCCCCAGTGCACAAAGCCTGCACCATGGAGATATGCTTTGCATGGGTTGGAGTGGAAGATCTCCTGCTTTAGAGCTTTGATTTAAACCCTATTGAACACCTTTGGGATGAACGTGAACGCTGACTGAACCCAGGCGCCCTCACCTCACCTACATTAGTACCTGATTTTAACACCATTGTATCTGAATGAGCTCAATTCTCCAGAAGCACACTCAAACAAACCTCTAGGAAAAGTGAATGAAATTATAAGAGCAAATTGAAAATAAATGTAGAATGTGATGCTCAAAAAGGACATACGATACAGATGACTAGGTGATCCAATACTTTTGACAATATAGTGTATGTTTAGTATGGTAATTGCACATGTAAATAAATATATATATATATATATATATATATATATATATATATATATATATATATATATATATATATATTTATTTTTCATTTAGTTAACCCAGCCATTATGGATGCACAAGCCAGTGCACTCTTAGTGCCGGTCCCAAGCCCGGGTAAATGGGGAGGGTTGCGTTAGGAAGGGCATCCAGCATAAAACATGTGCCAAATCAAATATGCGAATCACAAATAAGAATTTCATACCGGATCGGTCGAGGCCCGGGTTAACAACAACCGCCACAGGTATCGTTAGCCGACAGGGTACCGGTGGAAATTGGGCTACTGTTGGCCGAAGGAGGAGAAGGAGAGGAGAAAGACGTCTACAGAGACAGCAGGGAAAGGAGCAGTGCAGGAGAGTGGAGGTTCGGGTTGGTACTTTAAATGTTGGTACTATGACGGGTAAAGGGAGAGAGGTAGCTGATATGATGGAGAGGAGAAAGGTAGATATGCTGTGTGTTCAGGAGACCAAGTGGAAAGGGAGTAAGGCCAGGAACATTGGAGGTGGATTTAAACTGTTTTATCATGGTGTGGATGGAAAGAGAAATGGTGTAGGGGTGATTCTGAAGGAAGAGTACAGTAAGAGTGTAGTGGAGGTGAAGAGAGTTTCTTATAGGGTAATGATCATGAAGGTGGAAGTTGAAGGGATGATGATAAATGTCATCAGTGCCTATGCTCCACAAGTTGGCTGTGAGATGGAGGAGAAGGAAAGATTCTGGAGTGAATTAGATGAAGTGGTAGATGGTGTACCTAGGAAAGAACGATTGGTGATTGGGGCAGACTTTAATGGGCATGTAGGTGAAGGGAACAGAGGTGATGAGGAGGTGATGGGTAGGTATGGTTTTAAGGAGAGAAATGTGGAAGGGCAGATGGTGGTAGATTTTGCTAAAAGGATGGAAATGGCAGTGGTGAACACTTATTTTAAGAAGAAGGAGGATCATAGGGTGACGATAAGAGTGGAGGAAGGTGCACACAGGTAGACTATGTGCTATGCAGGAGATGCAACCTGAAGGAGATCGGAGACTGTAAGGTGTTGGCAGGGGACAGTGTAGCTAGACAGCATCGGATGGTGGTCTGTAGGATGGATTTGGAGGCGAAGAAGAAGAGGAGGAGAGTAAGGACTGAAAGAAGAATAAGATGGTGGAAACTGAAGGAGGAAGAGTGTAGTGTAAGGTTCAGGGAAGAGGTCAGACAGAGGCTCAGTGGTGTTAAGGAGGTGTTGGATGATTGGGCAACTACAGCAGGAGTGATGAGGGAGGCAGCTAGAAAAGTACTTGGTGTAATATCTGGAAATAGAAAGCAAGACAAGGAGACGTGGTGGTGGAATAAGGAAGTGCAGGAGAGCATAAGGAGAAAGAGGTTGGCAAAACAGAAGTGGGATAGACAGAGTGATGAGAAAAGTAGGCAGGAGTACAAGGAGATGCGGCAGCAGGTTAAGAGGGATGTGGCGAAAGCCAAGGAAAAGGCATATGATGAGCTGTATGAGAGGTTGAACACTGAGGAAGGAGAAAAGGATTTGTACCGATTGGCCAGGCAGAGGGACCCAGCTGGGAAGGATGTACTGAAAGTTAGAGCAGTAAAGGATTGAGAGGGAAATGTGCTGACTAGTGAGGAAAGTGTGTTGAGAAGATGGAGGGAGTATTTTGAGCAGCTGATGAATGAGGAAAATCAGAGAGAGAAGGTTGGATGATGTGGAGTTGGTGAAGCAGGATGTAGATAGGATTAGTAAGGAGGAAGTGAGAGCAGCGATTAAGAGGATGAAGAGTGGAAAGTCGGTTGGACCAGATGACATGCCGGTAAAAGCGTGGAGATGTTTAGGAGAGATGGCAGTGGAGTTTTTGACCAGATTGTTTAACAGGATTTTGGAAGGTGAGAAGATACCTGAGGAATGGAGAAGAAGTGTGCTGGTATCGATCTTTAAGCATAAAGGAGATGTGCAGTCTTGCAGTAACTACAGGGGAATTAAGTTGATCAGTCACACCATGAAGTTATGGGAAAGAGTAGTGGAAGCCAGGCTGAGAGAAGAGGTCACCATCTGTGAGCAACAGTATGGTTTCATGCCGAGGAAGAGCCCCACAGATGCCTTATTTGCTTTGAGAATGTTGATGGAGAAGTATAGAGAAGGACAGAAGGAATTGCATTGTGTATTTGTGGATTTAGAGAAAGCGTACGACAGGGTGCCAAGAGAAGAGTTGTGGTATTGTATTAGGAAGTCAGGTGTGTCAGAGAAGTATGTGAGGGTGGTGCAGGACATGTATGAGGACAGTGTGACGGCAGTGAAGTGTGCAGTAGGAACGACAGACTGGTTCAGGGTGAAGGTTGGACTGCATCAAGGATCGGCCCTGAGCCCTTTCCTGTTTGCAGTGGTGATGGACAGGTTGACGGACGAGGTCAGACAGGAGTCTCCTGGACTATGATGTTTGGATGATATTGTGATTTGTTGTGAGAGTAGGGAGCAGGTTGAGAAGAGCCTGGAGAGGTGGAGATATGCGCTGGAGAGAAGGGGAATGAAACTCAGTAGGAGTAAGACAAAATACATGTGTGTGAATGAGAGGGAGGGCAGTGGTGGTGTGCGGTTGCAGGGAGAAGAGCTGGAGAAGGTGGAGGAATTCAGGTACCTGGGGTCAACAGTGCAAAGTAATGGAGAGTGTGTTAGAGAAGTTAAGAAAAGAGTGCAGGCAGGGTGGCGTGGGTGGAGTAGAGTGACAGGAGTGATTTGTGATAGTAGGGTATCTGCAAAAATGAAAGGGAAAGTTTATAGGTCTGTAGTGAGACCTGCGATGTTGTATGGATTAGAGACAGTGGCACTGAGTAAAAGACAGGAGGTGGCGCTGGAGGTAGCAGAGCTTAAGATGTTAAGACGTTGGAAGTGACGAGGATGGATAAGATTAGAAATTAGTTTATTAGAGGAACAGCGCATGTAGGATGTTTTGGTGACAAGGTGAGGGAGGCGAGAATGAGATGGTTTGGACATGTGCAGAGGAGGGACATGAATTATATTGGTAGAAGAATGCTAAGGATGGAGCCACCAGGTAGGAGGAAAAGAGGAAGGCTAAGGAGGAGGTTCATGAATGTGGTGAGGGAAGTTGGTGTAAAAGAGGCAGATGTAGAGGACAGGGTGGTATGGAGACAGATGATCTGCTGTGGCGACCCCTAATGGGAGCAGCCGAAAGAAGAAGAAGATTTATTTTTCATTTATTTTTTTGATATATGTTTTATTAAGCTGAATAAGTCCTCTGGATCAGCTTCACTTTTTACTCTACATTTCTTGTCATTCTCAACTCAATCTTAGGTGCACTATTGACTAAGTTTCCTCGTGTCCACTTCCCCTTCTCGGCCTGTTCATCTGACACTGAAAATATCATTATTTTATAATTAATTTATAATCAGTTAAATCGAGTGCTTTAATCCTTAACTTATAGTTTCAAATCTATTTTATCTTAACTCGTTATATCTAGAATTCTCTATTCTCAATGCCTAAACTGAATAACTATTGCCAGGTTAGTGATAAGTACTTTTAACCTAAATATTGTAAAATACTGCTACTTACTAATGCTGCTAAATAGTGCTGAAATAAAGAAAACTTTTTAAGATAAGCCACACTACTTAAAAAAAAAAAACTAATAATTTTTTTTACACTGCTATGTGTTTTTAAGCATAAGTGCCCATAACAGGAACAGGATAGCTAAGAGCTTATTAGTTGTAGATAGCAAGCACTTACTGTTATAGTTACTGTTCTAATATGCTATTTGGACATATTTTAACTCAAATTACAAAATTACTACATACAGTCCAATGAAGATCATAGTTAACAACAGTGTCTAATGATGTAAATAAAATATCTGTTGATTTTAATAATGATTTCCTTTTTTATATAAATCTATCAACAGAAATGGTGCTGTACATTAATTTGCATTAGTACATTAGATTTCTCTTTGCTTTTTGCTGAATATTTTCATAGATTTTTCCCCACCAGGGACTTCACAGGGACCCAAATAAAAAGTAAGATGGAAAAACTAATAACCCTATAGGTGCTGTGTTTATCATACTGTATGTGCAAAACTTTAGTTTCTACATTTACCATTTTTAACTAACATTCACGTTTAACATTTAAATGTATGTTTTAAGTTAAATATATTTAAAAACAATTTTATAATAAAAGCAAACAAACATAAAGCTGTAATTTATCATGACTATCTAAATGTATCACAAATGCAAAAATCGTGTGGGTTTTCTTGACCAGGCTACTGTTTAACAGGTGCATAGACTGACGTAACTGGCCCATCACCCAGCATCTAGTTTCATTTTTGTTTTGGACAATGCTTCCAGCTTTTGTGGCTGCATTCAAATTTTGCCAAAACAAATCCTGCATTTGTTTATAAGGTTTGAATAACAAATGATGTTAGCTTTCAAGGCAAAATCTGGCCTACTGTACCTAAAAGTCAAATTATAGAGTTTTTTTGTTTTGTTTTTGTTTAGCGAGCTTTTCTTTGATCCCTACTATATTCGAATATAGCAACACCTTGGGACTGAAGGGGAGGGAGGAATAGGGCCTAGCCCATGACCTTGAAACCATGGTGTGCAGGTCTGAAAAAAGTCAAGCCCTGGCGGGGAGGCAGTGATGCTGGTTGCAGGAAGAGCTCACCCAGCTTGCTAGGCGAATAAACCTTCTGCTGATCGGCCAGCCATTCTATTTTAAGTTTGCAGACAGCATAGTCACTACCTCTAGGAGCTCCTTGAAAGGGGAAGAGGAACAGAGCTGAGACCTCTCCTCGCAAAGGGGAAAAACCTCCGAAAGGTGTGCTTTCAAACCTTGAGATTGGGCGCTGGACTAGGCAGGCAAAAGCAGCAAAAGAGCGGAGCCCATCCCCAACCCATTTGCGAGGTCCACTTGCGAGCCCAAGGTCCTTGCACACTGCTTTGGATCGGGTAAAGCGGGGCCGGAACCAAAAAAAAATGTAAAAAAATAAAAACGTATTCTTGAATATATTTATTTTTTATTTTTTATAGTTCAAAGTATACATACAATAGCTAACCTATCAGGGCCGGCAGCTGCAATGGGCAAGGGTGGCTAAACACACCCAAATTTGCGTCTTGCCCACACAATCAGTTTCAATCAAGTTTGATTTTATTATTTAAGCAAAAATGGAAAATATACAAAAAATATAAGCATTATTTCTAACTTTTGTTTAGGTGGGCAGCAGCCTACAGCCAATTCATAGTAATAAGTCTCATTTCTAGCAAAAGCCCCGCCCCTGCCGCACAAAATAGTTTTTTACCAGTCACGTCACACTAGTACATGTTTTCAAGCTTTATATCTATATTGGTCTTTTTTGTTTCATTTTTTTTGTAAATTTTATTTATTTATTTATTTTTTTCCAGTTTATGATTGTTGTGCAGCAGCTAAGGAATGCTTATTTAACAACATTTCATTGTATTACATTTTATTTAACTGCCATTACACCTTGACATGTGTGATATGTGTTTTTTTAAGCCTATAAGCAAGCCTAGTGCTGCATGTGTCTGAAGTGATGATGAGAATAATCTAATACAATAAAAACATGATTTATGGTGTCTAAAGTTAAAAAACAGTCAAAGGTTTTAAGTTTTTCAAGTTTTATTATTACTGTTCAGTTTTATTTTGAATTAGATATTTTTCTAATTGTGTCAATATTAGGTATTCTGAGAACTGGATTAGGTTATTATTAGGCTATTATTTGTATTAGCCCACCCTAAAAAAATGACTAGAACCAGCAATGTAACCTAACCTAAAAATACAGTGAGTGACACTAGCCTCCAGTGTGTCTATACAGAGGAATACTACAGGAGGGAATGTACAGGTGCAAAGTAGGGCTGTAACAATTCTTTGAGTAACTCGAGTAATTCGATTACAAAAATTCATTAAGGCAAATCAATGAACTTTTCAGAACATCAACTGAAATTATATAAAAAAACAGGCCAATGTTTTGTTGTTTTGAATGTTCCTCTGGCTTTAACAATTAAGTAATATCTGTAGAAATCAGCGATTCACCTCTGTCTTACACTTCAGACAATGTGCCTCCGTGTGCTCTAGAAGTCTACTGCGCATGAACCATGCGAGAGTTCACTTTGAAACTTCATCCTGTAAATCGTTTAAATTTTATTTTTGGTTGCCATTGTTGCTTTTTGCATTGTTGCACATGAGTATTATACCACCCGCATCCGCATTCACCCATCAAATCTTGTCCTGCACTGCACTCATTTGTGTCGGGTCCTGCAGGAGTGCAGGTGTCTACTCTGGAGTTCTCTGGACAGGTTAACACAGAAGACGCTGCAACAGGAAGAAACAGGGAGAAAACAGCAAGGGGTTTGGAGAAGATTCAGTCCAAAGAAAATGCTAGAAATCAAAAGTTTGGGAAAAATCCTAACTAAAGTTTTCTTAGAGTTTATTCTCCAATTTTTGCCTAAATAAGTACATTGATTTTGTTTGTTTATTTATTTATATATATATATATATATATATATATATATATATATATATATATATATGTTTTATTAAGCTGAATAAGTCGTCTGGATCAGCTTCACTTTTTACTCTACATTTCTTAACTCAATCTTAGGTGCACTATTGACTAAGTTTCCTCGTGTCCACTTCCCCTTCTCAGCCTGTTCATCTGGCACTGAAAAGATCATTATTTTATAATTAATTTATAAGCAGTTAAATCGAGTGCTTTAATCTTTAACTTATAGTTTCAAATCTATTTTATCTTTACTTTTTATATCTAGAATTCTCTATTCTCAATGCTTAAACTGAATAACTATTGCCAGGTTAGTGATAAGTACTTTTAACCTAAATATTGTTAAAATACTGCGTGTTTTTAAGCATAGGTGCCCATAACAGGAACAGGATAGCTAAAGGCTTATTAGTTGTAGATAGCAAGCACTTAGCATAGTTATTGTTCTAGTATGCTATTTGGACATTTTTTGACACAAATTACAAAATTACTACATACAGTCCAATGAAGATCATAGTTAACAACAGTGTCTAATGATGTAAATAAAATTGCTGTTGATTTTAATAACCGTTTCTTTTTTTTATATAAATCTATCAACAGAAATGGTGCTGTACATAAATTTTCATTAGTACATTAGATTTCTCTTTGCTTTTTAGTGAAAATTTTCATTGATTTTTCCCCACCAGGGACTTCGTAGGGACCCAAATAAAAAGTAAGATGGAAAAACTAATAACCCTATAGGTGCTGTGTTTATCATACTGTATGTGCAAAACTTTAGCTTCTACATTTAACATTTTTAACTAACATTCACGTTTAACATTTAAATGTATGTTTTAAGTTAAATATATTTTTTTAAAAATTTAATAATAAAAGCAAACAAACATAAAGCTGTAATTTATCATGACTATCTAAATGTATCACAAATGTAAAAATCGTGTGGGTTTTCTTGACCAGGCTACTGTTTAACAGGTGCATAGACTGAAATAACTGGCCCATCACCCATCATCTAGTTTCATTTTTGTTTTAGACAATGCTTCCAGCTTTTGTGGCTGCATTCAAATTTTGCCAAAACAAATCCTGCATTTATCCATAAGCTTTGAATAACAAATGATGTTAGCTTTCAAGGCAAAATGGCCTAGTGTACCTGAAAGTCAAATTATAGAGATTTTTTTTATTCCAAAATGACATTATATTTCTATTTTTGTTCTTCTTGAAGGTTTTCTATAAAAAAAAACAATATTGTTGACACACAAAATTATTATTATTATTATTATTTTTTTTTATTATTTATTTATTTATTTATTTATTTTAGATCATACTTTGCATCAGGCAAACAACACGGCAAGGGCAAGACCACAAACATTAAATGTCATTCTGAAACTAGATCATAAACTTTATCATGCACATAAACTGTGGAACATAAACAGCTGTGTAATAATTACAAGGGAGTCGAGTTACTTCGTGAATCCAAAGAGGTATTTGTACAAATATTAATCAAACACAGAAAAAGGGCACACCTGTGAACTAATGATATGTGAATATAAGGACCAATGACAAGACAGGGCAGAGACATGACAAATGAATCAAAAGAAGATATGTGAGACACAGAAACAAACTAAAAGCTTATGAAACCCAAAACAAACCATGCAGCCAGCATGCATTTCATTGTGTGCTTCTTGCTGCCACAAACAAACCAAAGGTGGGAGTCCCTGACTTAACCACCCCTCCCCTCTAGGGCACTCTTCCTGTTTTTTACAAGGTCTCTCCTCAGTAGTCTGACACATTTGGATCAAATATCTGTTCGAAATCCTGGTTCTGGAGGCAGGCATTGTCTTTGTTAAGGTTGCTGGACCCAGCTGTCTGATGACATATTGCTGGACGGAGGTCATATTGCCAAACTGTGCCATGAGCATGATGAGCAGGATGGAAAGGCTGTTGTCCCCTGGCTTGACCGGGCCATGGAGAGAGGGGATGTCATAGCTGGTGCCACAAACAAAATGAAGTTGGGAATCCCTGGCATAACCACCCACTCCAAAAGGCACTCATTCTTAAGTGCCTTTTACAACGTCTCCCCTCGGCGGTCTGTCCCCTGTTCTGTCCATCTGAACACCTGGTCCTGGAGGCAGGCATTGTCTGTCCTGTTGACCTTTGTGTTGTCTCCTGACATGATTTGGTCATGGCCAGAGAACCCCCCATGGGCCCATGGCTTGGACTTGCCTGGACTGGCCTGGAAATGTGACATGGGAGGCTGCCTTGACCTTGAGTGCAGTGAAACCCTGCCGGTGATGTCGCAACTCTCTGTTGGCCAGATTACACATGTGATTCAGATCGCAGACAATGCGAAAGTGTGGTGATGCAGCTTCTCGTTCCCTCAGGGAACTAGGGTTACATACCTAACCTAGAGACATTCCTTCACACTCCTTCAACATCCTAATGCCGGACTGCCATTTGCTCTGATTAAGCAATATTAACCAATACTCGATATAATTTAGAATGCAGATGCCCCAAAACCTCAGTGGGACCAGCGCCACATCTACACACTTTGTGAAGTTTGCATTGTGAGAGGGCAAGACCAAACGGAAAAACCTGATACTTGTAAGCTTCGACCCTAAAACTTCATGTGAGCTGGAAGGATGGATACATGAATGTATGCATCCTTCAAGTTTATGGTCACAAACCAGTCCTCGGACCTGATTTGGGACACCACCTGCTTCAGAGTCAGCATCTAAGTCTCAAGAGTGAGCAGTTCAGCTGACGCAGGTCCAGTATGGGACACAACCCACCGTCTTTTTTGGGAATGGCCTAATAGGCCTGTAGCACAGCCATGGTGTGCAGGCAGCCTGCAGCCTGACCCGCTAAGGCATAACCTTGCCCACCAGTGGCGAGGAGGTTCTCAGGGGCTTGGTGGGGCTTTGAGGGATGACGCACTGCCTGGAGAAAGATAGCTAGCGAGCTTTTCTTCGATCCTGGGCATCGCCTATAGCCACACTCCTTCAGTCCTACTATATTCGAATATAGCGACACCTTGGGACTGAAGGGGAGGGAGGAATAGGGCCTAGCCCATGACCTTGACACTATGGTGTGCAGGTCTGAAAAAAAGGCAAGCCCTGGCGGGGAGGCAGTGATGCTGGTTGCAGGAAGAGCTCACCCAGCTTGCTAGGCGGACGAGCCTTCTGCTGATCGGCCAGCCATTCTATTTCAAGTTTGCAGATGGCATAGGTCACTACCTCTAGGAGCTCCTCGAAAGGGGAAGAGGAACAGAGCTGAGTGCTCTCCTCGCAAAGGGAAAAAACCTCCGAAAGGTGTGCTTTCAAACCTTGAGATTGGGCGCTGGACTGGGCAGGCAAAAGCAGCAAACGAGCCGAGCCCATCCCCAACCCCTTTGCGAGGTCCACTTGCGAGCCCAAGGTCCTTGCACACTGCTTTGGATCGGCTAAAGCAGGGCCGATACCAAAAATAAATAAAAAACATATTCTTGAATATATTTATTTTTTATTTTTCATAGTTCAACGTATACATACAATAGCTAACCTATCAGGGCAGTTGTAATCGGCAAGGGTGGCTAAACACACCCAAATTTGCAACTTGCCCACACAATCAGTTTTAATCAAGTTTGATTTTATTATTTAAGCAAAAATTTAAAATATACAGAAAATATAAGCATTATTTCTAACTTTTGTTTAGGTGGGCAGCAGCCTACAGCCAATTCATAATAATAAGTCTCATTTCTAGCAAAAGCCCCGCCCCTGCCGCACGAAATAGTTTTTTACCAGTCACGTCACACTAGTACATGTTTTCAAGCTTTATATCTATATTGGTCTTTTTTGTTTAATTTTTTTTTGTTTAATTTAAATTTTTTTTGTTTTTTCAGTTTATGATTGTTGTGCAGCAGCTAAGGAATGCTTATTTAACAACATTTAATTGTATTACATTTTATTTAACCGCCATTACACCTTGACATGTGTGATGTGTTTTTTTAAGCGATAAGCAAGCCTAGTGCTGCATGTGTCTGAAGTGATGATGAGAATAATCTAATACAATAAAAACACAATTTATGGTGTCTAAAGTTAAAAAAGTCAAAGGTTTTAAGTTTTTCAAGGTTTATTTTTACTGTTTAGTTTTATTTTAAATTAGATATTTTTCAAATTGTGTCAATATTAGGTATTCTGAGAACTGGAGTAGGTTATTATTAGGCTATTATTTGTATTAGCCCACCCTAAAAAAAAATGGCTAGAACCAGCAATGTAACCTACCTAAAAATACAGTGAGTGACACTAGCCTCCAGTGTGTCTATACAGAGGGATACTACAGGAGGGAATGTACAGGTGCAAAGTAGGGCTGTAACAATTATTTGAGTAACTCGAGTAATTCGATTACAAAAATTCATTAAGGCAAATATGTTATTTTCACCCACAATATTTGAGTAGTTTTATTTTTAATGCACTGACTGCTTCTTCCCGCTACTCTGCTTTTTTTGGTCACTTGCTTCCTTTTTGAATATGAATAAAAAAGAAACAAAAAAGAAATAAACATTTCATTTTATATGAGTTTGTCTTTTTGTTTAAATGATGAACATGGACACAAACAATGAACTTTTCAGAACATCAACTGAAATTATATAAAAAAACAGGCCAATGTTTTGTTGTTTTGAATGTTCTTCTGGCTTTAACAATGAAGTGATATCTGTAGAAATCAGCGATTCACCTCTGTCTTACACTTCAGACAATGTGCCTCCGTGTGCTCTAGAAGTCTACTGCGCATGAACCATGCGAGAGTTCACTTTCAAACTTCATCCTGTAAATCGTTTAAATTTTAAGTTGCCATTGTTGCTTTTTGTATTGTTGCACATGAGTATTATACCACCCGCATCCGCATTCACCCATCAAATCTTGTCCTGCACTGCACTCATTTGTGTCGGGTCCTGCAGGAGTGCAGGTGTCTACTCTGGAGTTCTTTGGACAGGTAAACACAGAAGAAGCTGCAACAGGGAGGAACAGGGAGAAAACAGCAAGGGGTTTGGAGAAGATTCAGTCCCAAGAAAATGCTAGAAATCAAAAGTTTGGGAAAATTTCTAACTAAAGCAACGTAAACACCGTACAGTGCAGTTACCATTTTTAAAGTAATTTTAAATAGATTTTTATGTTTTGGTTTATATACAGTGTTTTCAAAAAGTCACTCCGCAGTGGGTGTGTAGAGCAGGTAGTGGAGCACATTTTTGAAGCTGGCAAAAAATATACAGATTTAGTTCGTGGAAAATTACAAGCAGCTTTTGCGGAGACAAGAATAGCACATCATGATACTGTGCAATATTTAAGAAATAAAATACATGACAACACAATACATTTAATTTGTAAAATACACAAATACATGAGTGAGAATAATTATGAGTTACATTAAACAAATAGTTTTCCAAAACCTACTTCATGTGGACACTGCGGAAGGACTTTTTGAACATACTTTATTTGTATTTTGATGTCATATTGCTTAATAAATGCACTAAATGGGTTTAGTTGTCACCACTATTCTTGTTTGCAATTCCAGAAATAAAAATGTTAATTAAAAAAAAACCTTTGTTGAAATTGCTTGTTAACTTTAAGAGACCCATCTTATTTTCTCTCTCTTATTTAATATTACTCTTGAATAAAGAAGTACTTCTTATCCGATTATTCGATAAATTAGTGGAATTTGTACATTTCCTGGCCATATAGATTATAATGCTATAGTGTGCAGGTTATATTATACTTTTTTTGTAAGTCTGTTTTGTAAAATAGATCTCAGCATGTTGGTTTAAATACAATTAAAATAATGACTTCAAAAATACAGCATGTGTTTTTGTTTGCTCCAGCATGCATACAGCAATGTATTGGGATGGAGCCAGGGCACTTATTCTTATGTTCTACACTGAAGTCACACAAAGATTTTAATCAATTACAATGTGTAGCATTAGAATATCACAGCAGATGACAAAAATTAGCGTGGTTATTGTTGTTTCTACATCAGTGGCCTTAACAGCGTAGAACATCTATTCGATTTTCTGTGGGCCTGTCTGAAATGTTACATTAAAACATTTACCATGATTTATTTCTACCTTTGTCTAAAAAGAAATTAGTGCTCTGAAATGCCTTGTCATTAGAGATATGTCTGTTTCGTTAAAGATAATAAAGATTTGGTTGCTCAAATATTCTCTTTTTGTAATGCGGAGAATGAGGCGGAAGCCGAAGTATATGCACACAAAGTCTTTAATGACAAAATAGGCAGGAGATACATACACTGGCAGTGAAGCAGTATAGTCCTGTGAACGCAAACGGCAGTTCGTGTATAGTATCCATATATACTGTATAGATTGTGTATAGCTTTCCTCAGTGCGGTGCTGGCAGCAGCAGAGAATCGTGGTGCAGATAGCATGAAATGTAGAAAACAATAACGGACAACCTGTGGGGGAAAATGAGTGGCTTATATGAGTGTGGAGGTAATGGAAGTCAGGTGTGTCGGGTTAGTAATCAGGCGAGCAGCTCCGTGCGGGCGGAGCACGTGCGGGTGAAGACGCAGGGTGCTCCCTGACAGTTTTCAATCATTTAACTTTATTCTATTTTTAAGCTCTCACTAAGTTCACAGCAATGTTTATTTACATCATCAAGTGGAAGGTCGCCCGTAGTTAAATAAAACCTTACTTTGATATAAAACAGAATAGTTGTTATTTATATTATATATTAATAAATATATAATTTATATATTATTTAACTTTGAAATGTCATTTTATAAAACAAAAAAAGTTATATTTGTAACTATAAATGTAAATATTTACTACAGAATAACACTTTAATATATTTGGAGATTGTACAGTATGGACATGCCAAATCATGTAGTCAAGTAGCCAGAAATGTTTGTAAATGTTATAATTCAATAATTATATAGTGCATAGGAAACAAAGATGCATATTTATTGATAAATTACTAAAATATTAAAATATAAATAATACATAGACAGCTTTCAACATTTGGTACTGCAAATTATTACAGTCTATAAATGCAAGCCTTACACACATATTTGTTAAAACGATTTTTAGCTGCATATAGTAGTCGAGTTGTACACACTCCTAGGTATTTATAATCAGTAGCCATTGTGTGGTACTGAACAATTTTACAGTCAAGCATATAGTAAAAAACCTCACACGAAAAAAAACCCCACAAATACACATTTCAGTATGTAATATTTTTCTTCCCAAAAAGTAAACCAGCACTTAGAAACAAGGTAGAAAAAAACAAGGTACACCCTTCCTCATTCAATAAAAAGGTTTTCACTAATAAAATGTTTTAAGCAATAAGTTTTATGACCTGCACATCAAGAGAATGGTTATCACTAATGACTAATATGACATATCACTAATCTTGAGGCCTACTTAAGGGAAAGTCTAGAGATATTAAATAAAAACATGCTCAAGTTTCCAAGAGTAAAATGTAATCATTAGGGATAGACATTTAACATTGTATGTAATAAATAGAATATCACACAGTGTCGACTGCTTTATTCTGCATGACTATCTAAGGAGCCAAGAATAATATACATTTTTAACATAAATCAACATCTAATTGAAGTTTTCAGTTAGCTATTAATTATTATTGTTAATTAAATGTTATTAATGTTAAGCCCATCAGCACGAAACTACCTCAACAGCACTACCTCTAATTTCACAAAATAATTAATAAAATGAAGCAAATAATAAGATAAGGTATTATGTTCTACTGTACTAGCATAAGATAACTACTGTACATTTACAGCATTTAACATATGACCCTAACCAGAGCGATGTAAAAGAGTGCTTTCAAGTCTCAATGAATATATAAATAACTTGCTAAAGATTTAAGTAAACAATAATATAATAAAAATGCAACAAAGTATGAAAAGATTTTTCTTAGTAGGAGTAGAATTATGAAATTTCAATAATGCTTCAGTAAATTCAGTTCTTTCAAAACAACCCTCCCCACTCTGCTAAAAAGCAGTGAAGAATGTAAAAAAAAAAAAAATATATATATATATATATATATATATATATATATATATATATAGAGAGAGAGAGAGAGAGAGAGAGAGAGAGAGAGAGCAGATATCTCTGTTCTGCTCAGAAATTCATAATATTTAATTATGTAATATTTATATTCAGTCCTGAATTTTCCTGGAATTTTTGCACATCTGATAAGACATCTTTTACTTTTGACCGCATATGTATGAGCATGACCTGTCGTTGATAGCAAACACTAGCTTTAGACAGGATCTCCTTACATGCAGGCTTATGATGTTTGCCACTTAGGTGTCCAGCCTGCTCACACTTCCATACACTGCGGGAAACCTTTGTTTCAAGATGTTTCAGAGCCAGATTGAGGATAGTATTGGTGAGTGGGGACCTACGTAACAATACTCTGTGATTCGTAGAGTTTAAAGCCTTTGGAAGGAGGGAAAAGAGAATGCTGAACTCTGCAGGGGGCTCAGATGGGAGCTGTTTCCTTTTCAAGTCATTAAGTCTATCCATAAGGTAAAACCACTTTATTTTCTGTGACCCTTTCTTAAAGGTCACAGTGTAAAGTTTATCAAGCTTTGTTGCTGTCTTTCCTTTGAAAGAAGGGGTAATGAATGCACTGAGACGTTTTGCTAGAATTTTGTGGAAAATCCATTTTTCTTTGTCTGTTTCAGGACGGAAATTGTATCTGTTTTTATTGAACTTAATTTTTAAGCTTTCAGTCAGTGGACAGCAATTTGTTTTGTAGTATTTCAATAGCTTTATACCAGGTCTGCAGTTTTCTGAGTCAGTCAAAGACTTAATGGCACTCAGAACTTCTGCCCCACTAATCTTTCCTGGCCTCCTGTCAGGACAGTACTGAAATGTTGGTGGCAACATGGTGGCAACATTTGGGATCTTTTTTTCAGTTTGTTTTTGAACTCTGAGTTCTAGGACAAGAGGATGATGATCAGAAATTTCCTGATGCTCAACTCTACTAGAACACACTTGTCTCAGTTTTTCCTCCTGCAGGAAAAACATGTCTAATCTAGAGTAACTGTCATTCTGGCGTCGAGTAAATTTCTTCTCAGTGGGGTATAAGTATGACCACGTGTCTCTTAGATTCAGAGATGCAGTAAAGTCTTCTAAAATAGCTCGACCTGGTGAATGCCATGCAGATGATTGATTACGATCAAAGCTGGGGTGTAAAACTGTGTTGAAATCACCTCCACATATGAGAACACCCTCAGCCGTCTCCATCAGATATTCCTTTAATCTAGCTAACACAACTTTGTCTGCCTTATGCTTATACAGGTTAACAAGAGTGTATAGTTCACCAAACAGACGACAAAAGAGCACAATGTAACCTCCACTACAATCCTCATCATGGCATATGTACTCAAACGGAACTTTGTCTCTTATCAGTATTGCAACTCCTTTGCTGCGGGGTCTGTGCACAGTGAAGTACACTTTCCAGTTATTTCCAGGATTCTCTTTCAGGATGTTGTAACACTTTGGTCCAAGATGTGTTTCTTGTAAAAAGACAACGTCAGCTCGAAGGTCTTGAAGAGTTTTTAACAACTTAGAAATCTTTCCGGGTGACCTTTGGGTTTCTTTAATACCACAAGTGTTCCAGGTGACAAAACGAAGACTTAATTTTGTTTGTGATGTCATTATTAAACTTCTGTAAATAAAATAATTAAAATAGTTAAAATGTTCCTGTATATGGTCTGTTGTGTATTGTATGTTTAATAATATGTTTAATAAATATCAAAACACATCTAAGTCAGGCCATACATTTATGGGTGCATTTTCATGTTATCTTATGAACACAGTAATCTATACATTATGTATATTGTTTTTAGAAAACATTCTCTCGCACCATAAATAAAGTACTTTATTAAATACATGAAATTAAATAGATTACCTTGTTAGAAATGTAGTTTGCACACAAATGTCGGCTGGGAATATAAATTAAATATTAATTATAATATTGTCCATAGAGGAAATTATCTCATAATATTATACATTACATTCATTTATTTGAAAGATTTTATATATGGTACAAATATATGCAGAGAGACAACCATGTTTGCACTGAAATTCATTTACTTTATTTACCTGTTAAAACCAATTTACACTGGCTGCCCTAACTACTATATTAATGGTCAAAACTAATCATTTACATTAAATCCATTCAGATAATCAAAACTAATAATGTTATGTAAACAACAAATACAAAGTACAAATATATTACAAGGTTTTTTGTTTAAAAGTACAGAATAGTTTTAAAAAGCGTCCTCTGTGTATTGTTATTATTCTTTCTTTTTTTTTTTTTTTTAATAAATAATATAATTGTTATTTTATACATTCTATTGTTGGGAACCTACCTTGCACATCGTCGGGTGGAAGATGAAGTGTATCAGATGAAAAACCTTTTTTGTATTAAAAAAGAAATTTATCAAGTGTTGTAACTATTGGTTAAACAACTGGTCTATAAAATTGACATCAACAATAGTTGGTGGTTCTGGAAAAAAAATAAGATCTTAAGAAGAGCAACTTACAAACAAGATAAATGAATAAGAATAGCAAAATGCAGCCAACGCACACAAATACATTCATTCAACATTTGCATAAGCACATCCCATTTTCTATCATGTATTGCTTAACCCTTTAAGACCTAAGCTAATGCATGTGTGGTGATGTGTGTGTGTTGTTGTTGTTCTTGAACTCTAAACAATAAACCAAATTATTAGAAAATATCATTATGATCCAGCAGCATTGCAGATACCAATCTAGTCTTAAAAAGAGAGTTTTAATTGTATATAATATATACATTTTATTTATATGTTTCTTATTTTGTGTGAATGATTAGTGAATGATGGGGGTTCTTGCTTAGCTAACCATTTTTGTTATGGTCAGACAGCAAAGTAATGACCAGTAATAGTATAAATACAGATACAATAGAAACTAGTGTGAATATGTGATGTTTACTAATGGAGTACACACATTTTACTGAGTAACTTTTTCTGAGTAACAAAAGATTTAAAAAATCATTTTAAATGGACGTCTATCACCACCAGGACATGCTGCTTGTTGACCTCCACATAATCAACATGAATTAGCTCCCATGGTGCTGTGGCCCATGACCATGGGTGAAGAGGGGCTGCCGGGGGTCTATTTAGTGTAGTTTCACAGGGTGAACACTGAGCCACAAATGTCTCAATCTCATGATCTAAACCCGGCCACCAAAGGAAGCTTCTTGCCAGAGCTTTCATTCAGTGACTTCTGGATGTTCCTCATGTAAGTCGGAAAGCAATCTTCTGTACTTAGGCGGTATGGCCACCCGTGATCCCCAAAGAACACATCCACTTTGGTCTGTAGACAAACTGAGGTTTGGATTGGGTACAAACTTAAGCCATCCAGTTAGTGTGAGATCCAAAACCTTGGATCGGATAGGGTCATGCCTGGTCTCTTCTGCAATGTCTTTCGCCGAGATCAGTAGTTCCTCCACATGAGAGATCAGAAACACTCCTTCCTGCTCCTCCTTTAAAGGACCATGATTGCTCCTGATGGTAGGATATGTGAAATCACCGCACACATGCCATACGGAGAGGCGTCACAGGCAAGTCTGAGATGTTTTCCTGGATCATTATGCGCAAAGCACTTAGTGTTCAGTAGCCGTTATTTGCGGGCTTTGAATGGCTCTTCACAATTGTCAAGTTGTCAGATACTGCTCTGACTCAAGATCTAGAGGTAACTGTTGATATGTGAATGACAGATCAAGTTTGCTAAACACTTTACCTCCTGCTAGGGTGGCAAATAGATCCTCAGTATTTGGCAGTGAATATTCTTTAGGGAGTATACAACGATTAACAGTCACTTTGTCACCACAGCATACTCTGACAGAGCCATCCTTCTTGGGAACCACTACTATAGGCACTGCCCAATCACTTCGTTCCACCTGAATGATGATTCCATTGCTTTGCAGTCGCTGCAACTCTTTCTCCACACGCATCCCTCAGAGCATATGGTACAGGTCGCAGCTTATAGAATATTGGTTTGCTATCACGCTGAACTCGGATTCTAGCCTGGAATTCTCTAATCTTTCCATAACCGTCTTTGAAAAGATGCTTATGCTTGTCCAGTATGGCTTTTAGAGAGGACTCAGTTCTTGTCTCTTGTTTTAAGATGAAAATTTTACCCCAGTCAAGCTTGATCTTCTGCAGCCAATTTCGTCCTAGTAATGGCGTTTTGTCACCCTTTACTACCATCAATGGCAGTCTCTAATCATTTCCATTATACTGGACTAGAACTTGAATTTCTCCCCTGTATCGCCTGTATATGATGAGAGATGAATTGCAGCTGGCTGCAAGGGGCAGTCAATCAGGAGCTCTTTGCATATGGATTCTGGAATTAGAGAGACAGATGTGCCAGTGTCAATCTGCGTGGTTACTATCTTTCCTGAGAGTGCCATTTGCAAAAATAGCCCATCTTTCTTTTCTTGTGTAGTGTAAACTGTAAGAAATTTAAATGCCTTAACAGGAGCACTTAATTCGTCAGCCGTAGCTGTCATGGCTTTACCTGCTCGTTTACTGCTTTTGCAGACCCTTTTCAGATGGCCTGGTTTACCACATGCATGACATACTGCAGTGCGGAAATGGCATTTATGTGGCTGATGAACCTCTCTGCCACAACGATGACATGCAATTTTTCGTCTGGCTGAAAAGCTCTGTGCCGATCTGCTCGATGCAGAGAAACCTGAATGCGTAGATCCTTTCTGTGGTTTGTTCATCTGTCTTCCCCGTGAAAAACTGGAAAAACTGAACCCCAGCACTGAAATGGTCAGCACGCTCTGTCAGCTCCTTAGTATCCTTGCATGCTAGTTCAAGGCCAAGAGCAATTTCACAGGCTTGTTTGAAAGTCAAATCCTTCTCAGATAAGAGACGCTTCTTTTTTACTTTTAAATTCAGGAACTTTGCCAATCATTGCCATGTTGCCGTCACTTTATTTTCCGTTTATCACCTCCATGCAATTCTGATTTTTTTTTCTTTTACTCTAGTTTATTTTCTCCCATATCTGTTTTGTTGTGCTTGCGATTTTTTTGTTATACTTGTGTTTTTATGGGAAAAGAACGAGAGAGACACGGAGGTATAACGTTTGCAGTCTTTACTGTCTTTTCGAATTTTCCATTGTGCTACTAATACAACACACAGCGCATGCGTGCTATGAAAATCCCATAATACATGTAACACAGTTGCACCAATATACCACACACATCAACTTGTAGTGGACAGTATTACAAGAAAACCAACTTTTATTGGTACAAAGTGATTGCATTTCAGTGTCGATGTACACTAATGAATTTGAGGTTTGCAATCCCTTGGGGACTTTAAAAAACATTCACAAAATCACAGCCGTTTATTGGGTGCTTCTGATTCTGTTCTACTCTTCACTCAAAACTTGCTCTGCTTGGAAAAAGCAATGATATAAAATATATTTTTTGTGTAAAAAATACCTTTATTCAACAATTCTTCTCCTCCGTGTCACCCTAGTGCCATTTTGGAGAGTACCAAAAAAAATTCTTCTCATAGCTTCATAAAATTACAGTTGAACCACTTATGTCACATGGAATATTTTATCATTGTTTTTGGCACCTTTCTGGACCATCAACGTGGTAGGACCCTTGCTGCCTATGACGTTAAAGTTAAAATCAGAAAATCATTGTGTGACAATGTGAAGAACAATTAATGGAGAAGGAATCTCTTTAGTGCAATCAGGTTCCTATCCTGAACTGTATACAATGTGAGAGGATGAAGATCCTTTAGATCCTCTGGCTCAAGTATTTAAATTGTACTTGTTTCAGAAAACTCATAACACCTAAAGTGCTTAATGTACCATGATGCAAGCCTTGAGTTTTTATTTTGAAAGAACTAATCACAGACATTTTACTCTTGATACTCTGAACTTTCCTTACAAGGACTCAGACAGAGTAAACAGAAGTAATTTTCCAGTCCAGTTTCCCAAAGAAAACCATAGGTGGGAATGGGCATAATAATTGGGCATTACTACACTTATAACCATTACTGATTGCTACTATTGTACCCAATTCTCTGCCTGCTTGGGACAATTTGATGGACTTGAGAGAGATCATCTCTAGGTTACGAACATAACCCTAGTTCAACGAGGGAACAAGACGCTGCGTCGAAGCGGTTCCCAAAGCGCTACTCAGTTATATAATACTCAGTTTTATCACCTTTGTCTGTGCAGAAGGTAAAAACAGTAAGAACATGTACATTGGAAGAACTGCATAAGACTGCAGTTCGTAAACAATACCCACACAAAGACGTTTTGTCACATGCGTCTGATGTGCATTTGTATGGACTTCACTTCAGTGAAGGCATGATTTTGTCCTCAGGTCAAAGTGGCTTGTCTGAATTTTTTCAGAATACTCAGTGTACTTGTCAATGCTAACAAGGTGGCCTTTTTTGCAAAAGGCTTTCATCATGGTACACTTTTGGTGTTACGAGTTTTCTGAAACAGGTGCAATTTAAATACTTGAGCCAGAGGATCTGAATGATCCTCATCCTCTCACATTGTATACAGTTCAGGGAAGGAACCTGATTGCACTAAAGAGATTATTTAACATGTTACCACATATAAAGCTTAATTATTTTTATCCAGAATTTTGTTTTACAGAATATGTGGCTCCATGTTGTGTTGGCCCCTGATAATATTAGGAGGCTGGATATTTTGGAAAATCTCACTTAAGTTGAACACTTGAAAACAATTCAAAATATACACTTATACCTGAGGTACTAGCCAAATCCTGTAAAGAGAAAACAATTTTGTCTGGTGTCTGAAACTAATTTGCTAACTGTTCTATAAGACAAACAGCAGGGTAAAGAGTAGAACGGAGGAGTCAAAGTTTTGGCAAAAATGTATTAATTGAATAATCCTTGTTGAATACTTATCAGTAATGAGTTTGACAGCACAAATGAAAAAAGTGTTACGCTATATTCCCAAAAGTATTTGGACAACCCCTTTAAATGAACAGGTTTGATTACTTCCTAAATTCGTAATTTCCATGAGTACAAATTTATATGCAAATAATGATATTCTATGAAATTGTGTGCTTCTAAATTTTTAGCAACAGTTTAGACAGGCCTCTGTTCTAGAGGAGCAAGTGCTGAATAATGTGCAAGACTTCCCTACAGCTGTTGCTCTCCTATTTGGCTTGATTCATGCCGTCAACATTAGCTATCCTAAAGAAATAGAATACAGTTTTACAGAAGACCCCCAGTGCCCTTCAAGAGTCCAGTCCTTTAAAAACAAATTGTTAAAGTTTAAGTAGCTGCAGTTCATATGGCTAATCAAAAGTGCAATTACTGAGTTGTTCCTGTTTGTTCAGTACGTGTATAACAGTAAAACATATGCCAAAGTCAGTTTTGAGTTAAAATCTTTAGATTTAGAAATCTTGCTGGAAAATTAAATCAGTATTTCTATAAAGCTGGTCAGCAGAGGGAAGCATGAAGTGCTCTAAAACATCCTAGTAGATGGCTGATCTGACCCTGGACTTGATAAAACAATGTGGACCACTACCAACAGATGGCTCCCCAAACCACCACTGACTGTGCAAACTTTTCACTGGACCTCAAGCAACTTGGATTCTGTGCCTCTCCTCTCTTATTCCAGACTCTGGCACATTGATTTCCAAATTAAATGAAACATTTACTTTCCTTTCATCTGAAAAGACAACTTAGGCCCACTGATCACAAGTCCAGTCCTTTTTTGTCCTTTGCTCAGGTGAGACACCTCTGACATTGTCTCTGGTTCAGGAGTGACTTGACACAAGGAATGCATCAGTTGTAGCCCATGGATACATCTGTGTGTGGTGGCTCTTGAAGCACTGAGTCCAGCTGCAGTCCACTCTTTGTGAATCTCCCACAAATTCTTAAATGGGCTTTGTTTTACCTTATTCTAACACATTCCATTTCCTTCCATTTAACTCTCAATTAATGTGCTTAAACACAGCCAGCTTCTTTAGCAACGAGCGATGAGCTTTTGTGTCTTACCCTCCATGTGCAGGGTGACAGTGATTGGCTTCTGGACAACTGTCAAGTCAGCAGTCTTCCCCATGATTGTGTAGCCTGAACCAGACTGAGACACCATTTAAAGGCTCAGGAAACCTTTACAGGTGTTTGGATTTAATTAGCGAGTGTCCAATATTGAACTTTTTCACAATACTCTAATTTTTTGATGATACTAAATTTTGTGTTTTCATTAGCTGAAAGCCTAATCATCAAAATTACAAGAAATAAACACTTGAAATATAGCAGTCTGAGTGTGATGAATCTATATAATATACAAGTTTCAGGACTAAAGAAGAGAGGGACGATCTTGCTTGTTATTATAAAGTCACATCTCTGATCGTATGCGAGTACATTAAATCATAGTTTAAAATAGTCTTGTTTTTTCTTTAAATCTTTTAATCTTCTTCTTCTTTCAGCTGCTCCCATTAGGTGTCACCAAAGCATATCATCCGTCTCCATACTACTCTGTCTTCTGCATCTGCCTCTTTCAAACCAACTACCACCACATCCATAAACCTCCTCCATGGTCTTCCTCTTTTCCTTCTTGGTGGCTTCATCCTCAGCATTCTTCTACTGACATACCCCATGTCCCTCCTCTGCACATGTCCAAACCACCTCAATCGTGCCTCCCTCATTTTGTCCCCAAAACGTCCAACATTTTCAGTCCCTCTAATTAGCTTATTTCTAACGTTCAAATCACTTTAAAATAGAATATATTCTTAGTTAAAACACTTTATATGGGTTTCTTTTGTTGTTGTTTTGTTCTGAATAGAATAAAAACGTATGAAATTTGCTAATGATTACATTCTGGGTTTTTATTTATTTATGTATTTATTTATTTATTTATTTATTTATTTATTTATTTATTTATTTATTTATTTAACTTTTTGGAATTGTGGTTGTAGATAGAGTTCATGTCTTCATAAGAAAGTACAGCATGTGTTTTTGTTTACTCCAGCATATTGAAACATTTTATTGAGGTAAAGTCAAGGGCACATATACTCATGTTCTAAAATTAAGTCACACAAAAATAGCCTTTAATGAGTTACAATGTGAAACATTATAAGATCACAGCAGAAGGCAAAATTATCATGGTTCTTGTTCTTTCTGCATTGATAAAATGTAGATAGAAATACATTGGAGTCATTCTAATGATGTATAACATACAATCATTGACAGCAAAAGTAAAGAAACATTTGAGATTTACAAATATTACATTGAATGTGTAAAACAAAAAGAGCAAAATGTAAAAAAAAAAAAAAAAAAAAAAAAAAAGGAGTGAGTTATTTTCTCAAGTGTAGTCAAGTAAACCGGCAGCCATTGAAACTCTACAACATTCATGTAGAATATAAATACCTTTAACCTATAAAGGTTTGTAACGAGAATCGACGGTGGTTTGTATTGTATACTGGTAAATCTCTGCAGTTAGTTGGAGAACATATGCCTTTTGTTGTTAGCAAACATGTATGTACATTTTTATAGCATGCCTTATTCAAACAAATCATGGCAACCCTGTTGTGTAAAAAAACTTCCAAAAAATGCATGGACATTCTTATTTATTAACGCACATCATGTACATAAAGAAATTTTAAGCACGTTAATATATTGCTGCCATAATGATTTTCATTTATCTCGATTATCAGTTATCTCAACGCTTTTTGTCGTCCCCTAGGCCGGCAACATAACCGGGTTCAACTGTATCACTAAATTTAAGATCACTTTGTCTGTTTGTATCTGATAAGGAGCTAATAATGAACGAATAATCATTAAGTGATAGTTATTTTAAGTCCTGATATTTTATTGACATGGCTGACAAAAGCATCCCGTGAATCAGATGTAATGTTTGGAGTATGTATTCGCAGAACCTGTCTTTGATAGCAGACTGTGCCTCTAAAGTTATTTTCCAAAACTAACTCTTCCAGCTCATTCAGAGCCAAACAAAAGATTGCATTAGTGAGTGGATAGCCAGGTTCCAAAAGTCTAAATTCACAAAAGATTTGGTCTTTAGGAAGAAGGTAATCAAGAAATCTTAATTCTGGTAGAAGGACACTGTCCGATAATTTAGGATGCAGTTTCCTAATGGAGTTCAGAAGGAAATGCCACTTGATTTTCTGTGGCCCTGTCTGAAATTTTACATAAAAAAATTTATCATGATTTATTGCTACCGTTCCCTTCATGGAAATCAATGCACTGAGACGCCTTGCCAAAATTTGTGATAATATTGAATACTGCAAATTAAAGATGTGTCTGTATCCTGAAGGATTCGGTTGCTCAAGTTTCTCTTTGTTCTGCATCACTGAATTGTATTCTATTTTTAAGCTCTCACTCAGTTCACATGAATTGTTTTTATAATATTTCACATCCTTTCCATCAAGTGGAAGATCTTCTAATTCAGTCAAAGACTTAATGACACTCAGTATTTCTGCCCCACTAATCTTTCCTGGTCTTCTGTCAGGTGTGGAAGGCTTACACCACAGGCGTACACCACTGGCAACTTTTGGAAGTATTTCGTTAGCATTCTGCCGAACTGTGAGCTCTAGTACAAGAGGATGATGATCAGAAAAACCTTGCAGTTCAGCGATATTGTGTACAGTGATCTTACGCACACGTTCCATTCTGTGTTCTGGAAGAAAAAACATGTCTATCCTAGAGAGACTGTCATTCTGACGTCGTGTATAGTCCTCATCAGTAGGCCGTAAGTATGACCAAGTGTCTCTGAGATTGAGAGAAACAGTGAAATATTCTAAAGATGCTCTATTTCGTGAATGTCTTGCTTGAAAATTTAAAGGTTTCCGATCGAAGCTGGGATGTAAAACTGTGTTGAAATCACCTCCAACCACTAGAACACCCTCAGCTGTTTCCACCAGATAGTCTTTCAATCTAGCCAAGAAAAATTCGTCTGCCTTATGATAGTAAATATTGACAAGGGTGTGAAGTTCACCAAACAGACGACAGAAAAGCACGATGTAACTTCCATTGCAGTCCTCATCGTGGCATATGTACTCGAATGGTACAGTGTTTTTTATCAGTATTGCGACTCCTTTGCTTCGAGAGCTGTACACAGTGAAATAGACGTTCCAGCCTGGAACATCTTCCAAGATTTTATAACAGTCTGGGCCAATATGTGTCTCTTGTATAAAGGCAACATCAGCCTGAAGGTTATTGAGACTGTCCAGCAGTTTTGAGATTTTTTCTTCTGACTGAGTGGTATCTTTAATACCATTTGTATTCCAAGACACAAAACGGATTCTTGATTCAGGTCCTGATGTCATTATTAATGACTTTGTGAATTTCTGTGAATAAATCACACTTATTTTAAAACATAATTTTTTTTAGATATTTCTTTCTATTTTGTTCAATGTGCTATATGTAAGCAAGGAATTCTTAATCCTACATGTAAAGTAAATCAAAAAATAAATATTACATTATACTTCTGTAAATATAATATACCATATAAAACTGTTATACAGTGGAACCTTGGATTGGAAATAAGGCAAAGTATAAATATTTTTTGCCTTACTGGCAATCAAGGTTGCATTATATATATATATATATATATATATATATATATATATATATATATATATATATATATATATATATATATATATATATATATAAATGACAAAAAGACAAACACAATAAAGTGCAAATAAAAAGCAGAACATTTCTTATGCAGAGAGACACCTGTGTTTGCCTTGAAATTACCAGTTAGAACAAGTTTCCACTGGCTGGCCTAACCAGTTTTTTGACTAATGGCCAAAAACTGATCATTTATAATATATCCATTTAGATAACCAAAACTATTTATAATGTTAGTAATACTAACACCTAAATATTAAAAATACAACAATTACAAAAAAATACATTTATAAAAGTACAGATTAGTTCACATACTAAAAAGTGTTGTTATTTTAAAAGTACAGATTAGTTCAGATACTAAAAGTGTTATTATTAAAATGTCCTTTGTGTACTGTTATTAATACTATTTAAAATACAATAATTTATAAAATAATAAATATAAACTTTTTCAATTGTTATTTTATACAATCCATTGTTAGTAACTTACCTTGCCCAATCACCTTCAGGAAAAATGTAGAAGTGTACCAGATGAAAAGGCTAATTTGTACTTGGAAAGATTTAAAACTACTTAAAGGAGAGTTTAAGAAGAGAGACCTATAAAGCAAGACAGGAGAAACAGAAACGCAATGAGCAGGAAATTCACACATACGCATTTATGCAACATTTGCATGAGCACAACCCATTTTTGATGATGTAATGCTTAACCCTTTAAGGTTTAAGCATGCTTGGAGATGTGTGTGTTTTTATGGTTACCTGTAAATGTTGCAAGAACATGTAGAATATAACATATTGAGTGAACAAATAAAATTAAGTTACTAAATAAAGTTAATAAAAGTGTTCATTCACCACCTAATTATCAAAGTAATATATTCATTTAAATTTGTTTTCTGCTGTTTGCCAAACCTTGGCTCAGTGATTTGTTTTCATATTGTTTAGTAATGGTATTATTTGGACTATGATTGTGTCCATGGTCTTTATTATTACCTTTGTTCTTTTAGTTTCTTTGCTTATTTTGTGTCTAATATGTGTGCTCTTCATTAAGAAAACCTCTGCATCCACTTTCCACTCACACACTCGGTTCATTTACTACAGCTTCATTTAGAGAAAGTGGTAGCTTAATGACTAAGACAATGGACTTCTGATTGCTCCCAGTCCTGGGCCCTTAAAAATGTGTATAAATGTATAAATGGGACAAATATAAATCACTCTGGACAGAGGCATCTGCCAATTGACATAGATGTAAATGTAGGTGTCAACTATAGACGTTTCTTCTATAGTTAATTTAAAGAAAGAAATTAAGACAAATAGGGACATGATATCTTTCTATAATTAAAGGAGCCAAAACAAAGAAAATGGATACCTTTGGGAAACATTCTAATCACAACTCAAAAAATGTATACTTGAATACTCTTCTCTTTTCTATTATTTATAGTTTAGATTATAGATCTAGCACTGTAATTTAAATAAAGATGATTTTGTAAAAAATATGTTGAACTGAATAATCATTTTAAAGATTGGAATTAATTCTTCAGTGTGTAAACAAATCTGGGTTTATGAGCTGCACCCTGAAATGAGGTAGGTCTATGTATAATACTCAAGTATTTAATCCGAATGTAAAAAAAACACCCTTTTTATAAAGTAGAATGTGTAATGTCATACCATTGTCAATTCTCATATCCCGCCTTACCGTAAAGACCAGACAAACAACTTAAGAGCTTAATTTGTGTCTAGGTATGCAGCAACACTAGTGTATGTTTATGTTGCTTGGTGATCACTTGATCTTATCTTTGAAATTTCCTCTGACTGCCCAAAACTAATCTACTACAAGAAATTAAAGCTAATAATGTTATGTAAGAATTAGCAGACCATTATTTATTACTAAATTCAAAATTTTTATTACCAGTAATTACTAACATTTAAAAAACAAAATAATATAGTAAAACTGAAATACATACAGTATGTACAGTCATTTCAAATAAAACACAATTTGTTTTAAATATACTGGCATTGCTTTTTATAGGTTTTATGTATTTTTATATGTATTTATGTGCTACTGTATTTAGATATAGTAATGCATAGTAGGAGCTATTATTGTGTATATGCACAAAGATTTCTAAATTGTTTAACTTATAATATGAACATTTTTCAATTTAAGTATCTATTATCAATGCTGTTTTTAGAGTTCCATAGCAACAGCTTTTCTCTGGCTGAGTCATGCAATAAATGTGACACATGCAACCAGTTAACAGATCAAATGTTGATCCCTGTGGTTTCCCAGATGAATGTTAGTTTTAAAGTAACCAACAGTTTAATGTTTAACAGTGTGTGAATGACTCATAATTGTATCCTAATTTAATTAATTGGTGTTTGGCAGAGGTGAGAATAAATGAAGTACAAATACTTCGTTCCTGTACTTAAGTACATTTTTCTGGAATCAGTACTTTACTTCACTATTTATTTTTTAGATTTTTACTTTTACTTATTACATTGCTACACAAATAACTGTACTTTTTACTTCTTACATTTTCAAAACAGCCTCGTTACTTGAGTTTTAATCTATTTGGTGAAATATCAATATTTTTTCTTCTCAATGCGCCGTTTTCAGCCCATAAACCTATTCCTTGTCATTGCACGGCTTTTTCAATCTACCACTAGTGTATTATTTCCTGACTCTTACACACCACAGACGTAGGCTAATTTACGGAGTTCACAATGAGCAAGGCAGAGGGCAACAAGAAGTCTGGGGTTAACGTGAATGAGACAGAGGGAGTCAGTGATGTAAACATGACTGAGAACAGAGACATTCCTGATCACCTGATCATCATCATCTTTTCTCAGCTTGTGTTCTATATGTTAGTTGTTCAGCCTGGATACATTCATTAGATAACAACATTTTAAATTAGATATTTAGTGTATTTATATATATTAGGGCTGTCAAATGAAAATTCATTTTAATGGCACTAAATGTTATAAACGCATTATTAATGCAGGTTGCATTTCTTTTTGACAATTTGTATAAAAAAAAAAAAAAATCAATAAAAAAAAAAAATAAATAAATAAATAAATAAATAAATAAATAAATAAATAAATATAAAAGGTTTTAAAATAAAAACCTTCAGCACAACATACAATTATTCATGGCATTTTTCCTAATAAGGCCAAAACGAACTTAAATTGCTCAGGCTTTTTTGAACGTGCAGATAAGAGCAATACATGATTTGAATCTGTAAAGGTCTACTTTTACTTGTATACACAATAACAATAAAACGGTGTGCTTTTGTAAAATAAAGAAAACAGATATGGGGTGCTCTCTGCTGTGTCATCTCCCTTCACACAAAGCTCGAAAAGTCTTTTACACGAACCAGTTCACATTGAAAACAAATATACACTGATTTCGTAATCTGTATGAAATTTAGAATAGGTACTGTTTCTTCTGATCACCTCATTAACCATACGTGTGGAAGCATAGCAAAAGTTCCGTTTGGTGTCCTGATAATTTACATAATTTAAACTACCATAATTACTTTAAAACATTTACAGTAATATTTTGTCTTTATGCTTTATGTTGAGTTTGGTTTCGCTAATAATAAACATACATTTGCATAAAGCATCCATATTTCTGCATGCCCATGTTGCTTAGAGTATTAAAAACTAAATATTAATATATAGTACATTAAAAACAGATAGAAATGTGTGAATAAGTTGCGATTACTGTAAATATTTCAATTGATTGACAGCCCTAATATTAATGTCCAGTTACCAGCGTGACACTAAAGCAGGTAGTAGTAATGACTACTTTTTACTTAAGAACATCAGAGCCCAAAGTTCTTTACCTTAATTTGAGTAAAAAAGTATATTCCGTACTTCAACTTTTACTTGAGTATTTTAAAACATGAGTATCTGTACTTCTTCTTAAGTGAAGGATGTGTGTATTTTGCCAGCACTGGTGTTTGATAATGAAGGACTACTTTGCATGAACAACACTATGATTATGTGTCAGGCAGTCATTCATGCAGTGGGAGGCAAATCATGAGGCGACTAAACAGCAATTAGGGTACAAAAGTCATCAATTAAATATTTATTTATCAATCATTGGACACCTGTTTAAAAGCTGGCATCCTGACCACCTTCTTCAATATGGATCCATTTTCTGTTCTCATCTCAACAATCTAGGCAAACTACTTAGTGGACACCAATCAGAGGCTGCATTTTTATGATGATATGTAGATTTTACAAGATATTAAAACTACATAAAATAAATAAATAAAAGTGTTTTGATACAGAATATGAAGACATTTTTATTAACCCTATTGAATACAAATTACAAAATCCTATTTTATATTTGAAATACGTTTTTAAAAACATGTATCATAAATACTGCCCATCCCTGGTGGTGATTAAGTTATAATCATTTAGTGCTCACTTAAAATTGAACAAGAAACGAAAAAGCAGCTGGATGGAATTTGATACATTTAACACAATGCACCAACTTGAATGGCACACAGAATCTTATAAATATTTAAACAACCTTCAGAGTTTCTTAATGTTTTTTTTTTTTTTTTGCTTCAATAACAATGTACATTCAAGCTGATTTGGATTACAGTACTTCAGTGTTAAGAATAAAAGTTGCAGAAAATCTGATCTGTTATACATATGTATTATTTCATATTTGCATACATTTAAATAGTGGTCTAAAAATTGTGTAATTTTCAGAGATTGTCACATGCCAGCTCCCACCACTCTAACTTATTTTCACGTTTGTCTAGCCATGTGCATCTTTGTTTTGATTTATGCCATGTTTCCACCCCTGTCTGTGATTAGTCAGTTTTCTCATGCCTTATTTGGTTTATGTTTGAATATCTCACTTTCATGTTTGTCTACCCGTGTGCTTCCTTATTCTTATTTATGTAATATCTTCATATACCAAGCCTTTGTTTCAGCTTTCCAGTTTTGATGTGTGTGGAGAGCTTATTTTCTCAGGGTAGGATTAAGAGGATTAAGACAATGGGTTCACCAAACAAAACTGATTTTATTCGGCCGCAGACCTTATTTTAAGTTCTACTTTTACTTTTCAGTACATCGAGCTGAAACACATATACAGTACACGTGCACCCTCATGATTTATACAGGTTGGTTCTCAAGGTAGCGTAAACTGAAACACATATAAACAAAAGCACCCTCATCTCTGCACGGTGTCTCTATCCCTCAAGGTCACATCTATATAAATTTCCCTGCTCACTGCAACAGAGAATGTTGCTCAGTTCCTTCAGCTGTGTCATTCAACAATAATGTGGAACTCCAGCTTGGAATTATAACCCTTCCCAGATTGCTGAACAGCAACAATTTCCTCTCTGAGCTTATTGCTGATGTTCTATAATTGTATAATTACAAGGTGTAAACACACACCTGAGCACTCCAGATCATTAAACAGTCAAATGTTCTGCTGTTGTTAAAGTAGTTACACTACTTGATATTTATCTTTACTAATACCTGGTTGGTAATTACTGTCTGACTGTTGTTCAGAACTACAGCTAAAAGTCTTCACTTAAAAATAAGATAGAAGTAACAGTTAAATACACAACGGGGCAGACATGCACATGTGTACATCATTATACATAATGTTTATTGTGAATATCACACACCCACAAGAAATAAATTATAAATAAACTTTTTTGAAACAAACATTTTTTAATGAAAGCAATTCTTTCATAAACACTGTAAACATGAATGCATTTTAAATAGCACTGGGCTAGAAAAAAGCTGGATGTTGTGTATATAATGATTGCATAAAGCACTACCACATTGCTGTAATAATTTACAAACCTTGACACATCTTGTCCTCTGGACATACCAAAATAATTGACAGTCTTATATATTATTAACACCGTAAATTAAAAATATATACATTTTATGCATATAAATACCTCTTATCATCGTACATATTCATCGACTATTCCCAGGCCTTTAAGCAAATCTGAAGAAATACCAAATGACTGATAAAAGGCAGACATGATTTAAGTACATTCCAAATGCCTTTCTTTCAAAATCAAAAGAAAAATATCATTATTTCAGAAAAGAATGCAAGCATGGTTAAAACCTGTACTTAATAAAATAATAAACAAAGAATTACAATAAACTAAACTTGAGCCCCTTAATTTTAAGGTGAATTTGAATTCTTTGATGATTTCTCATTTAGGATGTGGTTAATTTAAAAGTTTAAGCTTGCCATTTCTTTCCTTTCTTACTCTCTTTCCTTCTTTTCCCTTCTCTTCCTCCTTTTTCCTAATTTTAACTTTTGTTTATTTTAATTTAAATTTCCTTTATTTCTTTTGTATGTTTGTGTAGATAGTTTTATGTTGTGTTTGTCTCATTCATTAAACGCGTACTTTTCATAAGTGATTGTCTCTGAGTGCCGCTCACATTTCAAGGTTCCTGCAACATTCCATCTGAATTACATGCATTATTAATTGTACGGTATAAAGTAAAGGGCCGGGAAAATACCCCTTTTATAGAATTAGTAAAAGATTATACTGTCTGTTTGGTGAAGAACAGACCAAATAATTAAAACGTTAATTCCATTACCGTCAATTTAACAACTTAATTTAAATATTTAGGAGTACTTATAACCCGTTATAATTACTCAAAAATATGTCTTTTTTTGCGAGCTAAATTCGCTACTGTCAGGAATCCACCTGCCACGCCCCCTTCGGCTGTCTTTGCCTTCGTGTGCTCCTGAGCTCTCGGCTTCATTGGGCACCCCTGAGGCTCATTCATCTAATATCCTCCTATATAAACCCCTCGTTCACCCACACCAGCGCCATGCCCCCTTGTTGACGTCATGGATTTCCCTGCTCGCTTCTCCGGCGACAGGGCTTCTACGAAGCGTCGGCAGGTATGTGGAGGCGTGTTTATCCCTGTTCCCCGCGGAAAGAGCCAAGATCGCGCTCTACATCTCTCTCCTGTCTGGGGAATCTCTCTCTCTGGCCAGTGAGTTGTGGAGCGCAACCAACTTGTCCAGCTTCTCACGAGGGGGCTCGGGATGATCACAGCGGATCTCCACTATCTCTCCCCTACTTTCAAAAGCTATGCCCCGCTCCAGGGTTTCCAGGAGATCTCTGCTCCAGAGTCCCCAGGAGAGCGCAGCTCCGCTCCAGAGACCCCAGGAGAGCGCAGCTCCACTTCAGAGACCCCAGGAGAGCGCAGCTCCGCTCTAGAGTCCCCAGACGAAGGTCGTACCGCCACCCATGGGCTCCTTTAGAAGGCAACGGCTTGCCCTGAGGGCATTGCTCCATTCCCGGTCTCCACGGTGAACACCTCTCGGCTCCGGATCTACGCGGTGGGCGTCGCGCAGCCTCCGGTCTCCTCCGAGGATGTCGCTCCGCTCCAGGCCTCTGTGGTGGGCATCACTCCACTCCCGTCCTCCACATTGGGCATCTCCCTACTTCCTGTCTCCACTGAAGACGTCATCCTAGCTCTCGTCATTGCCAAAGACGTCTTACCGCTCCAGGACTCCGCGGGGAATGTTGCTCTGTTCTGGCTCTCTGCAGGAGGGGTTGCTCCGCCTCGGGTCCTCCCCTGCTTTCCCCAGTTGCGTGGCGATGCCTACCGGGTCCCCTTCGGCCCTGGACAGATTGAGGGGCCCTCCTCTGAGTGCCCGGGCCCACCGTGTGTACTGTGGGTTTGGGGCGTCCGGTGCCGCACCACTGAATTATATACAGGGACTGCCTTTCGTCAGTTCGGGACTTCATGGACCGCGCTCCCGAAGCGCACCACAGGATTATTCTCAGACGCAGCGAGTATTTGTGTTGGCTCTGCCTATTTTCTCATTAAACGCTGTTTGTTTATACTTCAGCTTCCGCCTCGCATTCCTCGCATGACAGCTACATACTTAAAAACTTGAAATGAAATAATAATAATGAAATAAGGCTTCAGTTAAGTCTTCAGAAATTAGGTTTATAGAGAAAATATTGTACACAAGTTTATCACAACGTCTTGTTTTGCTTATATGTGAGTTTTCCAAGATACATTTGTGCATAATCAAAAGTGTTCAGGACTGTTAAAAATGTGGAATTTGGAATCGAATACACTGTGATGTATTAAATCTGTGCAATTTATACTCTTCCCTTAAATGAAAATATCTTTCTAGAAGAGAAATTCTTCTTTTGCCTCCCTGGCCACGAAAGGGCCACCAGGATGAGAGACTCCGTCCCATCTAACTCTATTCAGAACTCCCCGGAGCAGCACAACAGGTGGAAATGCATACAGCCTCTGCCATGCCGCCATGCCTGTACCATAGCATCCAGCCCTAGCACTGGGGTTGTTAGGGAAAACCAGAGGGGGCAGTGCGACGTCTCTTGAGATAAAACAGGTCCACCTGGGCTCTGCAAAACTCCCAGATTTTCTCCACCCCCTTAGGGTGGAGCCACTATTCTCCGGGCATTGGCCCTTGCCTCGAGAGCGTGTCTGTTTACTGGTTTAAGCGGCCCAGTATACACGCTGCCTTCAGCTTGTACAGGAGGCAAGCTCTCCATTTTCCTAATTTCTCTTTTCCTATATGTATGTTTGTGTTTTTTTGAGTTCTGTGTTATGTAGTTGATTTTATTATTTAAGCAAAAATGGAAAATATACAGAAAACAGAAGCATTATTTCTAATTATTTTTGTTAAGGTGGGCCGCAGCCTACAGCCAATTAATAATAATCAGTCTCTAACATTTCCCGCCCCAGCCGCACAGAATAGTTTTTTTACCAGTCACTTCACACTAGTACATGTTTACAAGCTTTAGATCTATATTGGTCTTTTTTGTTTCAATTTGATTTTCTTCTCAGTTTGTGATTGTTGTGCAGCAGCTAATGAATGCTTCTTAACACATTACATTTTATTTAACTGCATTACACCTTGACATGTGTGTTGTGTTTTTTTTAAGCCTATTTAGCAAGCCTAGTGCTGCATGTGTCTGAAGTAATGCTGCTGCTAGCACATCAGAGGGCTAATTTTAATTGACCCTGCACAAGCACTGCTCCTCCCCAGTCCTCAACAAGTGCCCCAAATCACACCCATCTCAATTTAGCAATTTAAATAACAATGCGCCATCCCAACCAATATTAGCTAATTACTTAAAGCATGCTATTGGTAACGTATGGCCCTCATTTAATCCTTCCTGGTACTGCACAACACGATGGCTGTTGTTGATGCACTATGTGAAATTTCCTTCGTCACACTGTCAAGAATCCTCACCCCCTATTGTCAAAGAGCAAAGTTAGAGATTTAGAGATTTCAGATTTAATTGTATTTGAGAATAATCTGATCCAATGAAAACATGATTTATGGAGTCTAAAGTAAAAAAAAATGTTAAAAGTTTTAAGTTTTTAAAGTTTTATTATTACTGTTTAGTTTTATTTTGAATTTGATATTTTTCTAATTGTGTCAGTATTAGGTATTCTAATAACTGGATTAGTTTATTATTAGGCTTTTATTTGTATAAACCCACCCTAAAAAAATGTCTAGAACCAGCACTGTAACCTAACCTAAAAATATAGTGAGTGGCACTACCTCCAACCCCAGTGTGTCTAATCAGAGGGATACTACAGGAGGGAATGTAGAGGTGCAAAGTAGGGCTGTAACAATTCTTTGAGTATCTTGAGTAATTCGATTACAAAAATTCATTAAGGCAAATATGTTATTTTTACCCACAATATTTAAGTTTTGTCCCATAAAATTTATAAGTAATTTTATTTTCAATGCACTGATTGCTTCTTCCCGCTACTCTGCTTTTTTGTTTCACTTGCTTCCTTTTTGAATATTAATAAAAAAGAAACAAAAAATAAATGAACATTTCAGTTTGTATAAGTTTTTGTTTAAATGATGAACATGGACACAAACAATGAACTTTTCAGAACATCAACTGAAATGATATGAAAAAGTCATGTCAAGTTTATTTCGTTATTTAGTTATAGCGCTTTTCACAACAGACATTGTCTCAAAGCAGCTTTACAGAAATCAACAGTCAAGGTGAATGGTGTGCATTTATCCCTGATGAGCAAGCAGTGGCGACTGTGGCAAGGAAACCTTGAGAGAAACCAGACTCAAAAGGGGAACCCATCCTCATTTGGGTGACATCAAGAGTTTGATCATAAATCTTTCAACAATACAGAACACTGAAAAGTGAGAACTAACATGAGCACTGGAGTATAAGATTATAAGTGATGTTCCCCTTCAGGAACTCGAGCTGCGTCGAAACGCTATGGGAACGCCCCTGCGTGACCACGCTCTGAACCACGTGTGAAATCTAGCCAATAGGCAAGCCGTGACGTCATAGACAGGCGACGTCGCGTAAACCAGGAAGCTACAAGATGGCTGTGCGGTGGTAGCGACATTAGCTTCTGCTAGTTCAGGTAAGCGCTTTAAGTGTGTTATCTGTGCAGTCATGAGCTTATATGCAGGCAAAATTCCGTCTGCGTGTCTCCTGCTTGCCCGATTCATTTCGGGGTGACACGCAGCCGATGTGTTGTTTGCTTAGCTTAGGAGCGTGCTTAGTCGGCTCTCGAGGGTATCGGTTGTTAGCATTTAGCCGTGCGGCTATGCGCTCCGGCTGCGGCGAGCTCCGTTCCCGGGATTGCGCTTGTTTGGAAACGGTTCTTCCCCCGGTGCGTTTGCGGTGCTCCGTATTCTCCCTCCGAGGTGGGTGAATTTTCGGGGAGCGCTCTCCGAGGTGAGCGCTCTTCCTCGCGGCTTTGGCTCTCGATGGTATCGGCTGTTAGCATTTAGCCGTGTGGCTATGCGCTCCGGCTGCTAGCGAGCTCCCGTTCCCGGGATTGCGCTCGTTTGGTAACGGTTCTTCCCGTGCGTTCGCGGTGCTCCGTATTCTTCCTCCGAGGTGGGAGAATTTCAGAGAGCGCTCTCCGAGGTGCTTAGCTCGCTGTGCCTGGACGTACCAGGGCGCGGCTATGCGCTCCCGGCTGCTAGCCGAGCTCCCGTTCCTCGGGGAGAGCGCTCGTTTGGTATCGGTTCTTTTCGGTGTGTGTGACGCGGTGCTCCGTATTCTTCCTCCGAGGTGGATGAAATTTGAAATTAGGGAAGCATGCCTGGCGGCTGCTTCTTCTCCCGGTGCGGGCAGCGCAGCATTACATGTCTCTCTCTCCGAGGAGGTTGAGCTGGTGGATGCTGGCGAGCCTGCGGACTCCTCACAGCCTGTGCTGTATATGGAGCTCCTTGTGGTCGTGGCACGGGCCGGTCCAAGCTGGATTAGCTTGGCCGGTCGTGTGGCGGAGCAGCGCGCCAATGAGCTGGTTGTGCGTTTCCTGCACTGTGTCACAGCCTCAGCGCCTTCCCTGATCTGCGCACCGAGGTGTCTGGGTCCTGGGAGGCCCGTGGACGCGCATGCTTTTCCGATGTTCTTTCGCTGTGCGCGAATGTTATTGGATCTGCGTGGCGCGGCTACGGACGTTGCCGCTGTGGTGGAGATGCTAGCTAGCTATCTCTCCCGAGTGTTGCGTCTGTGACGGCTATCGGTTTGCCTACGAAGCGCCGCTTGGCTCTGGTGGGTAGTGCTGCGCGGCAGGTCAGGCTACAGGTTGCTTCCACACGATGAGTGTGTTGCAGGCATACCAGGCTGGCCTGCTATGGGGGATGATGCGAGCTTCCTTCTGAGCGTCATGGTGTCCCTCCTGGCCTGACCTGGTGACGCTGTGGGTAAGGGTGATTGCTGGCGGGTTCAGGAGGCCGCGGTGGCGTTTCAGTGGTAGTTCCTCGCTGCTCCGATGGAGCTGCTCAGCGGCAGCCGCGCCCTGGTACGTCCAGGCACAGCGAGATGGCCCGGTGAGAGAGTGTTGCCACCCGACTCCGCGGGGCGGTCCTAGGGGCCCCTGGCGACTCTCTAGGCCCGAGGAGGCTGGACGGCCTGAGGGTCGCCCCGCCTGGTGAACAGGCTATGGTGCGTAGGCCTGATGGCTTGCATTTTGGAGGGCGGTGCGCACCTCATGCTACGGTGCTCGTCCCTCCCTGGCACCGCCGGGAGGCCGGTCTGTCGGCCCTGCCACAGGGTGTTCGGACGCTGCCTCCCTCTAGCGGTTAACTCCCTTATTTCCGCCGACAGTTCGTTGCGGATGGGTGTCATCCGCCGCCTCAGGGAGCTTCGACGGCCGCAGCACGCTGCTCCTGCCGCTCGGGTTCAGGAGGTCTGTCTGTTAGCCCTGCCACGGGTCGTGTTCAGGCGCAGCTTCCAGCGGTTTGCTTCCAGTATTCCGCCCGTATGATCGCTGCGGACGGGGGTTCCGCCGCCTCTCAGGAGGCTTCAACGGCCGCAGTACGCTGCTCCTGCCGCTTGGGTTCAGGAGGACTGTCTGTTAGCCCTGCCACGGGTCGTGTTCAGGCGCAGCTTCTCCAGCGGTTTGCTCCCGTATTCCGCCCGCGTGATCGCTGCGGACGGGGGTTCCGCCACCTCTCAGGAGGTGTGGTCGGCTGCAGAGCACCGCCCAGCCGCTCTGAGTGGGTCGGGGCCAGCCCCGAGGGGTTGGTTCTCCTGTGGAGACTTTCTGTCAGTCTTAGGGCTGCCTGAGTCTCTCGGGGTCCTGCGACTGTGAAGAAGGGTTGCGATTCGGTTCGCATCTTCTCCTCCCGGCTCGACGGGTGTGTCCCGCCTGGCGGGACCCGTGCAGGCCCTGGTCCTGGAACAGGAGTGCGCACACTCCTGGGGAAAGGGGCCATCGAGGTGGTTCCCCCCTCAGTTTGCGAGTCAGGCTGCTACGGCCCGTACTTCGTTGTTGCGAAGAAGGACGGTGGGTTGCGTCCCATTCTGGATCTCTGCTACTTGAACCATTCACTTTTGAGGTTTGGGTTCAGGTTTCTCGTTTAGAGAGGTCGTGTCTCAGGTCAAGTCCAAGGACTGATTTGTCATACGCTAGATCTGGAGGTTGCATGCTCCCATGCAGCCGTCCTTCACCGCGCACGGGAGGTTCCTGAGGTTGCTTTCGGGGTGAAGCTTACCAATATCGGTCCTTCCGTGCGGCCTAGCGCCCTCACCCCGTGCCTTCACAGAGTGCGTGAACGCAGCACTGACCCCGCTGCGGCTTCAGGGCATCCGCGTTCTGTATTATATCAGCGATTGGTTGATGGTGGCTCGTTAGAGCACCTGGCGGTTTGGCATTGAGGTGCTGTTCCCGCCTGCATGAAGGTACTGGGGTTCGGACTGAGACGCCGGGTTGTGTGTACTTTTCCCAGCGTGGAGGGCCACTTTCTCGGCGTGGTGTGGGACTCGGCCGAGTTGCGGGCACGGTTGTCTCCCGCCCGGTTTGTAGTCATCCTCACTGCAGTCAGGAGGGTAGGGGCAGGCCGCCTGGTCACTGTGAGGCAGTTCCAGAGGCTGCTGGGTCTCATGTCGGCAGTGTCCGCATGTGGCCCCTCCAGTGGTGGCTCCGGGGCAGTAGGTTCTCCCCCTGAGGGAGTCTGTGTCGTCGCATCAAGGTCTCACGGTGTGCCCGTGAGCCTTGGTTGCATGGTAGAACCTTACGTTCTGTTCCGAGGCCCCGTTTTAGGGACTCCTTGTCGTCGCGTAACGCTAACGACGGGCGCTTCCATCACGGGGTGGGGAGCGGTCATGAGTGGCCACTCCGCCCAAGGTCTGTGGAGCGGCCCGCATCTCTTGTGGAACATAGGTTGCCGGGAGGTGCTGGCAGTGTTGTTGGGGTTACAACACTTCCTCCCAGTCCTTAGAGATCGCTATGTGTTGGTCCGCTCGGACAATGCTGCGGTGGTCTCGTACATCGTCCACCGGGAGGACCTCCGGTCTCGCCCTTGCGAGCAACAGGCGCAGGGGGTCCTCTTGTGGTCCCGGGACGAACTCCTCTCATTTAGAGCCGGTTACATCCCGGGACGGTTGGATGTCTGAGCAGACGCCCTGTCGAGACAGTGGTAGTACGCTTTTCCCCCGATTGCGCTGCTCTCGGGAGTTCTGGGAAAGTTTTGCCGGTAGGGAGTCTGTCTCCTCCGGGTAGCACCTTGTTGGCGGGCGGAACCCTGGTTCACCCCCGCCCGGTGTTGTGGAGCCTGTGGCCCCTGAGGGGACACAGTTTGTAGCAGCTGTTCTCTCTACCGAGGTAGTAGAGGCCCCGCTCCACTCCAGAGCTCCCTCCATGAGGAGGTCGTATCCCGCACGATGGCGACTGTTCGCGTCACGGTGTGAGCACCATGACTTGGACCCAGATGACTGCCCGGTCGGTTCAGTTCTGGTGTTTTTGCAGGTACAGTTTGCCGCAGGGTTAACCCCTTCGACCCTGAGGGTTTCCGTGTTCGCTGGGTAGGTCCCATTGGTGACACGTTTCCTCCGCGGCGCCCGGAGGCTGTGGCCCGGGACACAACTCGGAGTGCCTGTCTGGGACTTGGCAGTTGCCTCGTCCCACCTGGAGTTGCCCCCTGGCATGCCCAGAGTGTTCTTACACGGGCCAGGTGCTCCCACACGATGTGTCGTGTTACAGGCATTCTGCCCTCCTCTATTATAGCCCCCGACCAGGGGTTACGAGACCCGGCTGTGTCCAGTGCGAGCACTGGGTGCTTATCTCCACAGGACGAGTCCTTGGAGGTGGTTGGTGCAGTTGTTCGGCTGCGAGTCCTGGTCCCCGCCCCGATCGCGGTCAGGGCTCGCCCCGCCGGAGTGTGGCGGCCTCTGCGGCCGGGTGCACATGAGTGTCACTCCGGGACGTCTGTGACGCTGCGGGTTGGTCCACCCTGCTGGCCTTTGTCAGGTTCTATGGCCTCGACCTCAGAGCCACCCCGGGCTCCTCTGTCCTACGTGCTGGTGCCGAGGCCCTCACTCTTTGGCAGGGTCTGGTCAGTGTGGCGTGATTGGACACTCGTTCCCATAGCGTTTCGACACAGCTCGAGTTCCTGAAGGGGCGTCTCAAGGTTCTGACGTAACCCTAGTTCCCGAGGGAACGAGACGCTGTGTCTCCGTGCCACACTCCCTGCATCCCTGCGGCGCTTACCTTCTCTCTTTGCAGAAGCTAATGTCGTTAGGGCAAGGGCGCAAGGGCGTTCCCATAGCGTTTCGACGCAGCGTCTCGTTCCCTCGGGGAACTAGGGTTACGTTCGTAACCTTGAGACGTTCTTTCTACAGTCTTTATGGTTATGAAACTAGGCGCTACTGAGCTCAACATTTGCAATTGTGAAAAACAGGCCAAGGTTTTGTTGTTTTAAATGTTCCTTTTGCTTTAACAATGAAGTAATATCTGTAGCAATCAGCGATTCACCTCTGTCTTGCACTTCGGACAATGTGCCTCTGTGTGCTCTATGAACCACGTGAGAGTTCCCTTCCAGACATCGTCCTGTAAATCGTTTTAATTTTATTTTAGTTGCCATTGTTGCTTTTTGCATTGTTGCACATGAGTATTATACCACCCACATCCACATTCACCCATCAAATCTTGTACTGCACTGCACCCATTTGTGTCGGGTCCTGCAAGAGTGCAGGTGTCTACTCTGGAGTTCTCTGGACAGGTAAACACAGAAGATGCTGCACTATGGAGGAACAGGGAGAAAACAGCAAGGGGTTTGGAGAAGATTCAGGCCAAAAAAATGCTATAAATCAAAAATTTGGGAAAATTTTCAACTAAAGCAAAGAAAACACCGTACAGTCCAGTTACCATTTTTTTTAAGTAATTTTAAATTGATTTTATTGTTTTGATTTATATACAGTGCGTTCAAAAAGTCACTCCGCAGTGGGTGTGTGGAGCAGGTAGTGGAGCACATTTTTAAAGCTGGCGATAAATATACAGATTTAGCTTGTGGAAAATTAGGTAAACTAGTGTAAATGTAAATATTTACTACAGAATAACACTTTAATATATGTGGAGATTGTACAGTATGGACATGCCAAATCATGTAGTCAAGTAGCCAGGAATGTTTGTAAATGTTATAATTTAATAATTATATAGTGCATAGGAAACAAAGATGCATATTTATTGATAAATTACAAAAATATTAAAATATAAATAATACATAGACAGCTTTTAACATTTGGTACTGCAAACTATTACAGTCTATAAATGCAAGCCTTACACACATATTTGTTAAAACGATTTTTAGCTGCATATAGTAGTCGGGTTGTACACACTCCTAGGTATTTATAATCAGTAGCCACTGTGTGGTACTGAACAATTTTACAGTCAAGCATATAGTAAAAAAAAATCACACTGAAAGAAAAAAAAAAATACACATTTCAGTATGTATTATTTTTCTTCTTAAAACCCAGCAATTAGAAACAAGGTAGAAAAAACAAGGTACACCCTTCCTCATTCACTAAGGATGTATCACTAATAAAAAGTTGTAAGCAATAAGTTTTATGACCTGCACATCAATAAGAGAATAGTTATAAAGCAATGTCCAAACAAACTGTACTTTACCATTCTACAGTTGGAAGGACTGTTTACTGTTGGAGAGCATTTAGAGCAGTGTCTAAGCTTCCCATGTGTAAGCATTTCAGCAAATTCAGTCCAAATAATTTAATGCTCAAAAATTATAAAGGAAAACTCAAGCGCTACATCATGTGACCATGACTAATCTTGAGGCCTACTTAAGAGAAAGTCTAGAGATAATAAATAAAAACATTCTCTAGTTTCCAAGAGTAACATGTAATCGTTAGGGATAGACATTTAACATTGTATGTAATAAATAGAAAAGCACAGTGTCGACTGCTTTATTCTGCATGACTATCTAAGGAGCCAAGAATAATAATTTTTTTACATAAATCAACATCTAATTGAAGTTTTCAGTTAGCTATTAATTATTATTGTTAATTAAATGTTATTAATGTTAAGCCCATCAGCACAAAACTACCTCAACAGCACTACCTCTAATTTCACAAAATAATTAATAAAATGAAGCAAATAATAAGATAAGGTATTATGTTCTACTGTACTAGCATAAGATAACTACTGTACATTTACAGCATTCAACATATGGCCTTAAACAGAGCGATGTAAAAGAGTGCTTTCAAGTCTCAATGAATATATAAATAACTTGCTAAATATTTAAGTAAACAATAATATATAAAAAAAATGCAACAAAGTATGAAGAGATTCTTCTGTCTTGGAAATATGCATGAGTAGAAGGAAGATATATATATATATATATATATATATATATATATATATATATATATATATATATATATATATATATACTGTATATTCAGGTAGAGGTGTATCTATATATATATATATATATATATATATATATATATATATATATATATATATATATATATATATATATATAGCGGAGAGAGAGAGAGAGAGAGAGAGAGAGAGCAGATATATCTGTTCTGCTCAGAAATTCATATCTTATGTAATATTTATTTCCAGCCCTGAACTTTCCTGGAATTTTTGCACATCTGATAAGACGTCATCTTTTACTTTTGACCGCATATGTATGAGCATGACCTGTCGTTGAAAGCAAACACTAGCTTTAGACAGGATCTCCTTACATGCAGGCTTATGATGTTTGCCACTTAGGTGTCCAGCCTGCTTACACTTCCATTCATAGCGGTAAACATTTGTTTCAAGATGTTTCAGAGCCAGATTGAGGATAGTATTGGTGAGTGGAGAACTAGGTAACAAATCTTTGCGAACCTTAGCGTTTTCAGCCCATGGAAGGAGGGAAAAGAGAATGCTGAACTCTGCAGGGGGCTCAGATGGGAGCTGTTTCCTTTTCAAGTCAAGAAGTCTATTCTTAATGTAATTCCACTTTATTTTCTGTGACCCTTTCTTGAAGGTCACAGTGTGAAGTTTATCAAGCTTTGTTGCTGTCTTTCCTTTGAAAGAAGGGGTAATGAATGCACTGAGACGTTTTGCTAGAATTTTGTGGAAAATCCATTTTTCTCTGCTTGTTTTAGGAATGAAATTGTATCTGTTTTCATTGAACTGCATTTTTAAGCTTTCAGTCAGTGGACAGCAATTTGTTTTGTAGTTTTCCTCTTGATCTATACCAGGTCTGCAGTTTTCTGAGTCTGTCAAAGACTTAATGGCACTCAGAACTTCTGCCCCACTAATCTTTCCTGGCCTCCTGTCCAACATTTTAGGAGGGTACTGAAATGTTCGTGGCAACATGGTGGCAACATTTGGGATCTTTTTTTCAGTTTGTTTTTGAACTCTGAGTTTTAGGACAAGAGGATGATGATCAGAAATGTCCTGCTGAGCAACTCTACTAGAACACACTTGTCTAATTTTTTCCTCCTGCAGGAAAAACATGTCTAATCTAGAGTAACTGTCATTCTGGCTTCGAGTAAAATCCTTCTCAGTGGGGTGTAAGTATGACCATGTGTCTCTTAGATTCAGAGATGCAGTAAAGTCTTCTAAAATAGCTCGACCTGGTGAATGCCATGCAGATGATTGATTACGATCAAAGCTGGGGTGTAAAACTGTGTTGAAATCACCTCCACATATGAGAACACCCTCAGCCGTCTCCATCAGATATTCCTTTAATCTAGCTAACACAACTTTGTCTGCCTTATGCTTATACAGGTTAACAAGAGTGTATAGTTCACCAAACAGACGACAAAAGAGCACAATGTAACCTCCACTACAATCCTCATCATGGCATATGTACTCAAACGGAACTTTGTCTCTTATCAGTATTGCAACTCCTTTGCTGCGGGGTTTGTGCACAGTGAAGTACACTTTCCAGTTATTTCCAGGATTCTCTTTCAGGATGTTGTAACACTTTGGTCCAAGATGTGTTTCTTGTAAAAAGACAATGTCAGCTCGAAGGTCTTGAAGGGTTTTTAACAACTTAGAAATCTTTCCGGGTGACCTTTGGGTTTCTTTAATACCACAAGTGTTCCAGGTGACAAAACGAAGACTTAATTTTGTTTGTGATGTCATTATTAAACCTCTGTAAATAAAATAGTTAAAATAGTTAAAATTTTCCTGTATATGGTCTGTTGTGTATTGTATGTTTAATACTATGTTTAATAAATATCAAAACACATCTAAGTCAGGCCATACATTTATGGGTGCATTTTCATGTTATCTTATGAACACAGTAATCTATACATTATGTATATTGTTTTTAGAAAACATTCTACCGCACCATAAATAAAGTACTTTATTAAATACATGAAATTAAATAGATTACCTTGTTAGAAATGTAGTTTGCACACAAATGTCGGCTGGGAATAGAAATTAAATATTAATTATAATATTGTGCATAGAGGAAATTATCTCATAATATTATACATTACATTCATTTATTTGAAAGATTATATATATGGTACAAATATATGCAAAGAGACAACCATGTTTGCACTGAAATTCATTTACTTTATTTACCTGTTGAAACCAATTTACACTGGCTGCCCTAACTACTATATTAATGGTCAAAACTAATCATTTACATTAAATCCATTCAGATAATCAAAACTAATAATGTTAGGTAAACAACAAATACAAAGTACAAATAAATTACATAATTTTTTTTTTTAAAGTACAGATTAGTTTTAAAAAGTGTCCTTTGTGTATTGTTATTATTCTTTTCTTTTTTTTCATTGTTGGGAACCTACCTTGCACAATCGTCTGGTGGAAGATGAAGTGTATCAGATGAAAAACCTAGTTTGTATAAGAAAAGAAATATAAAGCGTTTGACACAAAAATTCATCACAAGTGTTGTAACTATTGGTTAAACAGCTGGTCTATAAAATTGACATCAACAATAGTTTCTGGAAAAAAAAATATTAAGTTGGATGTGTGATATTGTTTCGTTGTTTAGGTATAAAGCAAAACAAAAAATCAGGGATATTTCAAGAAAGTATGAAAGCCACATTGATGAGTCATTGGCAGAAGAGCTTGCTGAATTGATATCAGCAGAAGTGCTCAAAACAAATCCTGTTTTAACAGCCACTGGGAAGAGGGAACTCTCTCAACAGAATACAGATGGAACGCTTATTTTAAAGAGCATTTTCAAGTTATTGATCCTGTGGCGTACCGATTTGATAGACTACACTAAAAAAGCTTTGTGTGTGTCCCAGTGTTGAGAGTTCTTGAAGTGTTGCTGAACAGAGCAGATGTCTTGGAAAAAGCAGTTTTTGTTTAGGAGGATTTACCAGGACAGTACACATCAACTCATAGTGGACAGTATTACAAAGAAAACTACTATCCTAAAGAAATAAAATACAGTTTTGAAACTATTCAGAAAGTGTTTATTAGCCTTGACCCCCAGTGCTCTGCAAGAGTACATTCCTTCAAAAACAAATTGTTAAAGTTTTAGTAGCTGCAGTTCATATGGCTAATCAAAAGTGCAATTACTGATTTGTTCCTGTTTGTTCAGTACGTGTATAACTGTACAACATATGCCAAAGTCAGTTTAGAGTTTTAATTTTTAGATTTTCAAATCCTGCTGGAAAATGAAATCAGTATCTCCATAAAGCTGATCAGCAGAGGGAAGCATGAAGTGCTCTAAAGCATCCTAGTAGATGGCTGATCTGACCCTGGACTTGATAAAACAATGTGAACCACTACCAGCAGATGGCTCCCCAAACCACCACTGACTGTGCAAACTTTTCACTGGACCTCAAGCAACTTGGATCCTGTGCCTCTGCGCTCTTCTACCAGACTCTGGGAAATTGATTTCCAAATAAAATGAAACATTTTCTTTTCTTTCATCTGAAAGACGACTTTGGCCCAGTGAGCAACAGTCCAGTCCTTTTTTGTCCTTTGCTCAGGTGAGACACCTCTGACATTGTCTCTGGTTCAGGAGTGGCTTGACACAAGAAATGCATCAGTTGTAGCCCATGGATACGTCTGTGTGTGGTGGCACTGACTCCAGCTGCAGTCCACTCTTTCTAAATCTCCCTTAAATTCTTGAATAGGCTTCGTTTCACCTTTTTCTACCACATTTTTCCTTCCATTTAACTTTTTATTAATGTGCTTAGATACAGCACTCTGTGAACAGCCAGCTTCTTTAGCGATGAGTTTTGTGTTTTACCCTCCATGTGCAGGGTGACAATGATTGGCTTCTGGACAACTGTCAAGTCAGCAATCTTCCCCCGTGATTGTGTAGCCTGAACCAGACTGAGACACCATTTAAACGTTTAGGAAACCTTTGCAGGTGTTTGGATTTAATTAGGTAACTAGAGTGCGACACCGCAAGTTTCCAATATTGAACTTTTTCACAATACTCTAATTTTCTGAGATACTCAATTTTGTGTTTCTATTAGCTGAAAACCTAATCATCAAAATTACAAGAAATTACAAGAAATTCATCAATTTTGATAAAGTGCTGCTTGTAGGAGATTTTAAAATTCATGTAGATGATGCAAACGATGCTCTAGGATTATCATTTGTGGATTTATTAATCTCTTTTAGGGTTAAACAAAATGTCACCAGACCAACCCATCGCATCAACCACACATTAGACTTAATAATATCCCACGAAGCAGACGTCACTGATATAGAAATTTTACCTCAGAGTGATGACATCACAGACTATAACCTCATTCTGTACACACTGCCGGTAGAGCAGATTAGCCGTATTTCACCACGTTATCGACCTGGTAGGACTATTGTTCACACCACTAAGAACAGATTAAACCTGCCTGATTTATCTCAATTTCTCTCTAAACCCATAACTGCTAATAATCTTGATGAAATGTCTAACAACATAGACCTTATCCTCACTAGCACATTAGACACTGTTGCCCCCATCCGGTTAAAAAAGGTTAGAGAACAAACACCTGCACCTTGGTATAATAGTCATACACATGCCCTCTAGAGAACAGCCCGTAATCTGGAGAGAAAATGGATGAAAACTAAATTGGAGGTATTTAGAATTGCGTATAAAGACAGTATGCCCAGCTACAGACAGGCGTTAAAAGCTGCTAGAGCTGAACTCCTGAGCAAACTCATAGAAAACAACAAAAACAATCCCAAAATGTGTTCCATCACAGTTTAGTAGTGAGGAATTTATGAATTTCTTCACTGAAAAAAATTTAAAATATTAGAAAAACAATTGTGGTGGTCCAAACTCTGACAGCATCTCCTTACACATTCTCACCTACAACTCCACAACTACACTGCTTTACATGTATAGGACAGGATGAGCTGTATGATGTTATTACAAAAGCTAAATCAACAACAAATCAGTTAGATCCTATTCCAACTAATCTATTGAAGGAAGTGTTACATACAGCTGGTGAGCCTCTTCTGAATATTATTAACTACTCACTATCTTTAGGTCACGTCCCTAAATCCGTCAAGTTAGCAGTTATTAAGCCCCTGATTAAGAAACCTAATTTGGATCCAAACAAGCTATCTAATTACAGACCCATTTCAAATCTCCCATTTATGTCTAAGATTTTAGAAAATAGATTGTCGCTGCCCAGTTATGTTCCCACTTACAAGAGAACAATATATTTGAAGAGTTTCAGTCAGGTTTTAGGCCCCATCATAGTACTAATCACTAATGACCTGTTTTTAGCTCCAGACCAAGGCTTCATCTCGCTGTTAGTTTTACTAGATCTTAGTGCTGTATTCGACACTATAGGAAATGATCTTCTCCTAGATCACTTACAAAATTACATTGGCATTCAGGGACAGGCATTAAGCTGGTTTAAATCCTACCTGTCCGATCGTTACATTTTGCAGACTTAAATAGAGAGCCATCCAGGTTAATGCTAGTAAATTATGGCGTGCCACAAGGTTCAGTTTTAGGACCCCTGCTTTTCACAATATACATGCTTCCCTTAGGAAATATTATTAGAGGGCATGGATTTAGCTTCCACTGTTATGCTGATGATACCCAGTTATATATCTCATAAAAACCAGGCAACACAGCTCAATAAGCTCGGATAACTGAGTGTATTAATGAATGAAAAGACTGGATGACCCATAACTTTCTACTATTATATTCTGATAAGACGGAGATTTTGCTCATCGGGCCAAAAACCAGTACACAAACGCTCCAGCATTTCAACCTGCATTTAGATGGATGTTCTGTAACTACTAGTTCAACAGTAAAAGACCTGGGAGTTATTTTAGACAGCAACTTATCTTTCAAAAATCAAATCAACCAAGTTACAAAAACAGCCTTCGTCCACCTTAGAAACATTGCTAAGCTAAGAAACATGTTATCTATATCCGATGCAGAGAAGCTCGTCCATGCGTTCATGACCTCCAGAATAGACTATTGTAATGCATTACTAGGTGGATGTCCTGCATCAATAATAAACAAGCTTCAGTTAGTTCAGAATGCGGCAGCCAGAGTTCTCACAAGGTCAAGAAAATATGATCATATAACCCCAATCTTATCGTCCCTACACTGGCTACCTGTTAAGTTTAGAATCGACTACAAACTACTACTTCTTACTCATAAAACACTAAATGATTTAGCTCCCATGTATCTATCCAGTCTTTTAACATGCTACAATCCGTCATCCTCCCTGAGATCTCAAAACTCTTGACTTCTACTAGTTCCTAGAATTGCAAAGTCCACTAAAGGTGGTAGATCATTCTCACATTTAGCTCAGTCATTATTAATGACTTTGTGAATTTCTGTGAATAAATCACACTTATTTTAAAATATAATATTTTTTTAGATATTTCTCTCTATTTTGTTCAATGTGCTGTATGTAAGCAAGGAATTCTTAATCCTACATGTACAGTAAATCTAAAAATAAATATTACATTATACTTCTGTAAATAAAATACACCATATAAAACTGTTATACAGTGGAACCTTGGATAGCGAGTAAGGCAAAATATATATATTTATTGCCTTACTCGCAATCCAAGGTTCCATTATATATATATATATATATATATATATATATATATATATATATATATATATATATATATAAATGACAAGAGAGACAAACACAGTAAAGTGCAATCTACATGCGTTGATGGGTTTTCATTTAAGTAAAAAGCAGACACCTGTGTTTGCCTTGAAATTACCAGTTAGAACAAGTTTCCACTGGCTGGCCTAACCAGTTTTTTGACTAATGGCCAAAAACTGATCATTTATAATATATCCATTTAGATAACCAAAACTATTTATAATGTTAGTAATACCAACACCTAAATATTAAAAATACAACAATTACAAAAAAATACATTTATAAAAGTACAGATTAGTTCACATACTAAAAAGTGTTGTTATTTTAAAAGTACAGATTAGTTCAAATACTAAAAAGTGTTATATTAAAATGTCCTTTGTGTACTGTTATTAATACTATTTTAAATACAATAATTTATAAAATGATAAATACACATTTTTTTCAATTGTTATTTTGTACAATCCATTGTTAGTAACTTACCTTGCCCAATCACCTTCAGGAAAAATGTAGAAGTGTACCAGATGAAAAGGCTAATTTGTACTTGGAAAGATTTAAAACTATTTAAAGTAGAGTTTAAGAAGAGAGACCTATAAAGCAAGACAGGAGAAACAGAAACGCAATGAGCAGGAAATTCACACATACGCATTTATGCAACATTTGCATGAGCACAACCCATTTTTCATGATGTCATGCCTAACCCTTTAAGGTTTAAGCATGCTTAGAGATGTGTGTGTGTTTTTATGGTTACCTGTAAATGTTGCAAGAACATGTAGAATATAACATATTGAGTGAACAAATAAAATTAAGTTACTAAATAAAGTTAATAAAAGTGTTCGGTCACCAACTAATTACTGAAGTAATATATTCATTTGTCTTTGTTTTCTGCTGTTTGCCAAACCTTGGCTCAGTGATTTGTTTTCATATTGTTTAGTAATGGTATTATTTGGACTATGATTGTGTATGTACCACTTATCTATAAAAACTCACCACTTAATGTTGGTTATCTCTCAATGGTCTTCATTATTACCTTTGTTCTTTTAGTTTCTTTGCTTATTTTATGTCTATTTTATGTGTGCTCTTCATTAAGAAAACCTCTGCATCCATTTTCCACTCACACACTTGGTTAATTTACTACAGCTTCATTTAGAGAAAGTGCTAGCTCAGTGACTAAGACAATGGACTTCTAAATGGAAGCTCCCACTCATGGGCTCTTGAAAATATGTATAAATGTATAAATGTATAAATGGGACAATTATAAATAACTCTGGATAGAGGCATCTGCCAATTGACATAGATGTAAACTTTGGCATAGAAGTTTCTTCTATAGTTCATTGAAAGAAAAAAAATTATATAATTAAAGGAAAATAGATACCTTTGGGAAACATTCTAATCACAACTCAAAAAATGTATACTTGAATAGTCTTCTCTTTCTATTATTTATAGTTTGGATAAAAGATCTAGCACTGTAATTTAAATAAACATGCATTTTATAATGCCATGGTATATGTAAAGACAAATACATGAATAAATGTATATAACATGTTGATCTGGGTTTATGAGCTGCACCCTGAAATAAAGTAGGTCTATGTATAGTACTCAAGTATTTAATACGTGTGTAAACACACCCTTTTTATTAAGTAGAATGTGTAATGTCATACCATTGTCAATTCTCATATCCCGCCTTACCGTAAAGACCAGACAAACAACTTAAGAGCTTAATTTGTATCTAAAAATGCAGCAACACTAGTGTATGTTTATGTTGCTTGTATCTTTGAAATTTCCTCTGACTGCCCAAAACTAATCTACTAGACTAATCTACTACAAGAAATTAAAGCTATTAATGTTTTCTAAGAATTAGCAGACCATTATTTATTACTAAATTCAACATTTTTATTACCAGTAATCACTAACATTTAAAAAATAAAACAAGCAAATTAATATAGTAAAACTGAAATACATACAGTATGTACAGTCATTTCAAATAAAACACAATTTGTTTTAAATATACTGGCATTGCTTTTTATAGGTTTTATGTATTTTTATATGTATTTATGTGCTACTGTATTTAGATATAGTAACGCATAGTAGGAGCTATTATTGTGTATATGCACAAAGATTTCTAAATTGTTTAACTTATAATATGAACATTTTTCAATTTAAGTATCTATTATCAATGCTGTTTTTAGAGTTCCATAGCAACAGCTTTTCTCTGGCTGAGTCATGCAATAAATGTGACACATGCAACCAGTTAACAGATCAAATGTTGATCCCTGTGGTTTCCCAGATGAATGTTAGTTTTAAAGTAACCAACAGTTTAATGTTTAACAGTTTCTGAATGACTCATAATTGTATCCTAATTTAATTAATTGGTGTTTGGCAGAGGTGAGAATAAATGAAGTACAAATACTTCGTTCCTGTACTTAAGTACATTTTTCTGGAATCAGTACTTTACTTCACTATTTATTTTTCAGATTTTTACTTTTACTTATTACATTGCTACACAAATAACTGTACTTTTTATGTGTTTTTAACTTGTGTTCTATATGTTAGTTGTTCAGCCTGGATACATTCATTAGGTAACAACATTTTAAATTAGTTTTTTAGTGTATTTATATATTAGGGCTGTCAAACGCTAATTCATTTTAATGGCACTAAATGTTATAAACGCATTATTAATGCAGGTTGCATTTCCTTTTGACCATTTGTATAAAAATATAAATAAATAAATAAATAAATAAATAAATAAATAAATAAATAAATAAATAAATAAATATAAAAGGTTTTGAAATAAAAACCTTCAGCACAACATACAATTATTCATGGCATTTTTCCTAATAAGGCCAAAACGAACTTAAATTGCTCAGGCTTTTTTGAACGTGCAGATAAGAACAATACATGATTTGAATCTGTCTACTTTTACTTGTATACACAATAACAATAAAACGGTGTGCTTTTGTAAAATAAAGATAACAGATATGGGGTGCTCTCTGCTGTGTCATCTCCCGTCACACAAAGCTCGAAAAGTCTTTTACACGAACCAGTTCACATCGAAAACAAATATACACTGATTTCGTAATCTGTATGAAATTTAGAATAGGTACTGTTTCTTCTGATCACCTCATTAACCATACGTGTGGAAGCATAGCAAAAGTTCCGTTTGGTGTCCTGATAATTTACATAATTTAAACTACCATAATTACTTTAAAACATTTACAGTAATATTTTGTCTTTATGATTTATGTTGAGTTTGGTTTCGCTAATAATAAACATTTGCATAAAGCATCCATATTTCTGCATGCCCATGTTGCTTAGAGTATTAAAAACTAAATATTAATATATAGTACATTAAAAACAGATAGAAATGTGTGAATAAGTTGCGATTACTGTAAATATTTCAATTGATTGACAGCCCTAATATTAATGTCCAGTTACCAGCGTGACACTAAAGCAGGTAGTAGTAATGACTACTTTTTACTTAAGAACATCAGAGCCCAAAGTTCTTTACCTTAATTTGAGTAAAAAAGTATATTCCGTACTTCAACTATTTTATTTTAAAACATGAGTGTCTGTACTTCTTCTTAAGTGAAGGATGTGTGTATTTTGCCAGCACTGGTGTTTGATAATGAAGGACTACTTTGCATGAACAACACTATGATTATGTGTCAGGCAGTCATTCATGCAGTGGGAGGCAAATCATGAGGCGACTAAACAGCAATTAGGGTACAAAAGTCATTAATTAAATATTTATTTATCAATCATTGGACACCTGTTTAAAAGCTGGCATCCTGACCACCTTCTTCAAAATAGATCCATTTTCTGTTCTCATCTCAACAATCTAGGCAAACTACTTAGTGGACACCAATCAGAGGCTGCATTTTTATGATGATATGTAGATTTTACAAGATATTAAAACTACATAAAATAAATAAATAAAAGTGTTTTGATACAGAATATGAAGACATTTTTATTAACCCTATTGAATACAAATTACAAAATCCTATTTTATATTTGAAATACGTTTTTAAAAACATGTATCATAAATACTGCCCATCCCTGGTGGTGATTAAGTTATAATCATTTAGTGCTCACTTAAAATTGAACAAGAAACGAAAAAGCAGCTGGATGGAATTTGATACATTTAACACAATGCACCAACTTGAATGGCACACAGAATCTTATAAATATTTAAACAACCTTCAGAGTTTCTTAATGGTTTTTTTATTTTATTTTTTTTGCTTCAATAACAATGTACATTCAAGCTGATTTGGATTACAGTACTTCAGTGTTAAGAATAAAAGTTGCAGAAAATCTGATCTGTTATACATATGTATTATTTCATTTTTGCATACATTTAAATAGTGGTCTAAAAATTGTGTAATTTTCAGAGATTGTAACATGCCAGCTCCCACCACTCTAACTTATTTTCACGTTTGTCTAGCCATGTGCATCTTTGTTTTGATTTATGCCATGTTTCCACCCCTGTCTGTGATTAGTCAGTTTTTTCATGCCTTATTTGGTTTATGTTTAAATATCTCACTTTCATGTTTGTCTACCCATGTGCTTGCTTATTCTTATTTATGTAATATCTTCATATACCAAGCCTTTGTTTTAGCTTTCCAGTTTTGATGTGTGTGGAGAGCTTATTTTCTCAGGGTAGGATTAAGAGGATTAAGACAATGGGTTCACCAAACAAAACTGATTTTATTCGGCCGCAGACCTTATTTTAAGTTCTACTTTTACTTTTCAGTACATCGAGCTGAAACACATTACAGTACACGTGCACCCTCATGATTTATACAGGTTGGTTCTCAAGGTAGCGTAAACTGAAACACATATAAACAAAAGCACCCTCATCTCTGCACGGTGTCTCTATCCCCCAAGGTCACATCTATATAAATTTCCCTGCTCACTGCAACAGAGAATGTTGCTCAGTTCCTTCAGCTGTGTCATTCAACAATAATGTGGAACTGCAGCTTGGAATTATAACCCTTCCCAGATTGCTGAACAGCAACAATTTTCTCTCTGAGCTTATTGCTGATGTTCTATAATTGTATAATTACAAGGTGTAAACACACACCTGAGCACTCCAGATCATTAAACAGTCAAATGTTCTGCTGTTGTTAAAGTAGTTACACTACTTGATATTTATCTTTACTAATACCTGGCTGGTAATTACTGTCTGACTGTTGTTCAGAACTACAGCTAAAAGTCTTCACTTAAAAATAAGATAGAAGTAACAGTTAAATACACAACGGGGCAGACATGCACATGTGTACATCATTATACATAATGTTTATTGTGAATATCACACACCCACAAGAAATAAATTATAAATAAACTTTTTTGAAACAAACATTTTTTAATGAAAGCAATTCTTTCATAAACACTGTAAACATGAATGCATTTTAAATAGCACTGGGCTAGAAAAAAGCTGGATGTTGTGTATATAATGATTGCATAAAGCACTACCACATTGCTGTAATAATTTACAAACCTTGACACATCTTGTCCTCTGGACATACCAAAATAATTGACAGTCTTATATATTATTAACACCGTAAATTAAAAATATATACATTTTATGCATATAAATACCTCTTATCATCGTACATATTCATCGACTATTCCCAGGCCTTTAAGCAAATCTGAAGAAATACCAAATGACTGATAAAAGGCAGACATGATTTAAGTACATTCCAAATGCCTTTCTTTCAAAATCAAAAGAAAAATATCATTATTTCAGAAAAGAATGCAAGCATGTTTAAAACCTGTACTTAATAAAATAATAAACAAAGAATTACAATAAACTAAACTTGAGCCCCTTAATTTTAAGGTGAATTTGAATTCTTTGATGATTTCTCATTTAGGATGTGGTTAATTTAAAAGTTTAAGCTTGCCATTTCTTTCCTTTCTTACTCTCTTCCTTCTTTTCCTTCTCTTCCTCCTTTTCCTAATTTTAACTTTTGTTTATTTTAATTTAAATTTCCTTTATTTCTTTTGTATGTTTGTGTAGATAGTTTTATGTTGTGTTTGTCTCATTCATTAAACGGCGTACTTTTCATAAGTGATTGTCTCTGAGTGCCGCTCACATTTCAAGGTTCCTGCAACATTCCATCTGAATTACATGCATTATTAATTGTACGGTATAAAGTAAAGGGCCGGGAAAATACCCCTTTTATAGAATTAGTAAAAGATTATACTGTCTGTTTGGTGAAGAACAGACCAAATAATTAAAACGTTAATTCCATTACCATCAATTTAACAACTTAATTTAAATATTTAGGAGTACTTATAACCCGTTATAATTACTCAAAAATATGTCTTTTTGTGCGAGCTAAATTCGCTACTGTCAGGAATCCACCTGCCACGCCCCCTTCGGCTGTCTTTGCCTTCGTGTGCTCCTGAGCTCTCGGCTTCATTGGGCACCCCTGAGGCTCATTCATCTAATATCCTCCTATATAAACCCCTCGTTCACCCACACCAGCGCCATGCCCCCTTGTTGACGTCATGGATTTCCCTGCTCGCTTCTCCGGCGACAGGGCTGAGTGGGGCATGCTTCTACGAAGCGTCGGCAGGTATGTGGAGGCGTGTTTATCCCTGTTCCCCGCGGAAAGAGCTAAGATCGCGCTCTACATCTCTCTCCTGTCTGGGGAATCTCTCTCTCTGGCCAGTGAGTAGTGGAGCGCAACCAACTTGTCCAGCTTCTCACGAGGGGGCTCGGGATGATCACAGCGGATCTCCACTATCTCTCCCCTACTTTCAAAAGCTATGCCCTGCTCCAGGGTTTCCAGGAGATCTCTGCTCCAGAGTCCCCAGGAGAGCGCAGCTCCGCTCCAGAGACCCCAGGAGAGCGCAGCTCCACTTCAGAGACCCCAGGAGAGCGCAGCTCCGCTCTAGAGTCCCCAGACGAAGGTCGTACCGCCACCCACGGGCTCCTTTAGAAGGCAACGGCTTGCCCTGAGGGCATTGCTCCATTCCCGGTCTCCACGGTGAACACCTCTCGGCTCCGGATCTACGCGGTGGGCGTCGCGCAGCCTCCGGTCTCCTCCGAGGATGTCGCTCCGCTCCAGGCCCCTGTGGTGGGCATCACTCCACTCCGGTCCTCCACATTGGGCATCTCCCCACTTCCTGTCTCCACTGAAGACGTCATCCTAGCTCTCGTCATTGCCAAAGACGTCTTACCGCTCCAGGACTCCGCGGGGAATGTTGCTCTGTTCTGGCTCTTTGCAGGAGGGGTTGCTCCGCCTCGGGTCCTCCCCTGCTTTCCCCAGTTGCGTGGCGATGCCTACCGGGTCCCCTTCGGCCCTGGACAGATTGAGGGGCCCTCCTCTGAGTGCCCGGGCCCACCGTGTGTACTGTGGGTTTGGGGCGTCCGGTGCCGCACCACTGGATTATATACAGGGACTGCCTTTCGTCAGTTCGGGACTTCATGGACCGCGCTCCCAAAGCGCACCACAGGATTATTCTCAGACGCAGCGAGTATTTGTGTTGGCTCTGCCTATTTTCTCATTAAACGCTGTTTGTTTATACTTCAGCTTCCGCCTCGCATTCCTCGCATGACAGCTACATACTTAAAAACTTGAAATGAAATAATAATAATGAAATAAGGCTTCAGTTAAGTCTTCAGAAATTAGGTTTATAGAGAGAATATTGTACACAAGTTTATCACAACGTCTTGTTTTGCTTATATGTGAGTTTTCCAAGATACATTTGTGCATAATCAAAAGTGTTCAGGACTGTTAAAAATGTGGAATTTGGAATCGAATACACTGTGATGTATTAAATCTGTGCAATTTATACTCTTCCCTTAAATGAAAATATCTTTCTAGAAGAGAAATTCTTCTTTTGCCTCCCTGGCCACGAAAGGGCCACCAGGATGAGAGACTCCGTCCCATCTAACTCTATTCAGAACTCCCCGGAGCAGCACAACAGGTGGAAATGCATACAGCCTCTGCCATGCCGCCATGCCTGTACCATAGCATCCAGCCCTAGCACTGGGGTTGTTAGGGAAAACCAGAGGGGGCAGTGCGACGTCTCTTGAGATAAAACAGGTCCACCTGGGCTCTGCAAAACTCCCAGATTTTCTTCACCCCCTTAGGGTGGAGCCACTATTCTCCGGGCATTGGCCCTTGCCTCGAGAGCGTGTCTGCTCACTGGTTTAAGCGGCCCAGTATACACGCTGCCTTCAGCTTGTACAGGAGGCAAGCTCTCCATTTTCCTAATTTCTCTTTCCCTATATGTATGTTTGTGTTTTTTTGAGTTCTGTGTTATGTAGTTGATTTTATTATTTAAGCAAAAATGGAAAATATACAGAAAACAGAAGCATTATTTCTAATTATTTTTGTTAAGGTGGGCCGCAGCCTACAGCCAATTAATAATTATCAGTCTCTAACATTTCCCGCCCCAGCCGCACAGAATAGTTTTTTTACCAGTCACTTCACACTAGTACATGTTTACCAGCTTTATATCTATATTGGTCTTTTTTGTTTCAATTTGATTTTCTTCTCAGTTTGTGATTGTTGTGCAGCAGCTAATGAATGCTTCTTAACACATTACATTTTATTTAACTGCATTACACCTTGACATGTGTGTTGTGTTTTTTTTAAGCCTATTTAGCAAGCCTAGTGCTGCATGTGTCTGAAGTAATGCTGCTGCTAGCACATCAGAGGGCTAATTTTAATTGACCCTGCACAAGCACTGCTCCTCCCCAGTCCTCAACAAGTGCCCCAAATCACACCCATCTCAATTTAGCAATTTAAATAACAATGCGCCATCCCAACCAATATTAGCTAATTACTTAAAGCATGCTATTGGTAACGATGGCCCTCATTTAATCCTTCCTGGTACTGCACAACACGATGGCTGTTGTTGATGCACTATGTGAAATTTCCTTCGTCACACTGTCAAGAATCCTCACCCCCTATTGTCAAAGAGCAAAGTTAGAGATTTAGAGATTTCAGATTTAATTGTATTTGAGAATATTCTGATCCAATGAAAACATGATTTATGGAGTCTAAAGTAAAAAAAAATGTTAAAAGTTTTAAGTTTTTAAAGTTTTATTATTACTGTTTAGTTTTATTTTGAATTTGATATTTTTCTAATTGTGTCAGTATTAGGTATTCTAATAACTGGATTAGTTTATTATTAGGCTTTTATTTGTATAAACCCACCCTAAAAAAATGTCTAGAACCAGCACTGTAACCTAACCTAAAAATATAGTGAGTGGCACTACCTCCAACCCCAGTGTGTCTAATCAGAGGGATACTACAGGAGGGAATGTAGAGGTGCAAAGTAGGGCTGTAACAATTCTTTGAGTATCTTGAGTAATTCGATTACAAAAATTCATTAATGCAAATATGTTATTTTTACCCACAATATTTAAGTTTTGTCCCATAAAATGTATAAGTAATTTTATTTTCAATGCACTGATTGCTTCTTCCGCTACTCTGCTTTTTTGTTTCACTTGCTTCCTTTTTGAATATTAATAAAAAAGAAACAAAAAATAAATGAACATTTCAGTTTGTATGAGTTTTTGTTTAAATGATGAACATGGACACAAACAATGAACTTTTCAGAACATCAACTGAAATGATATGAAAAAGTCATGTCAAGTTTATTTCGTTATTTAGTTATAGCGCTTTTCACAACAGACATTGTCTCAAAGCAGCTTTACAGAAATCAACAGTCAAGGTGAATGGTGTGCATTTATCCCTGATGAGCAAGCAGTGGCGACTGTGGCAAGGAAACCTTGAGAGAAACCAGACTCAAAAGGGGAACCCATCCTCATTTGGGTGACATCAAGAGTTTGATCATAAATCTTTCAACAATACAGAACACTGAAAAGTGAGAACTAACATGAGCACTGGAGTCTAAGATTATAAGTGATGTTCTTTCTACAGTCTTTATGGTTATGAAACTAGGCGCTACTGAGCTCAACATTTGCAATTGTGAAAAACAGGCCAAGGTTTTGTTGTTTTAAATGTTCCTTTTGCTTTAACAATGAAGTAATATCTGTAGCAATCAGCGATTCACCTCTGTCTTGCACTTCGGACAATGTGCCTTTGTGTGCTCTATGAACCACGTGAGAGTTCCCTTCCAGACATCGTCCTGTAAATCGTTTTAATTTTATTTTAGTTGCCATTGTTGCTTTTTGCATTGTTGCACATGAGTATTATACCACCCACATCCGCATTCACCCATCAAATCTTGTCCTGCACTGCACCCATTTGTGTCGGGTCCCGCAAGAGTGCAGGTGTCTACTCTGGAGTTCTCTGGACAGGTAAACACAGAAGATGCTGCACTATGGAGGAACAGGGAGAAAACAGCAATGGGTTTGGAGAAGATTCAGGCCAAAAAAATGCTATAAATCAAAAATTTGGGAAAATTTTCAACTAAAGCAAAGAAAACACCGTACAGTCCAGTTACCATTTTTTTTAAGTAATTTTAAATTGATTTTATTGTTTTGATTTATATACAGTGCGTTCAAAAAGTCACTCCGCAGTGGGTGTGTGGAGCAGGTAGTGGAGCACATTTTTAAAGCTGCCGATAAATATACAGATTTAGCTTGTGGAAAATTAGGAAAACTAGTGTAAATGTAAATATTTACTACAGAATAACACTTTAATATATGTGGAGATTGTACAGTATGGACATGCCAAATCATGTAGTCAAGTAGCCAGGAATGTTTGTAAATGTTATAATTTAATAATTATATAGTGCATAGGAAACAAAGATGCATATTTATTGATAAATTACAAAAATATTAAAATATAAATAATACATAGACAGCTTTCAACATTTGGTACTGCAAATTATTACAGTCTATAAATGCAAGCCTTACACACATATTTGTTGAAACGATTTTTAGCTGCATACAGTAGTCCGGTTGTACACACTCCTAGGTATTTATAATCAGTAGCCATTGTGTGGTACTGAACAATTTTACAGTCAAGCATATAGTAAAAAAAACTCACACGGAAAAAAAAAAAAAAATACACATTTCAGTATGTAATATTTTTCTTCCTAAAACCCAGCAATTAGAAACAAGGTAGAAAAAACAAGGTACACCCTTCCTCATTCACTAAGAAAGTATCACTAATAAAAAGTTGTAAGCAATAAGTTTTATGACCTGCACATGAATAAGAGAATGGTTATAAAGCAATGTCCAAACAAACTGTACTTTACCATTCTACAGTCGGAAGGACTGTTTACTGTTGGAGAGCATTTAGAGCAGTGTCTAAGCTTCCCATGTGTAAGCATTTCAGCAAATTCAGTCCAAATACTTTAATGCTCAAAAATTATAAAGGAAAACTCAAGCGCTACATCATGTGACCATGACTAATCTTGAGGCCTACTTAAGAGAAAGTCTAGAGATAATAAATAAAAACATTCTCAAGTTTCCAATAGTAACATGTAATCGTTAGGGATAGACATTTAACATTGTATGTAATAAATAGAAAAGCACACTGTCAACTGCTTTATTCTGCATGACTATCTAAGGAGCCAAGAATAATAATTTTTTTACATAAATCAACATCTAATTGATGTTTTCAGTTAGCTATTAATTATTATTGTTAATTAAATGTTATTAATGTTAAGCCCATCAGCACAAAACTACCTCAACAGCACTACCTCTAATTTCACAAAATAATTAATAAAATGAAGCAAATAATAAGATAAGGTATTATGTTCTACTGTACTAGCATAAGATAACTACTGTACATTTACAGCATTCAACATATGGCCTTAAACAGAGCGATGTAAAAGAGTGCTTTCAAGTCTCAATGAATATATAAATAACTTGCTAAAGATTTAAGTAAACAATAATATATAAAAAAAATGCAACAAGTATGAAAAGATTCTTCTGTCTTGGAAATATGCATGAGTAGAAGGAAGAATTATGAAAATTCAGTAATGCCTCAGTAAATTCAGTTCTTTTAAAACACCCCCCGCACACTTGCTAAAAGCAATAAAAGAAATATATATATATATATATATATATATATATATATATATATATATATATATATATACTGTATATTCAGGTATATTCAGAATACTGAACTCTGCAGGGGGCTCAGATGGGAGCTGTTTCCTTTTCAAGTCAAGAAGTCTATTCTTAATGTAATTCCACTTTATTTTCTGTGACCCTTTCTTGAAGGTCACAGTGTGAAGTTTATCAAGCTTTGTTGCTGTCTTTCCCTTGAAAGAAGGGGTAATGAATGCACTGAGACGTTTTGCAAGAATTTTGTGGAAAATCCATTGAAATTGTATCTGTTTTCATTGAAGTTCATTTTTAAGCTTTCAGTCAGTGGACAGCAATTTGTTTTGTAGTATTTCAATAGCTTTATACCAGGTCTGCAGTTTTCTGAGTCAGTCAAAGACTTAATGGCACTCAGAACTTCTGCCCCACTAATCTTTCCTGGCCTCCTGTCAGGACAGTACTGAAATGTTCGTGGCAACATGGTGGCAACATTTGGGATCTTTTTTTCAGTTTGTTTTTGAACTCTGAGTTTTAGGACAAGAGGATGATGATCAGAAATGTCCTGCTGAGCAACTCTACTAGAACACACTTGTCTCAGTTTTTCCTCCTGCAGGAAAAACATGTCTAATCTAGAGTAACTGTCATTCTGGCTTTGAGTAAATTTCTTCTCAGTGGGGTGTAAGTATGACCATGTGTCTCTTAGATTCAAAGATGCAGTAAAGTCTTCTAAAATAGCTCGACCTGGTGAATGCCATGCAGATGATTGATTACGATCAAAGCTGGGGTGTAAAACTGTGTTGAAATCACCTCCACATATGAGAACACCCTCAGCCGTCTCCATCAGATATTCCTTTAATCTAGCTAACACAACTTTGTCTGCCTTATGCTTATACAGGTTAACAAGAGTGTATAGTTCACCAAACAGACGACAAAAGAGCACAATGTAACCTCCACTACAATCCTCATCATGGCATATGTACTCAAACGGAACTTTGTCTCTTATCAGTATTGCAACTCCTTTGCTGCGGGGTTTGTGCACAGTGAAGTACACTTTCCAGTTATTTCCAGGATTGTCTTTCAGGCTGTTGTAACACTTTGGTCCAAGATGTGTTTCTTGTAAAAAGACAACGTCAGCTCAAAGGTCTTGAAGGGTTTTTAACAACTTAGAAATCTTTCCGGGTGACCTTTGGGTTTCTTTAATACCACAAGTGTTCCAGGTGACAAAACGAAGACTTAATTTTGTTTGTGATGTCATTATTAAACCTCTGTAAATAAAATAGTTAAAATAGTTAAAATTTTCCTGTATATGGTCTGTTGTATATTGTATGTTTAATAATATGTTTAATAAATATTAAAACACATCTAAGTCAGGCCATACATTTATGGGTGCATTTTTATGTTATCTTATGAACACAGTAATCTATACATTATGTATATTGTTTTTAGAAAACATTCTACCGCACCATAAATAAAGTACTTTATTAAATACATGAAATTAAATAGATTACCTTGTTAGAAATGTAGTTTGCACACAAATGTCGGCTGGGAATAGAAATTAAATAACAATTATAATATTGTGCATAGAGAAAATTATCTCATAATATTATACATTACATTCATTTATTTGAAAGATTATATATATGGTACAAATATATGCAGAGAGACAACCATGTTTGCATTGAAATTCATTTACTTTATTTACCTGTTGAAACCAATTTACACTGGCTGCCCTAACTACTATATTAATGGTCAAAACTAATCATTTACATTAAATCCATTCAGATAATCAAAACTAATAATGTTAAGTCAACAATAAATACAAAGTACAAATAAATTACATAATTTTTTTTAAAAGTACAGATTAGTTTTAAAAAGTGTCCTTTGTGTATTGTTATTATTCTTTTCTTTTTTTCCATTGTTGGGAACCTACCTTGCACAATCGTCTGGTGGAAGATGAAGTGTATCAGATGAAAAACCTAGTTTGTATAAGAAAAGAAATATAAAGCGTTTGACACAAAAATTCATCACAAGTGTTGTAACTATTGGTTAAACAGTTGGTCTATAAAATTGACATCAACAATAGTTTCTGGAAAAAAAATATTAAGTTGGATGTGTGATATTGTTTCGTTGTTTAGGTATAAAGCAAAACAAAAAATCAGGGATATTTCAAGAAAGTATGAAAGCCACATTGATGAGTCATTGGCAGAAGAGCTTGCTGAATTGATATCAGCAGAAGTGCTCAAAACAAATCCTGTTTTAACAGCCACTGGGAAGAGGGAACTCTCTCAACAGAATACAGATGGAACGCTTATTTTAAAGAGCATTTTCAAGTTATTGATCTTGTGGCGTACCGATTTGATAGACTACACTAAAATAGCTTTGTGTGTGTCCCAGTGTTGAGAGTTCTTGAAGTGTTGCTGAACAGAGCAGATGTCTTGGAAAAAGCAGTTTTTGTTTAGGAGGATTTACCAGGACAGTACACATCAACTCATAGTGGACAGTATTAGAAAGAAAACCATCTTTTATTGGTACAAAGTGATTTCATTTCAGTGTCGATGTACACTAATAAATTTGAGGTTTGCAATCCTTTGGGGTCTTAAAAAAAGATTCACAAAATCACAGGAGTTTATTGGGTGCTTCTGAATTTTGCCTGCCAAATTTCATTCTACTTTTCACATAATTCAACTTGCTCTTCTTGGAAAAAAACTACTTCCCTAAAGAAATAAAATACAGTTTTGAAACTATTCAGAAAGTGTTTATTAGCCTTGACCCCCAGTGCTCTGCAAGAGTACAGTCCTTCAAAAACAAATTGTTAAAGTTTTAGTAGCTGCAGTACAACATATGCCAAAGTCAGTTTTGAGTTTTAATTTTTAGATTTTCAAATCCTGCTGGAAAATAAAATCAGTATCTCCATAAAGCTGATCAGCAGAGGGATGCATGAAGTGCTCTAAAACTTCCTGGTAGATGGCTGATCTGACCCTGGACTTGATGAAACAATGTGAACCACTACCAGCAGATGGCTCCCCAAACCACCACTGACTGTGCAAACTTCTCACTGGACCTCAAGCAACTTGGATTCTGTGCCTCTCCTCTCTTCTACCAGACTCTGGGACATTGAAAAGATGACTTTGGTCCACTGAACAGTCCAGTCTTTTTTTTGTCTTTTGCCCAGGTGAGACACCTCTGACGTTGTCTCTGATTCAGCAGTGGATTGACACAAGGAATGCATCAGTTGTAGCCCATGGATACGTCTGTGTGTGGTGGCTCTTAAAGCACTGACTGCAGCTCCAGCTGCAGTGCACTCTTTGTGAATCTCGCCCAAATTCTTGAATGGGCTTTGTTTCACCTTTTTTTTACCACATTTTTTCCTTTCAATTAATGTGCTTAAATACAGCACTCTGTAAACAGCCAGCTTCTTTAACAATGAGCTTTTGTGAGTGATTGACTTCTGGACAACTGTCAAGTCAACAGTGTTCCCCCATGATTGTGTAGCCTGAACCAGACTGAAACATAATTTAAAGGTTCAGGAAACCTTTTCAGGTGTTTGGATTTAATTAGCTGATTGGAGTGTGACACCACAAGTCTCCAATATTGAACTTTTTCACAATACTATAATTTTCTGAGATACTAAATACTGTTTTCTTAGCTGAAAGCCTTAATCATAAAAATGACAAGAAATAAACACTTGAAATATATCAGTCTGTTTGTAATGAATCTATATAATATACGAGTTTCACTTTTTGTATCGAATAACTAAAATAAATTATATTGAAATTTATTGAAATGCACCTGTACTTGCAATTGTGGCACATAACACATGGTTTCATAAAAATAAATAAATAAAAGCTTTTTTTTCTTATTTTTACTGTTATTGTTGTTACTGTTAATACTTGTCTGCCTGGAAACAATGTTTGTACATCTCCTGGCCATATTCCTGGCTACTGTATATAGTGTGCAGGTTAGAATGTATCTTTTTGTAAATCTGTTTTGTAAAACAGATCTCAACATGTTCCAAACTACAACTCCAGTTTCAAAAAGCTTTGTAAAAACTGTGTAAAACTATTAAAATATAAATAAAAACAGAATGCAATGATTTTGGGTTGATGCAAATCTCATCAGCCAATACTTTAGATTTTAAAAGTCGGGGAAAAGTAATTGATATTAAATTTAAACATTTGGAGAGCCTTTATCAACTTATTAGGTCCATTGACAACAACTCAGTAAGCTGTTTGGGTATGAATAGTGTATCTTAGTATATAGTAATATCTTAACACCACTATGCTCTCTGGGCCAAAGCACATTAAAATTGTACTGAGGCAAAGTGGAAAGCTGTTCTGTGTTCAGATCAAATCAAATTGTAATTTTTTTGAAAATAAATAGACACCACATTCTCAGGACTAAAGAAGAGAGGGACAATCTTCTTTGTTATTATTATAATTGTTATTATAAAGTCACATTTGTGATCATATGCGAGTACATTAAATCATATAAATCATAAAATGATCTTGTTTTTTTCTTTAAAATAGTATACCTTATTCTTCTTTCAGCTGCTCCAATTAGGTGTCGCCAAAGCATATCATCCGTCTCCATACTACTCTGTCCTCTACATCTGCCTCTTTTAAACCAACTACCTGCATGTCTTCCCACACCACATCCATAAACCTCCTCCTTGGCCTTCCTCTTTTCCTTCTTCCTGGTGGCTTCATCCTCAGCATTCTTCTACCGATATACCCCATGTCCCTCCTTTGCACATGTCCAAACAACCTCAATCATGCGTCCCTCATTTTGTCCCTAAAACGTCCTACATTTACAGTCATTCTAATTAGCCCGTTTCTAACCTTCAAATCACTTTAAAATAGTATATATTCTTAGTTAAAACCTTTTAAATTAGTTTATTTTGCTGTTGTTTTGTTCTGAATAAAATAAGAATTTATGAGATTTGCTAATCATTACATTCTGTTGTTTTTTTTTGTTTTTTTTTTTTACATTTTACACATTGTTCCTACTTTTTGGAATTGTGGTTGTAGATAGAGTTCATGTCTTCTTAAGAAAGTACAGCATGTGTTTTTGTTTGCTTCAGCATATTGAAACATTTTGTTGAGGTAAAGCCAAGGGCACTTATACTCATGTTCACAAAAATAGCGTTTAATAAGTTACAATGTGAAGCATTATAAGATCTTGTTCTTTCTGCATTGATAAAATGTACATAGAAATACATTGGAGTCATTCTAATGATGTATAACATACAATTATTGACTGCAAAAGTAAAGAAACATTTGAGATTTACAAATATTACACTGAATTTGTAAAAAAAGAGCAAAATGTAAAAAAAAAAGGAGTGAGGTTTTTTCGCAGGTGTAGTCAAGTAAACCGACAGCCATTGAAACTCTACAACATTCATGTAGAATATAAATACCTTTAAATAAATATAATACTGAAATACAGTTATAAAAGTATAATTGAATGCTAATTAAAAGTCTGTGTTTTGGACTTAAATATAGTTGTAAGCCATATCTTCTTACTTCTGTAGTAATCCCGATTTATATATATATTTTACATTTTTTTATTTTTACTACCTTTAGTTCCATTATAAATCAAGTCATCTATCAAAACTAATGATATATAATTGCAATTAGTAGAACAGATATAAAAGAAACTGAATACATTCTGTGATATTACTAAATTTAAGATCACTTTGTCTGTTAGTATCTGATAAGGAGCTAATAATGGTCTAATAATCATTCATTTATAGTTATTTTAAGTCCTGATATGTTATTGACATGGCTGACAAAAACATCCCGTGAATCAGATGTAATGTTTGGAGTATGTATTCGCAGAACCTGTCTTTGATAGCAGACTGTGCCTCTAAACTTATTTTCTAAAACTAACTCTTCCAGCTCATTCAGAGCCAAACAAAAGATTGCATTAGTGAGTGGATAGCCAGGCTCCAAAAGTCTAAATTCACAAAAGATTGGGTCTTTAGGAAGAAGGTAATCAAGAAATCTTAATTCTGGTAGAAGGACACTGTCCGATAACTCAGGATGCAGTTTCCTAATGGAGTACCGAAGGAAATGCCACTTGATTTTCTGTGGCCCTCTCTGAAATTTTACATAAAAAAATGTATCATGATTTATTTCTACCGTTCCCTTCATGGAAATCAATGCACTGAGACGCCTTGCCAAAATGTGTGATAATATTAAATACTGCAAATTAAAGATGTGTCTGTATCCTGAATTATAAGGAGGATTTGGTTGCTCAAATTTCTCTTTGTTCTGCATCACTGAATTGTATTCTATTTTTAAGCTCTCACTCAGTTCACATGAATTGTTTTTATAATATTTTACATCCTTTCCATCAAGTGGAAGATCTTCTAATTCAGTCAAAGACTTAATGACACTCAGTATTTCTGCCCCACTAATCTTTCCTGGTCTTCTGTCAGGTGTGGAAGGCTTACACCACAGGCGTACACCACTGGCAACTTTTGGAAGTATTTCGTTAACATTCTGCCGAACTGTAAGATCTAGTACAAGAGGATGATGATCAGAAAAACCTTGCAGTTCAGCGATATTGTGTACAGTGATCTTACGCACACGTTCCATTCTGTGTTCTGGAAGAAAAAACATGTCTATTCTAGAGAGACTGTCATTCTGACGTCGTGTGTAGTCCTCATCAGTAGGCCGTAAGTATGACCAAGTGTCTCTGAGATTGAGAGAAACAGTGAAATATTTTAAAGATGCTCTAAAGGGTGAATGTCTTGCTTGATAACTTGAAGATTTCCGATCGAAGCTGGGATGTAAAACCGTGTTGAAATCACCTCCAACCACTAGAACACCCTCAGCTGTTTCCACCAGATAGTCTTTCAATCTAGCCAAGAAAAATTCGTCTGCCTTATGATAGTAAATATTGACAAGGGTGTGAAGTTCACCAAACAGACGACAGAAAAGCACGATGTAACTTCCATTGCAGTCCTCATCGTGGCATATGTACTCGAATGGTACAGTGTTTTTTATCAGTATTGCGACTCCTTTGCTTCGAGAGCTGTACACAGTGAAATAGACGTTCCAGCCTGGAACATCTTCCAAGATTTTATAACAGTCTGGGCCAATATGTGTCTCTTGTATAAAGGCAACATCAGCCTGAAGGTTATTGAGACTGTCCAGCAGTTTTGAGATTTTTTCTTCTGACTGAGTGGTATCTTTAATACCATTTGTATTCCAAGACACAAAACGGATTCTTGATTCAGGTCCTGATGTCATTATTAATGACTTTGTGAATTTCTGTGAATAAATTTGAAAACATAATATTTTTTTAGATATTTCTTTCTATTTTGTTTAAGGTGCTGTATTTAAGCAAGGAATTATTAATCCTACATGGACAGTAAATCTAAAAATAAATATTACACTAAACTTCTAAACCTTTGTAAATAAAATACACCATATAAAACTGTTATACAGTGGAACCTTCGATTATAGTAAGGCAATATATACTTTCATATATATATATATATATATATATATATATATATATATATATATATATATATATATATATATATATATATACACACACACATATATATATTGCTTAATTTCTTATCTATCACCTCAGAAATGACAAAAGAGACAAACACAATAAAGTGCAATCTACATGGGTTGAAGGTTTTCATTTAAATAAAAAGCTGAACATTTCTTATGCAGAGAGACATCTGTGTTTGCCTTGACATTACCAGTTGGAACAAGTTTCCACTGGCTGGCCTAACCAGTTTTTTGACTAAAGGCCAAAAACTGATCATTTATAATATATCCATTTAGATAACCAAACCTATTTATAATGTTAGTAATACCAACACCTAAAAATTAAAAATACAACAATTACAAAAAAATACATTTATAAAAGTATAGATTAGTTCACATACTAAAAAGTGTTATTATTAAAATGTCCTTTTTGTACTGTTATTAATACTATTTTAAATACAATAATTCATAAAATGATAGATAGACATTTTTTCAATTGTTATTTTATACAATCCATTGTTAGTAACTTACCTTGCCCAATCACCTTCAGGAAAAATGTAGAAGTGTACCAGATGAAAAGGCTAATTTGTACTTGGAAAGATTTAAAACTACTTAAAGTAGAGTTTAAGAAGAGAGACCTATAAAGCAAGACAGGAGAAACTGAAATGCAATGAGCAGGAAATTCATACATGCATTTATGCAACATTTGCATGAGCACAACCCATTTTTCATGATGTCATGCCTAACCCTTTAAGGCTTAAGCATGCTTGAGATGTGTGTGTGTGTTTTTATGGTTACCTGTAAATGTTGCAAGAACATGTAGAATATAACATATTGAGTGAACAAATAAAATTAAGTTAATAAATAAAGTTGAATATATTCATTTGTCTTTGTTTTCTGCTGTTTGCCAAACCTTGGCTCAGTGATTTGTTTTCATATTGTTTAGTAATGGTATTATCTGGACTATGATTGTGTATGTACCACTTATCTATAAAAACTCACCACTTAATGCTGGTTATCTCTCAATGGTCTTCATTATTACCTTTGTTCTTTTAGTTTCTTTGTTTATTTTGTGTCTAATATGTGTGCTCTTCATTAAGAAAATCTCTGCATCCACTTTCCACTCACACACTTGGTTAATTTACTACAGCTTCATTTAAAGAAAGTGGTAGCTCAGTGACTAAGACAATGGACTTCTAAATGGAAGCTCCCACTCATGGGCTCTTGAAAATATGTATAAATGTATAAATGGGACAATTATAAATCACTCTGGATAGAGGCATCTGCCAATTGACATAGATGTAAACTTTGGCATAGAAGTTTCTTCTATAGTTAATTGAAAGAAAGAAATTAAGACAAAAAGGGACATGATATCTTTCTATAATTAAAGGAAAATAGATACCTTTGGGAAACATTCTAATCACAACTCAAAAAATGTATACTTGAATACTCTTCTCTTTCTATTATTTATAGTTTGGATAATAGATCTAGCACTGTAATTTAAATAAAGATGCATTTTATAATGCCATGGTATATGTAAAGAATAAATAAACAAATAAATGAATAAATATATATAACATGTTGAACTCATTAATCATTTTAAAGATTGGAATTAATTATTCATGTAAACAAATCTGGGTTTATGAGCTGCACCCTGAAATGAAGTAGGTCTATGTATAGTACTCAAGTAATTGGTATGTGTGTAAACACACCCTTTTAATAAAGTAAAATGTGTAATGTCATACCATTGTCAATTCTCATATCCCGCCTTACCGTAAAGACCAGACAAACAACTTAAGAGCTTAATTTGTATCTAAGACTGCAGCAACACTAGTGTATGTTTATGTTGCTTGTATCTTTGAAATTTCCTCTGACTGCCCAAAACTAATCTACTAGACTAATCTACTACAAGAAATTAAAGCGAATAATGTTATCTAATAATTAGCAGACCATTATTTATTACTAAATTAAATTTTTTACTAAAATTTACTAAAATAAAAAAAATTAAACAAACAAATTAATATAGTAAAACTGAAATACACACAGTATGTACAGTCATTTCAGATAAAACACAATTTGTTTTAAATATACTGGCATTGATTTTTATAAGTGGCCGTGCACCAGTTTGTGAATGGAGGGTGAGACCAGGAGCAGGTAGACACAAGAATGCCTCACCTGAAGGAGATAATGACTAATGAGTGTTCTCTCTTTCAGTGATCAGAGGGGGCATTTAAGGAGAAGCGTGAGAATGTGTGTGTGTGTGTGTGTGTGTGTGCCAGAGAAGTGTGGCTGAGGCACTGAGCGCCAAAATATAAAGAGAAATTCTCAATAAAAGAGATTTGATTGACTCAGACACTGTCCTGTCGTGGTGTCCCTTTTCCTCAAATCCATACGCTCTCCCACAGCCTGTTTGATCTGTTCCTTCACCATTACACTGACTAAGTTGAGTAAACAAAGTTCTATAGCAACAGCTTCTCTGGCTGAGTCATGCAGTTTGTAAATGTCTCATTATTGTTTTCTAATTTAATTTATTGGTGTTTGACAGAGGTGGGAAGAAATGAAGTACAAATACAAATACAAATACGTTCCTGTACTTAAGTAGATTTTTCTGGAATCAGTACTTTACTTCACTATTTATTTTTCAGATTTTTACTTTTACTTATTACATTGCTACACAAATAACTGTACTTTTTACTTCTTACATTTTCAAAACAGGCTCGTTACTTGAGTTTAAACCTATTTGGTGAAATGTTGATAATTTTTCTTCTCAATGCGTCGTTTTCAGCCCATAAACCTATTCCTTGTCATTGCGTGGCTTTTTCAATCTACCACTAGTGTTTTATTTCCGTGTCTTACACACCACAGACGTAGGCTAATTTACAGAGTTCACAATGAGCAAGGCAGAGGGCAACAAGAAGTCTGGGGTTAACGTGGATGAGACAGGGAGTCAGTGATGTAAACATGACTGAGAAAAGAGTCTTTCCTGATCACCTGATCATCATCATCTTTTCTCAGCTTGTGTTCTATATGTTAATAATAATAATTATAATAATTTGTTACATTTATATAGCGCTTTTCTGCAGCACTCAAAGCGCTTTACATATGAAAGTTGTTCAGCCTGGATACATTCATTAGGTAACAACATTTTAAATTAGTTAAGTTAAGTATTTATATATATTAGGGCTGTCAAACGCAAATTCATTTTAATGGCACTAAATGTTATTAATGCGTTATTAATGCAGGTTGCATTTCTTTTTGACCATTTGTATTAAAAATATTAATACATAAATAAATAACTAAATATAAAAGGTTTTGAAATAAAAAAAACCTTATCAAAAACAAATATTCACTGATTATGTAATCGGTATGAACGTTTGAAGCGTTACAGTTTCTTTGGATCACCTCATTAACCGTCCGTGTGGAAGCATAGCAAAAGTTAAGTTTGGTGTCCTGATAAGTTACGTAATTTAAAACCACCATAATTAATTTACAACATTTACAATAATATTTTGACTTCATGCTCTATGTTGAGTTTGGTTTTGCTAATAATAAACATACATTTGTTTATTTTCAGAAGCATCCATATTTCTGCATGCCCATGTTGCTTAGAGTATTAAAAACAAAATATTAATATATAGTACATTTATAACAGATAGAAATGTGCAATTAAGTGGCGATTACTGTAAATATTTAAATTGATTGACAGCCCTAATATTAATGTCCAGGTACCAGCGTGACACTAAAACAGGTAGTAGTAATGGCTAATTTTTACCTAAGTACACACATCCTTTACTTAAGTAGAAGTACAGATACTCATGTTTTAAAATACTCGGTTAAAAGTTGAAGTACTGATTATACTTTTTTACTCAAGTGAAAGTAAAGAAGTCTTGGCTCTGACATGTACTTAAGTAAAAAGTAGTTATTACTTCTACCTGTTTTAGCTGTTAACTGGATCTCACATCATATTAGGTAGGTAGGTAGGTAGGTAGGTAGGTAGGTAGGTAGGTAGGTAGGTAGGTAGGTAGGTAGATAGATAGATAGATAGATAGATAGATAGATAGATAGATAGATAGATAGATAGATAGATAGATAGATAGATAGATAGATAGATAGATAGATAGATAGATAGATGTGATAGCTGTGATAGCCTAGTGGGTTAATGTCAGGGTCCCCACGAGGATGAGTTTGAGAGTTTGATTCCTGGTCGAGCTGGTTGCTGTGTTGGTAAATAAAACCTCTGGACCTTGTCTGCTTTGAAAACATTTCAATTCTGTCCTTTCTGTGTTGGATTAATTTCTTGATTTCCTGGTCTTTAATGAAAGATAACTCCACCAAAAAAAAAGGCACTTCTGTGGTAGCTTAGTGGGTTAAGGCTTGTTCCTGAACATGGTCCTTAATATAGTCCACGCTGGTGATAAGCTTTCAAAGCCAGTCCTACATGCCATCTTTCTTACTGCACTGGCATGAAACAAAGTATGGACCCTCCAAAAAGCACACATGCTTTTCAGCAGTGGTCGCTCAGTGGTTTAAGGCTTGTGCCTCATCTAAACATGCTTCCCAGTCTGATCTCTTCCATGGTTCAGTGGGTTAACTCGACACACACTCATTACTCATCTCAGCCCATTCCACCATAATTTATTTACAGTGTTGGGGGTAACGCGTTACAACTAACGTGCGTTACGTAATAATATTACTTTTCTGGAGTAACGAGTAAAGTAGCGCGTTACTTTATAAATTTACACATTAATATCTGAGATACTTTTTTTAAAAAGTAATGCGAGTTACTTTTCAGTTAAATTATTTTGCATAAAAAAATAAATACTGAATTAAAATGAACGTAGTCACGTAGAATCGCCCACTCATACGTGCGAGCAGCAGGAACAGATGCTGGTCAGAAGCGGAGATGGCAAACCAGAGAATTACATTACTGTGATGGAAGTATTCTTATTATTTTGATATAGTCGAGGAAAAGGAGAAAGGAATAATGGTTAAGTGTAGATTATGTGTTGGTGAAAAGCTTTTGTCAACTGCAAAAAATACCACTTCAAAAAAAAAACAACATCTGCATGCAAAGCACAGAACTACAGATGTGTGTGTGTGTGTGTGTGTGTGTGTGTGTGTGTGTGTGTGTGTGTGTGTGTGTATAATGTTGAATATATGCAACACTATGTTGCATATATGGAAATGGAGACAGAAATATAGAAAACATTTGCCGACTTTGCACCACTGCAGCTCTATGGACTGCTCAGAATAAAAGTTCTCCGTGGGAGACACATGTAGGATGCCATCACAGCAGAGATAGAGAGCAAATTCACAGCTCATTTGCTCTTTGTGGGAAGATAAACTGCCACAGTCACAAATTATATTGCGAACTTTGTAAAAGCGTTCAGAATGTTTCAAGCTGATGATGAAGCAGAGAATGATGTAGACGACGACGAGGTCATATTTACGGAATTGCACAATGTTTTACGTGATGACAGCGAAAGGTATGTTTTCCCTCCACATCACCGGTGTGCAGCCCACACCCTTAACCTTATATATATGAACGATAGTTATATTCCTGACGGCGAAGGCAGATTGCAAAGCAGTGTACAGAAGTGCGACTGGAAAGTGTTCAGCCTTGTGGTCAAAATTTAGTCGATCATCTTATTGTTCTCTAAGAAGTTATTAAGCATTTGAAATGTTTAAGAAATGTCTTTTGCCCCAATATAACTTATTTTTCAATGGCAATTATCTATATTACACCTGTTACACCTGTAAGGCGTGAAAGAAATGCAAGCAACGCAAAAGTAACGCAAAAGTAATATAACGCATTACTTTCCATAAAAGGTAACTAAGTAACATAGTTAGTAACTCACTATTGTAATGCATTACTTTTAAAAGTAACGTTGCCCAACACTGTTTATTTATTATTATTTATACTACACTGTTTACATGCTCTCCACAGGGGTGGTCTCTTCGCCTCAGGCCCGTCCTGGCTGTTTCTGGCTCCGTGGCAGTTCCGGTCGGGTCCCCTTCGACCCTGGAAGATTGGTGGGGCCCTTCTCTGAGTGCCCTGGCCCACCGGGCGTTTGGTGGGTTGGGGCGTCTGGTGCCGCCCCTTTGGGAATCCACCTGCCACGCCCCCTTCAGTGGCTGTCATTGCCTCTGCATGCTCCTTAGCTCTCAGCATCAAGCATGCACACCTGGAGCTTGTTAATCACTCACTCCCAGCTCCAATATAAACTGCTCACTCACCCACACTGCCCGTCTGTTATTGCACGTTCATGCCGTCCACGTGTGAGCCCGTGTGTTCCGTGTTGGCGTGTGTTCGCTTATGCTTATCCCCGCTACGTGCCGTTCGTCTCGGACTTTCACTCTTCGCGTGGGCCGCGCCTCTCCCCAGGCGCGTTTGGGACTATATCTGCCTTTTCCCCGGACTCCGTATCCTCGATTATCTCTGGAAAAGGTATTTGTGTTGGCTCTGCCTTTGTGTTCAATAAAGTTTGTTTGCCGTTACTCTGGCTTCCGCCTCCGTTTCCAGGCTTCCGTTACCGTTTACATGCTGTTTTTAGCACCTTTACTGTTTCTTATTACACTATACTGTTATTATAGTATACTGTTTACATGCTGTCTTTTGCACCTCTTGACTGCTGCTGTTTTTTGCACTAAATTGTGTCTGTTTATATTCACTCCCAGGTATAGTTTTTACAGTTCTCCTCATACAGTACTGTATATTCAGAGTATACAGTAGGTTTACTAGTTGGCGCTATCTCAGGTTTTGTGTCTTGTCTTGTGTTGTCTTTTGTTTTCTGTCTGCACTGTCTGTCTGTATTGTTTTTTGTCTGCACTGTTTGCACTAGGTTGCACTCTATGCACTTTATGTAGCTTGTTGTTGTTTAGTGTAGCACCAGAGTTCCGGAGGAACGTTGTCTTGTTTTTACTGTGTAATGTGTACCACTGTGTATAGTAGAAATGACAATAAAAGCCTCTTGACTCGACTTTACTTGATGGTGAGGATCAGGGTTTGAATCCTGCTTTCTTCCTGCTATTTACAATGTGGGTTCAACTTGTGCTACTTACATCTGTATTCGCTTCCTACATCTTTCTTTAGCGTTAAATTCTTGTGTTGATGGTTTGAAAAGAAAGATAGACCTGCTCTAATCCAGCTTCCCATCCTGTTTTTTTCTGATGGCTTAGTGGGTTAAGGCTGGTACTTTGCTAATGTTGGTGGTCAAGGTTCAAACCTGTCTTTCTGTCTGCTAGTCATGAGGTAGGTTAAATTCCTGATTCCTACATCTTCATATTCTTGCTTTGATGGGTTAAAAAGAAAGATAGACCTGCTCTAAACAAGCCTGTCCTTCCTGATGGTTCAGTGGGTTAATGCAGGTTCCTCGCTAATGGTGTGAATCAGCGTTTGAATCCTGCTTTGTCCCTGCTAGTCATGATGTGGTTTTGCTTCCTATGTCTGTCTTTAGCATTATATTCTTGTGTTGATGGTTTGAAAGAAAAGACAGACCTGCTCTAAACAATCATCGCAGCTGGTCCTTCCCGATGGTTCAGTGGGTTAAGACTGGTATTTTGCTGTTAGTGGGGTTCAGGGTTCGAATCCTGCTTTCTACGTTTCTGTCTGGTCTGAATTTCTTGTTTTGAAGCATGAAACGAAAGATAAACCCCCCAAAAAAAGGATGGTGTGTTGTGGGACTTGATGGCTTTGTGATAAAAGCCTTGCCTCTGAGCTCAGAGGTTGCTGGTTCGAATCTGGCTTCTCCCCACACTGGTTAAGCTGTGTGGAAAGTAGTCTGTGGTGAGCAATTGAGAGGTTGACTGTGAACAAAGGCTGTGAAGACCTGCTGCTGCACAGCCTCAGAAAAAGTGAGGGTGATAGGTTTTTGGCAGAATTTTTCCCTATATATGCAAAACTAAGTCAATACTTTTTTGCTTCATAACCACCTGTTTTCAGCTTCTCAGATGCGGGGGGGGGGGCAGATGCCCAGATATTGCCCCCCTGCTTCAGGATACACCCTCCGAAACCGTCCACAGCCAACCTTCTACGTAGCCATTCCTGACACCTTCCTCACTCTTAACCCGAGCCCTGGCGGGGTTTGAACCGCAACCTCTCAACCCAGAGGTAAAGCTCTTCCAATTGAGCCACAGGATCTCCTGCAAGAACCTGATTTTTAGGACCTTTTATAGTTCTTTATTAAAACTTTTTAAACAATTTAAAGGAAAGCTAAGCGGTAGGAATCGAACCGGGTGAGTCAGATAGCAGAGACCGCATCACTAACCACTACACTACCACAGGGATGGCAAACAAGGGTTTGCTTATTGGACTTTTGGTTTTCTATAGTTAAGAGACCACTGTTTTCTCTTAGATCATGATGGTAGAGGGTCAAAACTCCTTTCTGTTCATTCTCTCAGTTACTCGAAGTCTATTAAAAGTGACTCAGGTACAAGAACCACATCTCCAACACCTGCACCACTGATATACCATGATTTGCCAGCAACCAGTTTGAATGACTTTACATTGTTCTGTTTTTAAAAACTTCTTATATTGTTCAATATGAAACTAGAGTTAAGAATCAAACCAGGGAAGTCTTTCATCATAGATCGCTAATGGCATTACTTCAAAACTCAAAACTTTGTTAGACATAAGCAGTAAATAAGCAGGAAAGACAGAGACAAAGACAAAGAGACACAGACACAGCTTTAGAAAGAGTGAGAAACAAATAGAGAGACAGCAAGAGAGAGAAATATACAGTGAGACAGAAACATTTACTAAAAGAGTCACAGAGACAATTAGACAGAGAAAAATAGAGAGACAAAGATAGCGAGATATAGCCACTTCCTGTTGGAAGTGTTTATCCTGAGCAACTCTTTATGATCTAATTTACTAAATGAGCAGTAGTGAGTTAAGGGCTTGCTCAGGTGCCCAAAACTGGCAGCTTGGAGGTGTTAAACATGTATCACATTTACAGCATGTGATATATATGTACTTATAAAGCACTAAATGTTTGGCTCCCATGTATTTCTCCAGACTTTTAACACGCTACAATCCGTCATTCTCCCTGAGATCTCAAAACTCTGGGCTACTAGTAGTTCCTAGAATAGCAAAGCCAACTAAAGGCGGTAGATCATTTTCACATTTAGCTCCTACACTCTGGAATAGTGTTCCTGACAGTGTTCGGGGCTCAGACACACCCTCCCAGTTTAAGTGCAGATTAAAAACATATCTTTTTAGCAAAGCCTACACATAACATACGTCTTACATCATAACCTTGTGCTCCAGAACATCTGATCACATGCACATTATCAACTTGTGCTGTTAATATCATGAACAGCAGCTACGCTAATTACTCTCCACTGCTTCTCTTTCTCTCCCCATCCCGAGGCATCCTGAGGTTGGCCAGCTCGAGTCACGTCCCACCTCATGAAGATTATGGACCCACGGCGACGTCTCGCTGCCGAGCTCCTTACTCGGTGACGGTTTGCCTCAGGACCCCTTTCACGGCGACGTCCTGCCTCCAAGCTCCCTGGACGGTGACAGGTCGCCCCTGAGCTCCCTGGAGGGTGATGTCACACCGATGAACCCTGCCGAGGTCATCACTTAGCCTCTGTGCTCAGTAAGGGGCGTCGCTCCATGTCTGGTCTCCATCCAGAGGGTCTTCCAGCCGGTAGGCCCCGTTAAATGCTCTGCCCTGCCTCCGGTAGTCACCAGGGTTGTCTCTTCACTCCAGGTCCCCGTGGGTGATGAGACTCCGTTCCAGACCTTCCTGGGTAACGTCGATCCGTTCCAGGTCGCTGGGGTGGTCATCGCTCAGCCGCCGGTCATCACCAGGGTCGTCGTGCCAGTCCGGGTCTCCGAGGTGGAAGCGGCTCTGTTCAAGGCATCTCGGGGTGGTGTCAACCCGCTCCAGGTCTCCGTGGTGGACGTTTCCCCGCATCCGGCCTCCGCCGATGTCATCGCTCCGCACCCTGTCTCCGCCGAGGACGTCGCTCCGCTCCAGGTCTCCAGGGGGGTCGTCTCTCCGCCTTCTGTCTCCGCCGAGGGCGTCGCTCCGCTCCAGGTCTCCAGGGGGGGTCGTCTCTCCGCCGAAGTCGTCGCTCCGCACCAGGTTTCCGCTGAGGGCATCGCTCCGCTCCAGGTCCCCTCCGTGGGCGTCACCCCTTTCCGGGTCTCCGCCGAGGACTCCGCCCAGCCTCGGGTCATCGCCAGGGCCGTCTCTCAGTTGCAGGCCTCTGTGGTGGGCGTCTCTCCATTTCCTGTCTCCGCTGGGCGCGTCGCCCCACCTCAGGTCCTTACTGGGGGCGTCATTCCGCTCCGGGTCTCCATGAGGGCCGTCTCTCCGCCTTCGGTCTGCGCCGGGGACTTCGCCCCACTCCTGGTCTCCAAGTTGGGCTGTGCTCCGTTCCGGGACCCCGCTGGGGTCGTTGAACTGTTCCGGCTCTCCGCAGGGGTGGTCTCTTCGCCTCAGGCCCGTCCTGGCTGTTCCTGGCTCCGTGGCAGTTCCGGCCGTGTCCCCTTCGACCCTGGAAGATTGGTGGGGCCCTCCTCTGAGTGCCCTGGCCCACCGGGCGTTTGGTGGGTTGGGGGGGGGGGTGTCAGGAATCCACCTGCCACGCCCCCTTCAGTGGCTGTCATTGCCTCCGCATGCTCCTTAGCTTTTAGCGTCAAGCATGCACACCTGGAGCTTATTAATCACTCACTCCCAGCTCCAATATAAACTGCACACTCACCCACACTGCCTGTCCGTTATTGCACGTTCATGCCGTCCACGTGTGAGCCCGTGTGTTCCGTGTTGGCGTTTGTGTTCGCTTATGCTTATCCCCGCTACGTGCCGTTCGTCTCGGACTTTCACTCTTCGCATGGGCCGCGCCTCTCCCCAGGCGTGTTTGGGACTATAGCTGCCTTTTCCCCGGACTCCGTATCCTGGATAATCCCTGCAAACGCAGGTATTTGTGTTGGCTCTGCCTTTGTGTTCAATAAAGTTTGTTTGCCGTTACTCTGGCTTCCGCCTCTGTTTCCAGGCTTCCGTTACCGTTTACATGCTGTTTTTAGCACCTTTACTGTTTCTTATTACACTATACTGTTATTATAGTATACTGTTTACATGCTGTCTTTTGCACCTCTTGACTGCTGCTGTTTTTTGCACTTAATTGTGTCTGTTTATATTCACTCCCAGGTATAGTTTTTACAGTTCTCCTCATACAGTACTGTATATTCAGAGTAGGTTTAATAGTTGGCGCTATCTCAGGTTTTGTGTCTTGTCTTGTGTTGTCTTGTGTTTTCTGTCTGCACTGTCTGTCTGTATTGTTTTTTGTCTGCACTGTTTGCACTAGGTTGCACTCGATGCACTTTATGTAGCTTGTTGTTCTTTAGTGTAGCACCAGAGTTCCGGAGGAACGTTGTCTCGTTTTTACTGTGTAATGTGTACCACTGTGTATAGTAGAAATGACAATAAAAGCCTCTTGACTCGACTTTACTTGATGGTGAGGATCAGGGTTTGAATCCTGCTTTCTTCCTGCTATTTACAATGTGGGTTCAACTTGTGCTACTTACATATGTATTCGCTTCCTACATCTTTCTTTAGCGTTAAATTCTTGTGTTGATGATTTGAAAAGAAAGATAGACCTGCTCTTATCCAGCTTCCCATCCTGTTTTTTTCTGATGGCTTAGTGGGTTAAGGCTGGTACTTTGCTAATGTTGGTGGTCAGGGTTCAAACCTGGCTTTCTGTCTGCTAGTCATGAGGTGGGTTAAATTCCTGATTCCTACATCTTCATATTCTTGTTTTGCTGGGTTAAAAAGAAAGATAGACCTGCTCTAAACAAGCCTGTCCTTCCTGATGGTTCAGTGGGTTAATGCAGGTTCCTCGCTAATGGTGTGAATCAGCGTTTGAATCCTGCTTTGTCCCTGCTAGTCATGATGTGGTTTTGCTTCCTATGTCTGTCTTTAGCATTATATTCTTGTGTTGATGGTTTGAAAGAAAAGATAGACCTGCTCTAAACAATCGTCGCAGCTGGTCCTTCCCGATGGTTCAGTGGGTTAAGACTGGTATTTCGCTGTTAGTGGGGTTCAGGGTTCGAATCCTGCTTTCTACGTTTCTGTCTGGTCTGAATTTCTTGTTTTGAAGCATGAAACGAAAGATAAACCCCCAAAAAAAAGGAAGGTGTGTTGTGGGACTTGATGGCTTTGTGATAAAAGCCTTGCCTCTGAGCTCAGAGGTTGCTGGTTCGAATCTGGCTTCTCCCCACACTGGTTAAGCTGTGTGGAAAGTAGTCTGTGGTGAGCAATTGAGAGGTTGACTGTGAACAAAGGCTGTGAAGACCTGCTGCTGCACAGCCTCAGAAAAAGTGAGGGTGATAGGTTTTTGGCAGAATTTTTCCCTATATATGCAAAACTAAGTCGATACTTTTTTGGACGTTTTTGCTTCATAACCACCTGTTTTCAGCTTCTCAGATGCTGGGGGGGGCAGATGCCCGGATATTGCCCCCCTGCTTCAGGATACACCCTCCGAAACCGTCCACAGCCAACCTTCTACGTAGCCATTCCTGACACCTTCCTCACTCTTAACTTCGAGCCCTGGCCGGGGTTTGAACCGGCAACCTCTCAACCCAGAGGTAAAGCTCTTCCAATTGAGCCACAGGATCTCCTGCAAGAACCTGATTTTTAGGACCTTTTATAGTTCTTTATTAAAACTTTTTAAACAATTTAAAGGAAAGCTAAGCGGTAGGAATCGAACCGGGTGAGTCAGATAGCAGAGACCGCATCACTAACCACTACACTACCACAGGGATGGCAAACAAGGCCTTGCTTATTGGACTTTTGGTTTTCTATAGTTAAGAGACCACTGTTTTCTCTTAGATCATGATGGTAGAGGGTCAAAACTCCTTTCTGTTTATTCTCTCAGTTACTCGAAGTCTATTAGAAGTGAATCAGGTACAAGAACCACATCTCCAACACCTGCACCACTGATATACCATGATTTGCCAGCAACCAATTTTAATGATGTTACATTGTTCTGTTTTTAAAAACTTCTTATATTGTTCAATATGAAACTAGAGTTAAGAATCAAACCAGGGAAGTCTTTCATCATAGATCGTTAATGGCATTACTTCAAAACTCAAAACTTTGTGAGTTAAGGGCTTGCTCAGGTGCCCAAAACTGAGAGCTTGGAGGTGTTAAACATGTATCACATTTACAGCATGTGATATATATGTACTTATAAAGCACTAAATGGTTTGGCTCCCATGTATCTCTCCAGTCTTTTAACACGCTACAATCCGTCATTCTCCCAGAGATCTCAAAACTCTGGGCTTCTAGTAGTTCCTAGAATAGCAAAGTCAACTAAAGGCGGTAGATCATTTTCACATTTAGCTCCTACACTCTGGAATAGTCTTCCTGATAGTGTTCGGGGCTCAGACACACTTTCCCAGTTTAAGTGCAGATTAAAAACATATCTTTTAAGCAAAGCCTACACATAACAGACATCTCACATCATAACCTTGTGCTCCAGAACATCTGATCACATGCACATTATTAACTTGTGCTGTTAATATCATGAACAGCAGCTACGCTAATTACTCTCCACTGCTTCTCTTTCTCTCCCTATCCTGAGGTTGGCCAGCTCGAGTCACGTCCCACCTCATGAAGATTATGGACCTTTGAAGAAGTAGATGCCGAACTCACAAACATCCCGAACCCTCTAGAGACGTACCAGTGCCAATTGGATCCCGCTACATGTGTGGTTTTGACATTGGACCTCCTGGAGTGTTTAAAGGCTCTGGCGTGGAGAAGCTGATTCTGGATCTGTGATGATCACAAATGTTGAGCTCATATAACTAGGAGCAACTAACCATATAAACTGTATAAGACTGTAGAAAGAACATTACTTATAATCTTATACTCCAGTACTCATGTTAGTTCTCTCTCTCCAGTGTTCTGTAATGTTGAAAGATTTATGATCAAACTCTTGATGTCACCCAAATGAGGATGGGTTCCCCTTTTGAGTCTGGTTCCTCTCAAGGTTTCTTCCTCATTACATTTAAGGGAGTTTTTCCTTGCCACAGTCGCCACAGCTGCTCATCAGGGATAAATGCCCACCATTCCCCTTGACTGTTAATTTCTGTAAAGCTGCTTTGAGACAATGTCTGTTGTGAAAAGCGCTATAGAAATAAACTTGACTTGACTTGACTTGATATGTAAGCATATTTACAGTGATTAAATATAAAGGCTATATCAGTGCAGAGATGTGTGGACATCATTAAGAGCCTTTGCTATGTTTCCACATGGACAGTTAATGAGGTGATACAGGAGAAACTGCACCTGTTCAAGTCAAGTCAGGAAGCTTATATATAGAAAATTATAGACATTTTACAGATTTGAATGATGTATTGTTTTAATCTGTACGATCATTAAAGACAGTAATTTAAGTTTGTGTTGCCATTATGAGGGAAAACCCCACAAAACGCCACCTAGAGGGTTAATTGTGTGAATCATGGCGGATTTTGGTGTTTGATTTAATATTTGGCGCATAAATAAAACACAAGTTTACTGATTAAAAATATTTGTATCTGGAGTTTATTTATTTATTTTATATCTAAGTAAAGAAAGGACGTCGTAATGTATAAATGTATTTTTTGCCAGGTTTTAATTTCGCCTCTTTTTTATTTTGTTATTTATTTATGTATTTACATTTGGTGAAACAGAAATGTGCGCTGAATTGATAGCGCGTTAATAAAATTTCGTGCTGTTTAAAATAATTTTCATTTTGACAGCCAACTATACATATTCATACATACATACATACATACATACATACATTATATATATATATATATATATATATATATATATATATATATATATATAAATACAATACGAATTAAAAATGTTGATACCTAATGAATGTGTCCAGGCTGAAGATCCACATATAGAACACAAGCAGAGAAAAGATGATGATGATCAGGAATGTGTCTGTTCTCAGTCATGTTTACGTCACTGACTCCCTCTGTCTTATCCACATTAACCCTAAACTTCTTACTGCCTTCTTCCCTGCTGATTCTTAGCTCCATAAACTAGTCTATATCTGTGGTGAGTGAGAGACAGGACTTTATACACCAGTGGATTGAAAAAGACACGCAATGACAGGAAATCGGTTGTTCGGCTGAAATCGGCATGCAGTAAAAAAAAAAAAAAAAGAATTCACCAAATCAATGGATTAAAAGTAAAGTAACGAGTCTGTTTTGAAAATGTAAGAAATAAAAAGTATAGATATTTGTGTAAAAATGTAATGAGTAAAAGTAAAAAGTTGTAAAAATAAGTAAATAGTGGAGTAAAGTACTGATACCAAAAAAATCTACTTAAGTACAGTAACAAAGTATTTGTACTTTGTTACTTCCCCCCTCTGCTCGCAAACAATGTTTAACTAAACAAAAGGCAGATCAAACACAAATACACGTATTGGGGAATAATCCGGTGGTGCGCTACGGGAGCGCTGCCCACGAAGTCCCGAACTGGCGAGAGGCAGTCCATAAGTATATTCCACTGCTGCGCTTAGGAAAGCGTGGCGCTGGGCAGGAACAGAGGAACGTAATCCAACCAGTGTAAACACAGAAAGCAGTACCGGGAGGATCGGGGTAGTCCGGGGTGTGCTTCGGAAGGAAAGCGCAGCCGTGAAGAGAGTGAGGAGTCCGAGACGAAGGTATGTAGCGGGATACACACACGATGACACATTCCACCATCAACCTACAATAACTGACAGGAAGTGTGGGTGAATGAGGGGTTAAAGTAGGGGCTGGTGATGAGCGGGTAAATGAGCCTCAGGTGTGCCCAATGAAGCGGAGAGCTCAGGAGCACGCAGAGGCAATGACAGCCGCCGAAGGGGGCGTGGCAGGTGAATTCCTGACAGAAATCTTTTGTTATTAAAAATTAGTGATTAAGTTATAATTATTTAGTGCTCAATTATAAATTTAACAAAAAAGAAAAAGCAGCTGGATGGAATTTGATACATTTAACACAAAGCAACAACTTGAATGGCACACAGAATTGTATAAATATTTAAACAAACTTTTTTTAAACATGCTTTTTTTTTTTTGCTTTAATAAAACTTTACATTCAAGCTGATTTGGATTACAGTACTTCTGTGTTAAGAATAAGAGTTGGAGAAAATCTGATCTGTTATACATATGTATTATTCCATATTTGCATACATTTAAATAGTGGTCTAGAAAGTGTGTAATTTTCAGAGATTGTCACATGCCAGCTCCCACAACTAACTTTCACGTTTGTCTAGCCATGCGCATCTTTGTTTTGATTTATGCTATGTTTCCACCCCTGTCTGTGATTAGTCAGTTTTCTCATGCCTTATTTGGTTTATGTTTAAATATCTCACTTTCATGTTTGTCTACCCGTGTGCTTCCTCATTTTGATTTATGTAATATCTTCATATACCAAGCCTTTGTTTCAACTAGGATTAAGAGGATTAAGACAATGGGTTCACCAAACAAAACTGATTTTATTTGACCTTATTTTAAGTTCTACTTTTACTTTTCAGTACATCATCTGAAACAAATATACAGTACACGTGCACCCTCGTGATTTATACAGGTTGGTAACTTAAACTGTTTTACATATCAACAAAAGCACCCTCATCTCTGCTTGGTGTCTCTATCCCCCAAGGTCACACCTATATCAATTTCCCTGCTCACTGCAATAAAGAACACTGCTTAGTTTATTAGTCTTTTACATTGAGTTTGAAAAAACAATTTACATATTTGCTTCCCTTTGCCGATGTTTAAGGGCATTCATTTACAGTATATACAGTTATCTTTTAATCCCACCACTGCTAAACAGGTTTGTAGCCTATACTTTGACATCGCCATTAAAATTTTTTTTTTATTTAGCCATTCAGATGTGTGTTTTCTGTCATTGCCTTGTTCCATGACCAGATTTTAGTTTAGCTTTAGCTGCTGTAGAGAGAGTCTCACGTTTTAAAGAATATATAAAACGTTAATGGTTGTCAAAATGATTGCAATTTGCCCACAACTGCATTTACAAACATTAATTGTGCTTATTCTTCTTCTACTTTCGGCTGCTCCCTTTAGGGGTCGCCACAGCGTATCATCCGTCTCCATACCACCCTGTCCTCTACATCTGCCTCTTTCACACCAACTACCTGCATGTCTTCCCTCACCACATACATGAACCTCCTCTTTTGCCTTTCTTTTTTTTCCTCCTTCCTGGTGGCTCCATTCTCAGCATTTTCCTAACAATATAACTCATGTCCCTCCTCTGCACATATCCAAACCATGTTAATCTCGCCTCCCTCACCTTGTCACCAAAACGTCCAACATGCGCTGTCCCTCTAATGAACTCATTTCTAATCTTTTCCATCGTCGTCACTTACAACGAAAACCTCAACATCTTCAGCTCTGCTACCTCCAGCTCCGCCTCCGTCTTTTACTTAATGCCACTGTCTCTAAACCATACAACATCGCAGGTCTCACCACAGTCCTATAAACTTTCCCTTTCATTCTTGCAGATACCCTACTATCACAAATCACTCCTGTCACTCTTCTCCACCCACTCCACCCTGCCTGCACTCTTTTCTTTACTTCCCTAACACACTCTCCATTACGTTGCACTGTTGAACCCAGGTATATGAACTCCACCACCTTCTCCACCTGTTCTCCCCGCAACTGCACCACTCCACTGCCCTCCTTCTCATTCACACACATGTACTCTGTCTTACTCCTACTGACTTTCATTTCCTTTCTCTCCACCATGTACCTCCACCTCTCCAGGCTCTTCTCAACCTGCTCTCTACTCTCATCACAAATCACAATATCATCCACAAACATTATAGTCAATGGAGACTCCTGTCTGACCTTGTCCGTCAAACTGTCCATCACCACTGCAAACAGAAAAGGGCTCAGGGCCAATCCTTGATGCAGTCCAACCTTCACCTTGTCTGTCAACCAGTCTGTCGTTCCTACTGAACACTTCACTGCTGTCACACCTTCTACTAGTCAACACATTTCCATCTCCATCCTTTATTGCTCTAACTTGCAACACATCTTTCCCAGCTCGGTCCCTCTGCCTGGCCAATCGGTACAAATCCTTTTCTTCTTCCTTAGTGTTCAACCACTCATACAGCTCCTCGTATACCTTTTTTCTTGGCTTTCGCCACATCCCTCTTTATTTGCTGCCGCATCTCCTTGTACTCCTGCCTACTTTTCTCTTTACCCTGTCGATCCCATTTCTGTTTTTTTAACCTCTTTCCCCTTATGCTCTCCTGCACTTCTTCATTTTACCACCACGTTTCTTTGTCTTCCTTTCTATTTCCAGAAGTAACACCAAGTACTTTTCTCGTTGCCTTCCTCATCACTTCTGCAGTAGTTTCCCAATCATCCAGCACCTCTTCACCACCACTGAGTCTCTGTCTGACCTCTTCCCTGAACCTCACACTACACTCTTCCTCCTTCAGTTTCCACCATCTTATTCTTCTGTCAGTCCTCACTCTCCTCCTCTTCTTGTTCGCCTCCAAAACCATCCTACAGACCACCATCCGATGTTGTCTGGCTACACTGTCCCCCGCCAACACCTAACAGTCTCCGATCTCCTTCAGGTTGCATCTCCTACATGGAACATAATCCACCTATGTGCACCTTCCCCCACTCTTATACGTCACCCTATGATCCTCCTTCTTCTTAAAATATGTGTTTACCACTGCCATTTCCATCCTTTTAGCAAAATCTACCACCATCTGCCCTTTCACATTCCTCTCCTTTAGACCATACCTACCCATAACCTCCTCATCACCTCTGTTTCCTTCACCTACATGCCCATTAAAGTCTGCCCCATTCACTAATCGTTCATTTCCAGGTACACCATCTACCACTTTATCTAATTCACTCCAGAATCTTTTCTTCTCCTCCATCTCACAGCCGACTTGTGGAGCATAGGCACTGATGACATTTATCAGAAACTCTCTTCACCTCCACTACACTTTTACTCTACTCTTCCTTCAGAATCACCCCTACACCATTTCTCTTTCCATCCAAACAATGATAAAACAGTTTAAACCCACCTCCAATGTTTCTTGCCTTATTTCCTTTCCACTTGGTCTCCTGAACACACAACATATCTACCTTTCTCCTCTCCATCATATCAGCTACCTCTCTCCCTTTACCAGTCATAGTGCCAACATTTAAAGTACCAACCCGAAACTTTACTCTCCTACACTCCTCCCTTCCCTGCCATCTCTGTAGATGTCTTCCCCCTCTACTTCTCTACTTTCGGCCAACAGTACCCCAATTTCCACCGGTACCCTATTGGCTAACGATACCTGTGGCGGTCATTGGTACCCCGGGCCTCGACCAATCCAGTATGAATTTCTTAATCATGACCCACATATTCTTTTTGGCACATGTTTTTACGCTGGATGCCCTTCCTAACGCAACCCTCCCTATTTATCCGGGCTTGGGACCGGCATCAAGAGTGCACTGGCTTGTGCCTCTCTAATGGCTGGGTTATTATATACCAAAATAAATTAATTGTGCTTATAGAGGTATTTAATTCAGACAATGTAGCTAAAGGATTTTTCTGATTTTAAAACACTGATACTGGATTGTATTTGTTGAAACATTAACTTGCTGGAGGATATCTATCTTAAATGCTCTTCATTATGTAACAATCCTCTTCACTAAATAATGTGAAACTGCAGCTTGGAATTATAACCCTTCCCAGAATGCTGAACAGCAACAATTTCCTCTCTGAGCTTAATGCTGATGTTCTATATTGTATAATTACAAGGTGTAAACACACACCTGAGCACTCCAGATCATTAAACAGTCAAATGTTCTACTTGATATTTATCTTTACTAATACCTGGCTGGTAATTTCGATCTGACTGTTGTTCAGTACAAAAGCTAAAAGTCTTAATTTAAAAATAAGATAGAAGTAACAGTTAAATACACAACGGGGCAGAGGTGCACATAATTATACATAATGTTTATTGTCACCATCACACACCCATAAGAAATAAATCAAACTTTTCAAAACGAAAATTATTTTATGAAAGCAATTCTTTCATAAACACTGGAAACACGAATGCATTTTAAATAGCACTGGTCTAGAAAAAAAGCTGCCTGTTGTATATATAATGATTGCATAAAGCACTACCACATTGCTGTAATAATTTACAAATCTTGACACATCTTGTCCTCTGGCATACCAAAATAAATGACAGTACTTATATATTAATAACACTGTGAATTAAAAATAAATAAATCTTATGCATATAAATACATCTTATCATCGTACATATTCATCGAAGCGAAACTCCGGAAGGAAGGATGGATACATGAAAGTACGTGCCCTTTAGACCTACCATGACTAACCAGTCCTTGGATCTGATTTAAGACACGACCTGCTTGAGAGTCAGCATCCTGAACATGAGTCTCACGAGTAAGCAGCTCAGCTGACGTAGATCCAAAATAGGACGCAACCCACCGTCCTTTTTGGGAACTATGGGAAAGGGAAAACCAATTGACAAGGAGCACTGATCTGTCTCAACATTTCACTAAAAAACTAAATGCAAATTATCTTGAAGAAATAGGAAACAACATAGACTTTATCCTTATTATCAGCTGCCATGAGCCCTAGCAGTTTTTGGAACTGCTTGACAGTGAAAGGTTGTCCTTCTCTGACCTTCCTAACGGCCGTAAGGATGGCCACAATGCGGGCAGGGGAAAGCTGCGCAATAAAAGTAGTCAAATCCCATATGACATCGAGATAGGTGGTTCTCTGCAATGGAGAAAGCATACTCTTCCCTGCATTCAGTTTCAGCCCCAGCTCCTTCATGCAGGCAAGAAAGACATCTGGGTGCCGGACCACCTGAAGCTCTGATCGAGCTAGTGCCAACCAATTGTCGATATAGTTTAGAATGCAGATGCCCTGAAGCCGTTGCGGGGCTAGAGCCACATTCATGCACTTTGTGAAGGTGCGGGGCGAGAGTGCTAGGCCAAAGGGACGGACCCGATATTGATAAGAAAGAACCTCCTTTGAGCAGGAAGGACGGCTATGTGGAAATAGGCATCCCTTAGATCTATCGTGACATACCAGTCCTCGGACTTGATCTATGACACCACCTGCTTAAGGGTAAGCAACCTGAACCTGAGCCTCAGGAGTGAGCGGTTCAAGGAGCATAAATCTAAGATCGGCCTGGATCCACCATCCTTCTTCGGAACCACAAAGTACTGGCTGTAGTAGCCTGATTTTCTGACCAAGGGGGGAACCACCTCGATAGCCCCTTTCCTCAGGAGGGTGCACACTTCCTGTTCCAGGACCAGAGCCTGCCTGCATCCCACCATGGTGGGACACATCCCGTTGAACAGGGGAGGAGAGGACCCAAACTGAATCATGTAGCCCACCTCGATCGTACGCAGGACCCACAGCGATACATCCAGCAGCCCTTCCCAGGCTGCCAAAATCCCTCGAGGGAATTAACCTCTCGGGGTCGGCCTCTGACCCACTCAGAGCAGCTGGAGCTATGATCCTTCTTCTTCTTAAAATATGTGTTTACCACTGCCATTTCCATCCTTTTAGCAAAATCTACCACCATCTGCCCTTTCACATTCCTTTCCTTTAGGCCATACCTACCCATAACCTCCTCATCACCTCTGTTTCCTTCACCTACATGCCCATTAAAGTCTGCCCCATTCACCAATTGTTCATTTCCAGGTACACCATCTACCACTTTATGTAATTCACTCCAGAATCTTTTCTTCTCCTCCATCTCATAGCCGACTTGTGGAGCATATCCACTGATGACATTTATCATCATCCCTTCAACTTCCAGCTTCACGTTCATCACCCTATCAGAAACTCTCTTCACCTCCACTACACTTTTACTGTACTCTTCCTTCAGAATCACCCTTACACCATTTCTCTTTCCATCCACACAATGATAAAACAGTTTAAACCCACCTCCAATGTTCCTGGCCTTACTCCCTTTCCACTTGGTCTCCTGAACACACAACATATCTACCTTTCTCCTCTCCATCATATCAGCTACCTCTCTCCCTTTACCAGTCATAGTGCCAACATTTAAAGTACCAACCCGAAACTCTACTCTCCTACACTCCTCCCTTCCCTGCCATCTCTGTAGATGTCTTCCCCCTCTACTTCTCTTCCTTCGGCCAACAGTACCCCAATTTCCACCGGTACCCTGTTGGCTAACGATACCTGTGGCGGTCATTGGTTACCCGGGCCTCGACCAATCCAGTATGAATTTCTTAATCGGACCCGCATATTCTTTTTGGCACGTTTTTACGCTGGATGCCCTTCCTAACGCAACCCTCCCTATTTATCCGGGCTTGGGACCGGCATCAAGAGTGCACTGGCTTGTATAGCAAAATAAATTAATTGTGCTAATAGATGTATTTAATTCAGACAATGTAGCTCAAGGATTTTTCTGATTATAAAACACTGATACTGGATTGTATTTGTTGAAACATTAACTTGCTGGAGGATATCTAGATTAAATGCTCTTCATTATGTAACAATCCTCTTCACTAAATAATGTGGAACTGCAGCTTGGAATTATAACCCTTCCCAGAATGCTGAACAGCAGCAATTTCCTCTCTGAGCTTGATGCTGAAGTTCTATATAGTATAATTACAAGGTGTAAACACACACCTGAGCACTCCAGATCATTAAACAGTCAAATGTTCTGCTGTTGTTAAAGTAGTTAAACTACTTGATATTTATCTTTACTAATACCTGGCTGATAATTACTGTCTGACTGTTGTTCAGTACTAAAACTAAAAGTCTTCATTTAAAAATAAGATAGAAGTAACAGTTAAATACACAACGGGGCAGACGTGCACATAATTATACATAATGTTTATTGTCACCATCACACACCCATAATAAATAAATCAAACTTTTCAAAACGAAAATTATTTTATGAAAGCAATTCTTTCATAAACACTGGAAACACGAATGCATTTTAAATAGCACTGGTCTAGAAAAAAAGCTGCCTGTTGTATATATAATGATTGCATAAAGCACTACCACATTGCTGTAATAATTTACAAATCTTGACACATCTTGTCCTCTGGCATACCAAAATAAATGACAGTACTTATATATTATTAACACTGTAAATTAAAAATATATAAATCTTATGCATATAAATACATCTTATCGTCGTACATATTCATCGAAGCGAAACTCCGGAAGAAAGGATGGATACATGAAAGTACGTGCCCTTTAGACCTACCATGACTAACCAGTCCTTGGATCTGATTTAAGACACGACCTGCTTGAGAGTCAGCATCCTGAACCTGAGTCTCACGAGTAAGCAGCTCAGCTCACGTAGATCCAAAATAGGACGCAACCCACCGTCCTTTTTGGGAACTATGAAGTATGAACTAAGAATTTTGCAATAGTTATTGAGAATAGAATGGTAAGGGAAAACCAATTGACAGCTTTAGAAATGGCCTGAGAGTGTGCTATACTTAGCAACAGAACAGAGCTGGACAGTACTGTAATGTGGTTACAGTATGTTTTGTAACCTAATAAGGAAAACCAGATAACTTGGTTCTGTTGGAGTTCCATAACAGGTAAAGAAATTGTATAATATGAGGTCTTTATAGAAATCTATTGTTTAGAGAACAGGATACCTGTAGCTCCAGTTAGTTAAAAAAGAATAAACACACTATTATTGTACAGTAGAATGTGTAATGTCATGACACATCTCTCATTTCTTTGAGTCCTACCTTAAAAAACCAAACAGGCTACTTGAGATCCAAAATTGGATCATGTACATATGCGGCCATGTTTTTTGCTTTGGGACCTCTTGATCTTAGTTTAGGTTGGTGTAATGCAGCAGAAACGGAGGCGAACGCCGGAGTGCACGGAAAGGCAGATTTTATTCTAGGAGATGCAGGGAAAGCCGGCCGATATAGGAGCTGAGTTGAGCGTGAGAGATGAGACCGTGGTGCTCTCAGGGAGCGCGGTCCACAAAGTACTGAGAACGCGAAGCGAGGCTCGCGAGGTAAAACCAGCGGAAGCTTGGGTAGAAGCGCAGGGCAGGATATATGAGAGAGTTTTTTTGTCAGGGAGAGTGACTTTGTTCAGAATGGTCAATGCTTTAAATAAAAATGTCCATTTTAAGTAAGTGGATGTTTTCTGCTCTAGAGTAATGAACTCTTTGATGTTTTGTATGTCAATTAAATCACTAGATCTATTTAAGTAAAACAAAGCTGATCATGTTATTTAGCTTGCAATTAAAAATGAATAGACTATGATTTATCGAAAAATGAAGGTTAACATTTTGTATTAATATTTATTTAAACAGTTTTTTAAACTTGATGTTTCTTGATGTTTGTGATTATTTGTGCACAGCTTTCTTATAGTCCCACAACCACAATTTCAACCAGGTCGATGCATGTAATTTGACTTTGCAACCATTATATCTCCTTTTCTTTTCTTCTTTAGCCATTCAGATGTCATTTCCATGCGTTCTGGATCATTCTCTTTTTGTTTGACCTGATTTCAAATCACCATAAGTTGCTGGAAAGATGGCCTCACATTTTTAAGAATTTATAAAAGGTTTTCCAGATCCTGTGTATACGAAACAAGCCCAAAACATCACCAGTATGTTTGTGATGATAAGCTGTGTTTCGCACAGTGAATGATGACTACGAATGTACTGCTTTATTTGTAAAAAAGATATTGTGGGATGGATATTGTTCCAGTGGGTCTTCCAATGCTTATTAACATTATATAAACAATTAATGTGGCTGTATTATACAAAAAATATGTAATGTAAATATATAATATCAAATAACACACTACATAATTATGATTTGGGGAATGTATGAACATGCTAAATCCGGCAAAAAAAAAATTCTCTGTCATTTGTATTTTTATTTTGTTATTTTTTTAAGTCTATATCTGTTGGAAGGAAATCCCCTGTACTATTTTAAAATTACTCACACCTTCCATTTTGTTACCTGACAGGAAGTAAGTGTCTATCATTCCAATCTGTTGTGTAAATTAGTACATAAGTAGGGCATAATTTTTTTTTTTTTTAATTAAGGATGCAATAAATGATTTTGCTGGTACCAATTTTTACGAATAAAAATGTGCAGACCTGCAGCAACTACAGGGAAATAAAGTTGATAAGTCACACCTTGATCCGTCGCAACATGAAGTTCAAATCAAATCAAATCAAATTTTATTTGTCACAAACACATACATACAGGGTACGACATGCAGTGAAATGCTTTTGACGACGGTCCGGCATGAGGGAATAAAATAGGGTAAAAAAGGAGAATAAAAAATATAAATATAATAACAAAATTTAAAGAAAAATATAATAAGAGAGAAGGCAGATAAATAAGATGTAGAGATATATAAATATATATAAATATATATGTATATATACGTACATATACATATACACATATATACACATACATATACATATATATACACATACACTGAAAATGTACACAGAAAATGTTTATGGCAGTGTGCAGTTAGCCAGTAAACAACAGTAAACAAGTTATGATTGACCATGAGTGTCCGTGTGCAGTGAGGTGTGGTGTAAAGTGTCCTTGTGCGGGATGGTGTGGTATAAGAAAAGAGAATATAAAAAAATATGAAATAAATATGAAAAGAAAATGAAAAGAAAATATGAAAAGAGATGGAATGTAAAGTGCACTGTGCTGTGCAAGTCCAGTGTATAATGTGCCGTATACGAAAAGTGTGGTTGTGCAGGGAAAAAAATGGTGATGATGGAGAGTGGGCCAGTTTTAGATCCTGGGTGTTTCCTGGTTTAAACTCCGAATGGCCTGCGGGAAGAAGCTCCTCCTCATTCTCTCTGTGTTCGCCTTCAGGGAGCGGAAGCGTTTCCCCGAACGCAACAGAGAAAAGAGTCCATTGTTGGGATGGCTGAGGTCCTTCACAATTTTCCTGGCTCTGGTCCTGCACCGTGTGCTGTAGATGTCCTGCAGGTCAGGAGCTCGGTGTGGATGGTACGTTCGCTGAACGCACCACCCTCTGGAGGCTCGTCTGTCCTGCATGGTGCTGTTCCCGAACCAGGAAGTGATGCTACCCGTCAGAACGCTCTCGATGGTGCAGGTGTAAAAAGTCTTAAGCACCTGAGAGGGTAGTTTAAAGTCCCTTAAGCATCTCAGATGGTACAGACGCTGCCGGGCCTTCTTCACCAGGGTGTTGATGTGACAGGACCAAGACAGGTCCTGTGTGATGTGAACACCCAGGTACCGGAAACTGTCCACTCTTTCCACTGGAGTCCCGCAGATGTTTAGCGGTTGGTATGACCGCTCCTGCTTCGTGCTGAAGTCCACGATCAACTCCTTAGTCTTGCTGACGTTCAGGAGAAGGTTGTTCTCCTGGCACCATCTCTCCAGGTTTTTAACTTCCTGTAGGTAGGCCGTCTCGTCGTTGTTGGAGATCAGGCCCACCACAACGGTGTCGTCAGCAAACTTGATGATGGTTGTGGAGTTGGAAGTGGCCACACAGTCATGTGTGTACAGTGAGTACAGCAGGGGGCTCAGAACACAACCCTGGGGAGCTCCAGTGCTGAGGGTGAGGGTGGATGAGGTGTGTTTTCCCACCCGTACAGCTTGTGGTCTGTCCGTCAGAAAGTTCGAGATCCATTGACACAGCGGCAGGCTGAGTCCCAGGACCTCCAACTTAGAGGTGAGTGTGGAGGGAATTATGGTGTTGAATGCTGAACTGTAGTCCACGAACAACATCTTTGTGTAATTCCCATTTCTTTGGTCCAGGTGGCTGTTTGTAGTGTGGAGAAGATGTGCAATTGCGTCCTCAGTCGAACGGTTCTGACGGTACGCAAACTGTAATGGGTCCAGTGTGTCTGGTAGTGATGCAGTGATGAAGTCTCTGACCAGTCTCTCAAAGCACTTCATCACTACTGAGGTCAGAGCTACAGGGCGGTAGTCATTGAGGCAGGCAGGCTGGGGTTTCTTTGGGACAGGGACAATAGTGGACTGTTTGAAGCATGAGGGGACAACAGCCTGTTCCAGAGAGAGGTTGAATATCTCAGTGAACACCGGTGCTAGCTGGTCAGCGCAGGCTTTCAGAACCCGACCTGTGATTCCATCTGGTCCTGCTGCCTTCCTGGTATTCACTCTCTTGAATGCCCTCCTCACGTCATGCTCCGAGATGGTGAATGTGTTTACCTCTCCGGCTCTCTCGGCGTGCACGCTGGTTGTGCCGCTAGCGCCGCTAGCATGGTTAGCTGCAGCCTCAAACGAGCGTAGAAGGTGTTTAGCTCATCTGCCAGAGAAGCGTCCGCATTCACCATTCTGGAAGATGGTGTTTTATAGTCCGTTATTGTCCTTAGTCCCTGCCACAGGCTTCTAGAGCCACCTTGTTGGAACTGTGACTCTAGTTTACTCCCGTAGCGCCGCTCTGCGAACACTGTAAGATGCAGCCTTGTATTCATCCATGTCCCCGGTGGCGAGCCCCGTGTTGTAGGCAGCGGAGCGGGATCTTAGAGCGTCGCGGATAGTTTTATCCACCCACGGCTTCTGGTTGGGAAATGTTCGGATAGTGGTTTTTTGCACCGTATCATCCGTTAGTTTCCCGATGAATCCCACAACCGCTTCCGTAAACATGTTGACGTCATCAGAGCTGCGCCGAAACATGTCCCAGTCTGCGTCATCCAAAGCGTCCTGCAGAGCGGCCACCGATTGGTCAGTCCAGCGCGCGACCTCCCTCTGAACCGGAGCTTCCTGTTTCAGCCTTTGTTTGTAAACAGGCATGAGGAAGATGGCGGCATGGTCCGATTTCCCAAACGGTGGACGTGATTGTGCCTTGTAGCCGTTCTTAAGTGTTGTGTAGCAGTGGTCCAGTGTTCTTTCGCCCCTGGTGGGGCAGGTGATGTGCTGGTAAAAGTTCGGGAGTGCGCGCTTGAGGTTGGCATTGTTGAAATCTCCGACCACAATGAGCGCAGCGTCGATGCTGTGTTTGGTGAAGAGTTAGTGTCTCATGTAAGTCCCATACTGCAGTGTCCGTGTCCGCTTGAGGTGGAATATAAACGGCACTGACTATGACCGAGCTGAATTCCCGAGGTAGATAGAAGGGCCGACATTTGATGGACAGTAGTTCCAGGTTTGGTGAGCAGGAGCGTGAAAGAGGAACAATGCTCGCACTGTCGCACCAGTGTTTGTTCACCATCAGACACACTCCACCTCCTCTTGACTTTCCCGAATCCAGTGTTCTGTCCATGCGGTAAACCGAGAAAAACTCGGCCGGCTGGATGGCGTGGTCCGTACCGCTGGGTTCAGCCATGTCTCGGTGAAGCAGAGAAGGTTGCAGTCCCGAATGTCTCTCTGGAACTTGACCCTTGCCCTGAGGTCGCCGAGCTTGTTCTCCAGTGACTGGACGTTGGCTAACAGGATACTAGGTAAGGGAGCGCGGTGTGCGCGTGCCCTCAGCCTGTTCCTGACGCCGGCTCGTTTCCCTCTCGGACGCCGGTACGGGTCGCGTCCTTTGTTCTCCCTCAGGATCTCTCTCGGCCAGCATGGGTCCGGGTTTAAAAGCGGCGAAAGGTGAGTGTATTGTACACCAATAGATATAAGAGTGTCTCTGTCATATCTAATGGTGTCCATCTTGTGTAGATGGAAATAAAACTAGTTAAATAAAAATATAAAAATAAACAAAAAAGAAAAATCGTAGCCGGAGCAGTCGTGACGGCAGCCGATCTCACCGGCGCCATCTTGGTATCCCCAAGGTGACCATGTTAAGTTAAAGGTGACCATGTGTGATCATCAGTATGGTTTCATGACGAGCAGTAAAGATGCAATATTTGCTTTGAGAATGTTGATGAAGAAGTATAGAGAAGGTCAGCAGAAGTTGTATTGTGTGTTTGTGGATCTAGAGAAAGCGCACAGGCTGCTAAAAGAGAAGCTGTGGTATTGTATGAGGAAGTCAGGTGTGGCAGAGAAGTATGTGGGGGTGGTGCCTGACATACTTCTCTGCCACACCTGACTTCCTCATATAATACCACAACTTCTGTTGTGTGTCTAAAACATCACTAGACCAACTAATCATTTTAATCACACACTAGACTTAATAATATCCCAACAATATCTCAATATCCCATAGACCATTACCTTATATTGTTCACACAACTGGTAGATTAGCTGTGTCTCACCATGTTATCGACTAGGTAGGACTATTTCAACCACTAAGGACAAAGGGACGGACCCGATATTGATAAGCCTCGCCCCCAAAAGCAAACCTCAAGAACCTCCTTTGAGCAGGAAGGACGGCTATGTGGAAATAGGCATCCCTTAGATCTATCGTGACATACCAGTCCTCGGACTTGATCTATGACACCACCTGCTTGAGGGTAAGCAAACTGAACCTGAGCCTCAGGAGTGAGCGGTTCAAGGAGCATAGATCTAAGATCGGCCTGGATCCACCATCCTTTTTCAGAACCACAAAGTACTGGCTGTAGTAGCCTGATTTTCTGACCAAGGGGGGAACCCACTCGATAGCCCCTTTCCTCAGGAGGGTGCGCACTTCCTGTTCCAGAACCAGAGCCTGCCTGCATCCCACCATGGTGGGACACATCCCGTTGAACAGGGGAGGAGAGGACCCAAACTGAATCATGTAGCCCACCTCGATCGTACGCAGGACCCACAGAGATACATCCAGCAGCCCTTCCCAGGCTGCCGAAATCCATCAAGGGAATTAACCTCTCGGGGTCGGCCTTTGACCCACTCAGAGCAGCTGGAGCTATGCCCTGCAGCCATTGGAACCTCCGAAGAGTCGGCGAGTCTCCCTCACCCACAGCGATCCCTCGGGCGGAAATGGAGGGAGACGCCCGCTGGAGGAAAGCTGTGCCCCAAAGCAGGGCTAACAGCATGGCCTCCTGTGCCGAAGCATCCGATCGGGGAACCAACCCCTCGGGGCTGGCCCCAGACCTTCTCAGTGCAACCTGACCTACTAAAGCCGAAGTGGCTTTCAACAGCCTTGTAGGCAATACTGGAGCCTTCAGTGATGCAACACCTGGGGAGAGATAGCTAGCTAGCGTATCCTCAACTCTGGGCATCTCCCCATAGCCACGATCCTTAAACCAAATAATATCCGCGTACAGCGAACCTTGCGGGGAGAAAGAACAGGCTGTATTTGGGGTCTCCCAAGACACAGTAAACTCTTATCCAGCTTTCTGGGAACACGCTGCTTCTGCTTCTCACCCGGCCAAGCTATCTCCAGCTTGGACAAGGCTCTAGGAGCTCCTCAAACAGCGCCGTCTGTGAGGAGCCCGCGGGATCGCTAGCATCGCTTTCTCGGAGGAAGAAAAATGGAGCTCCTCACCATGCGCACGGAGAAAAAAACTCACCTCAGCGGGAGCTCTCCCCGGGGTGGAGGAGCATGGTCCGGCAGGGGGGGCTGGAGAGGACTCATCCGTCTCCATACCCGACCCGAGGGTGAGCACTCTTCTCGAAGAGTGATCTCTGGGAGCGGAGGGTGTGAATAGTCAAACGGCTACAGCAAGGACAATCGTTCCTCTCGAGAGCCGATTGATCATGCTCCACTCCCAAGCTGTGAGTGCTGCACAATTTGAAGTCACTAAATACTGATTCTGCGACATGCTAAATTACAACTAGTACAGTATAAAGTAGGGAGTTGTTTCTTTCTTGGCCGGGGAGATAACCTTTCCTAGAATTGATAAAATATTTTACTGTCTGCTTAGTGGATGTACAGATCAAATAATTGTAATGTTGATTCTATTACTGTTAATTCTAAGATGAAATCTAAATATTTATAATTAATTATAACCCATTATAATTACTCATACATACTTCCCTATTTGCAAGCTAAATTCGCTACATTGAAAACTGCAAATTAAAGATGTGTATGTATTTTAAATTATAAAAAGGATTCAGATGCTAAAGTTTCTTTTTGTTCTCCAACAATGAATTGTATTCTATTTTTAAGCTCTCGCTTAGTTCACATGAATTGTTTTTAAATTATATTTCACATCCTTTCCATCAAGGGGAAGGTCTTCTAATTCAGTCAAAGACTAAATGGCACTCAGTATTTCTGCCTCCTCTGATCTTTCTTGGTCTTCTATCAGGTTTGTAATATATATATATATATATATATATATATATATATATATATATATATATATATATATATATATATATATATATATATATACATATACAGTATATATATATATATATATATATATATATATATATATATATATATATATATATATATATATATACACATATATATATATATATATATATATATATATATATATATATATATATATATATATATATATATATATATATATACAGTATACAGTGGAACCTAGGGTTACAATTTAATTGTTCGGTACTTTATTCAGTAACCTGAAAAGTTCGTATCCCGATACAAATTTCCCCATAATAATGAACAGAAACTTCGGTAATTCGTTCTGGACAACCAAAATATTACTTAAATAAAAATAAAGCCAATATTCACTAATATTATTTACTTTTAACATGTTATATTAAAATCATACCACATAAAAACATACAAAAGAGGAAAAGATCTTTACCGGTACTTTCCTTTGAGAAGACTCGCTGCAGGAGACGACGTCAGAGAAGGGGAGGAGGAGAGTTATTGTTTGAAGGAGAATCTTATTATATTATATTATTATATATTATTATATATTATATTATAGAATATTAAAGACAGTGTTATTAACACGAACGCTGAGACAATTGTTGCATTAGAGGAAAATGAGAGCTGTTTCTTTAAGGCTACTATCAGTTGGTATTGAAGTCCAGAGTGAAATTCATTATGGGTATTGTACTGGAAAAGACTGTAACCCTGCTAATCTATCTTCATAAAAACAAGTAAAGTGGTTATGCATCGGCTAATGTTGTCCATCTCATCATTCCACGAGCATCAACTAACGAGTTGTTACGCTGCCGCCGGGAAAAGTTCAAGCGGATAAGTAACACGATGCTCTCGCTAGGGACACAAGACGCTAACTGATGTGACGAGCTGCGTGGATAGAGCAAAAACAACCAACTTGCCTGCGATTTTTTGGTGAGCGACGTTCGTATCCCGATATATTGTTCGTAACCAGGGGCAAAAATTTTGATGAACTGCGATTCGTAACCTGAATTATACGTATGCCAGGGCGTTCGTAACCCGAGGTTCCACTGTATGTATATATATATACACATACACAGTATATATATGACTGCAAAGAGCACTACATTGCTGTAATACTTTACAAACTTTGACATAACAAAATAAATTACAACATTTATATCTTAAAATATATCTTAAAGAAAACAAGCATACAAATACATTCCAACATCATACATATTCATTTTCAATTCAATTCAATTCATTTTTATTTGTATAGCGCTTTTAACAATGAACATTGTCTCAAAGCAGCTTTACACAGATAATGTGGTGATTAAAAGTAAATATGTTCTTTGTAAGTAAGTTTGTCCCTGATGAGCAACTCAACTTCATCATGCATATCAAATATAGCTAGGATACCTAAGGGAAAAAAGTGACTGATAGATCTTTAACCTCTGTCTTTCTGTGCAAGGTTCTTCAATATTCAACCCAAATATGAAGGCAGACATGATTTAAGTGCATTTCAAATGCCTTTTCTTACAATAGCAAAAGGAAAATATCATTATAATATAATGTAAGCATGTTCAAATAATCAAAACCTGTACTTAATAAAATAAGAAACAAATAATTACAATCAACTAAATCATATTAGTAATCATAATCAAATATAATAAAGAAATACACTGACAGGCCAGAAAAAGTTGTACATAAGAAATAAGCATTTTGTCAGAACATTAAATTAGATGTGCAGCATTGACATTTATAGAGAGTTTACAAAGTTTGTGATGTAGGTGCTGTAGAGAGGGAAGAACAGCTTTATTTTTTTGCTTGCTGTTAAAACCCTTTAAATGTTTTCACATGTATATGCTTAAGTTTATTTTTGTGTTAAAATTTACATTTAAAATCATGATATTTAAATTTAATGTAAAATTACCATGTCACTACATTACAGTTGAACTTTTATTCCTAAATCATAGTGGCACTGTTGCGTTGCCAGACGATAGCTTCATTTAGTGGACAGCCAGACTGTAAATTATGAATGCCTTCAGTCTTTAAAACAATTCAGAATTTTTACGTTTATTTTTGGGGCAAACGCATACAATTTTAAACCTTTATCTTTGTATTTACGGTCAAGATCCTCAGCCATTTTCTCAAGGTATGATCTGTTGTATTTTGTTTTTGTTGGAAGTACGTTTAGGGTTTGTTTCAGACTAATACCGTATAACTCAAGGCGTTTGGTAATAACACTGGAAAAAATATTTTTTTCCACTTTGGTAAAATTTGCAGGTAATGTATTTGTCTTTAATATGTCATTGTATGTATTCTTCAGTCTAATGTATTCTGTTGAATTTAGAGTGAAGACCGTTTTAGAGCTCGTTTGGCAGCCATGTGTTTTGGAAGTTAAAGACTTTAAAGCACACAGAATTTCTGCTACACTAATCTTCTCTGTGGTGTTGTCAGGGTTGTTTTGGGTTGTCCTGTTTGAATTTGGGTTGTCCTGTTTGCTTTGAGGCATCTTGCTTGTCTTGGGTTGTTTTGTTTGCATTTGAAGTTGTAGGACAAGAGGATAATGATCGGAAATGGTTTCCGTGTGAACTCTAATGCTCAGTTCGTTATTCATTGTGTCTTTTCTCATGAAAAACATGTCTATTCTGGAATAACTCTGACGCTGTTTGCATGTAAATCTCCAATTATCTAAATTGTTTCCATGTCTGTATGACCAAGTGTCTTCAATTTCCAATGAGCTAGTAAACCTATCTAAAACTGCTTTTAATGGTGACGTATTTTGTCTTGGCGGGTCACAGTCTATGTCTTTATTCAAATATGTGTTGAAATCTCCTCCAACCACTAGCACACCGTTATCCCGCATTATCAGGTATTCGGTCAATCTCCCCAAGACAATTCTGTCATGCTTATGATTATACACATTAACAAGAGTGTACAGTGTACCATGCAGACGACAGTTGAGCACAAAGTAACCTCCACTACAATCTTCATCATGGTCTATGTACTCAAATGGTATGTTCTCTTTTATTAGTATGGCGACTCCTTTGCTATTAGATAAGTGTACAGTGTAGAAGAATTTCCAGCCTTCATAATTTGTCACAGTTTCTTGCCGCAATATTTTTTGCCAACAGTTTGGCCCAATATGTGTCTCTTGCAAAAAAACAACATCGGCGTTAAGGCTGTTGACTATATCTAATATCTTTGAGAGCTTATTGGGGTGCTTCTTTGTGTTTTTAATACCACGTGTGTTCCAGGAGACAAAACAGAGTTTCCCTTCATCTTGCTTCATAATTTTTAATTTCATTTCTGCAAATAAAAAAAGAGAATGTGATACAAATATTTCTGTTAAAACAACCATGAGACTGCCTATTTTTCTTTTTTTCACATTTTTATGAAATCATTTTTTAAACAGTCATCTCTTCATCGTGTATCTCGATACTAAATAATACTAAATATTATATATATATATATATATATATATATATATATATATATATATATATATATATATATATATATAATATTTAGTATTGTACTGTACTGTATTTAGATACACGATGAAGAGATGACTGTATATATATATATATATATATATATATATATATATATATATATATATATATATATATATGCAGTATATTAGGGCTGTCAAGCGATTAAAATATTTAATCATGATTATTTACATGATTGTCATGAGTTTGCAATCAAAATTTAATTGCACATTTTTATCTGTTCTGAATGTACCTTAAATTAACACTTTTCAAGTTTTTTTTAACTCTAATCAGCATGGATGTGGACTAATATGGATGCAAATGTACGTTTATTAGTGAAACCATACTCCATATAGAGCATGAAGTCAAAATAAGCTTGTAAATGTTTTAAAGTAATTATGGTGTGTTAAATTACGTACACCAAACAAAACTTACACTATGTTTCCACATGGACAGTTTATAGTGCTTTATTTGAGACTTGGCACATCAGTAAAACAAATGTTTAGTGATTAAAAATGATCAATAATTTATTAGCATTTAAATTATCATAAAATTATTATTTATTATTATATTTTTTTATAATAGTCATATTTCATATTTCGCTTTCCTATTTATTTAATATTTATTTATTCATATTTATTATTTAAAATGGTAAAACAGAAATGCGTGCTCTTTCATTGCTATGAGCCGTAAATGAAAACCAGACAAGCAAGGTCAAAAATTGAATCATGCCACAATAATGCATGTTTTTTTGCTTGGTGACTACATGATCTCAATTCAGGATGGTCAACTGTTCAATAACATTTTTATTTTAAGTATGTGATTTTACTCACCAGCTGGAATGTTTCCCTAATCACCCTATGCTATTGACCCCACTGATATTTTGTATTGAGTTTATTAAAACATTATATCTAGTACAAGAAACCAAAGTTTGTTATGAATAATTAGCAGACTATGTTTCTTTATAAATTACATTTTAACATTTTATTTTAAAACAACTAAAACAAATAAACTAATATGTATGAACTAATAGTAATTTAGCAAATATGAAGGTTTTAATATAGATTCCCTTGTTGTAAACTTTTTTTTATAATTACTCCTACTTTAAAAAAAGAGAGGAGAAGCAGTATTAGAAGTCTCAAAAATGTACTAGAATGTACTTACCACAAATTAAAGAAGTGATGGAGGATGATGACAAGTTTCAACAGTCAGCCTTTAAAATTATCACCAGTTTTGTAAGTCAAGCTCCCTGTAGCTTCCACTGAAGTCACAAGAACAATCAGTGGTGGTAATTGAATTACAATGCACAATTTGTAGAAAATTATGGCATTATAATGATTTGGTCAATTAATTTGGTGAAAGTAATGTGTTGAAATTTGTGTTTGTTTTTGTTCAGAGTAATCAAAGCTTTAAAAAAAAAATCACCTTTTTTAAGTAAAACAAAGCTCATCATGTTTTCTAGTTTGCAATTACGAATGAGTAGACTATGATTTATCAAAAAATGCAGTTCAACATTTTGTATTAAAATGTATTTAAACAGTTTCTTAAATCTAACTGAAACTATCTGTGAATCAGTATTTTTTTTTCAGTAAATATAAAGCTTGTTATGTAGAATAATTGTGTAAAGCTGAGTAAGAAAAAAAGGAAAAAAAATAATTGGGGCTTATTTAATTTAGGGCTAGCACACTGGGTTAACTATTGTATATTATTATTATATATTAACTTTACATTGAGCTTCTTACCCTGGATCTCTATTATTTATTTACAGTATTTATGATATTTTGTGTTTAGATTATAATATAATCCCTTGTAAAAGCCATAAATATGTATATGCAAATATTTATGCATATATATATATATATATATATATTATTATTAATATTAATATATATTAATATATAACATTTCAGTGTTAAATTATAATGTTAACATTCTTCTATCTCAGTAAATGTGATCAATGTTGTTATATATAGTTTCTTATTTACTGAACGTACCTTATTGCCTCAGCTGATGTAAGAACAAAAAAATCTTATGAGCCCTACTGTTTATAAGAAGCCTTGAAACACGTCACTGTATCCAGGTAACATCCCTATTGGGTACGCATCTATTACATAACAAACACCTATATAAAGGTGGTGATTAACTTATAATTATTTGTCTTCCTTTTTGTAATTTATAAACAGGAAAAAAGAGCTGGATATAATTTGATGCATTTATCAGTAACATAATAGTATCAGCATCAATTTGCATGAAAACAGAGTTATATTTTCTCTTTCTAGGGTATGTGCCCCACTCCCCTTTTTTTAATGGCAGTGTGCCATTTTGGCTAATCTAAAATCTACAAATGCAGGTTTGGATAAAATCTGACAATACATGTTAGACTAGACCAACCAGAGTGCCACCTGAGCACGTGCTTCAGTGGAAAAAGAAAAAAGTCACGGAATATCTGAGCTTTTGTACAAAGAAAAACAGATTATCTATACACACACGTGCACACACATGTGCACACACACACACACATACATACAGGGAGTGCAGAATTATTAGGCAAGTTGTATTTTTGAGGATTAATTTTATTTGAGGATTTAATTTGAACAACAACCATGTTCTCAATGAACACAAAAAACTCATTAATATCAAAGCTGAATATTTTTGGAAGTAGTTTTTAGTTTTAGCTATTTTAGGGGGATATCTGTGTGTGTAGGTGACTATTACTGTGCATAATTATTAGGCAACAACAAAAACAAATTCATACCCATTTCAATTATTTATTTTACCAGTGAAACCAATATAACATCTCAACATTCACAAATATACATTTCTGACATTCAAAAACCAAACAAAAACAAATCAGTGACCAATATAGCCACCTTTCTTTGCAAGGACACTCAAAAGCCTGCCATCCATGGATTCTGTCAGTGTTTTGATCTGTTCACCATCAACATTGCGTGCAGCAGCAACCACAGCCTCCCAGACACTGTTCAGAGGTGTACTGTTTTCCCTCCTTGTAAATCGCACATTTGATGATGGACCACAGGTTCTCAATGGGGTTCAGATCAGGTGAACAAGGAGGCCATATCATTAGATTTTCTTCTTTTATACCCTTTCTTGCCAGCCACGCTGTGGAGTACTTGGGCGTGTGTGATGGAGCATTGTCCTGCATGAAAATCATGTTTTTCTTGAAGGATGCAGACTTCTTCCTGTACCACTGCTTGAAGAAGGTGTCTTCCAGAAACTGGCAGTAGGACTGGGAGTTCAGCTTGACTCCATCCTCAACCCGAAAAGGCCCCACAAGCTCATCTTTGATGATACCAGCCCAAACCAGTACTCCACCTCCACCTTGCTGGCGTCTGAGTCGGACTGGAGCTCTCTGCCCTTTACCAATCCAGCCACGGGCCCATCCATCTGGCCCATCAAGACTCACTCTCATTTCATCAGTCCATAAAACCTTAGAAAAATCAGTCTTGAGATATTTCTTGGCCCAGTCTTGACGTTTCAGCTTGTGTGTCTTGTTCAGTGGTGGTCGACTTTCTGCCTTTCTTACCTTGGCCATGTCTCTGAGTATTGCACACCTTGTGCTTTTGGGCACTCAGTGATGTTGCAGCTCTGAAATATGGCCAAACTGGTGGCAAGTGGCATCTTGGCAGCTGCACGCTTGACTTTTCTCAGTTCACGGGCAGTTATTTTGCGCCTTGGTTTTCCACACGCTTCTTGCGACCCTGTCGACTATTTTGAATGAAACGCTTGATTGTTCGATGATCACGCTTCAGAAGCTTGGCTATTTTAAGACTGCTGCATCCCTCTGCAATATATCTCACTATTTTTGACTTTTCTGAGCCTGTCAAGTCCTTCTTTTGACCCATTTTGCCAAAGGAAAGGAAGTTGCCTAATAATTATGCACACCTGATATAGGGTGTTGATGTCATTAGACCACACCCCTTCTCATTACAGAGATGCACATCACCTAATATGCTTAATTGGTAGTAGGCTTTCCAGCCTATACAGCTTGGAGTAAGACAACATGCATAACGAGGATGATGTGGTCAAAATACTCATTTGCCTAATAATTCTGCACTCCCTGTATATATATATATATAATGTGCATGCATTCAAATACTGGCCTTTTTTGTGCATCGCTGTCAAAATGTCACACATTTCCTTTTATGTTTTACAGTTTTTAATAATTGTTTTGAATAATATGAATAATAAAAAATACGTTAATTTCAGTTTAAACCCACTTTAGCAACAATAATATGTACAGTAAACATTTTTGTAGGAATTTATCAGCCTCTCAGATGAATTTGAAAATTAAAACTCGGTCAAAAAATTTTTTTACAACATTGATTTCATTTCCTGATGACAACAACATTTCAACTAGTTCGATGCTTGTTATTTGACTTTGCAACCATTAAAACTCGTGTTTTCTTCTTTAGCATTCAGATGTCAATTTGTTGGTGTGTTCTGGATCATCCTAATGTTGTGAGACTTGTTTTCGAATCACCTTAAACTGCTGGAAAGATGGCCTCACATATTTAAGAATATATAAAAAGTCAATGTTTTTCTAAATGACTAAGTTTTACAGATCCTGTAAATAGAAAACAAGCCCAAAACATCACCAGCTTGTTTGTGGTGATAAGCTGTGTTTGTGGTGATAACATTAGTGGTGTTAATGGAATTTCTAAGTGAACAACAGTGACATTTATGGCATTGTAATGATTTGTTAAATTAATGCAGCATTTAGCAGTTACACTGTAAATTACTGCATACAAACTGTCACAAAGCTGTAAAACATTTTGGTTTGTGAGGAAATGCGTCACATAGTTTAATGTATTTCCATGAGCTTTACCTTTAAAACCAGACAGACAACTCAAGGACCAAAACAATGCAGCAACACCAGTATTTGTTTTGTTGCTTAGCGATTACTTAATCTTTGTTCAGGATGGTGTGTTCTGAATCATTCTCTTGTTGTGTGACCTGATCAGGTGTTTGTTTTTGTGATGGTGATACCTGATCAGGTGACACAACAAGAGAATGATTCAGAAAACACCAACAAATTAAAATCTAAATGTTTTAAGTTTTAAGAAACTGTTTAAATACATTTTTATACAAAATGTTGAACTTCATTTTTCGATAAATCATAGTCTACTCATTCTTAATTGTAATCTAAATAGCATGATAAGTTTTGTGTTATTTGAATAGATCTAATGATTTAATGTACCTATAAAACATTGAAGAAGTCATTAATCTAGAGCAAAAAAAAATCACTTACTTACTTAAAATTAACATTTTTATTAAAGTATTGACCATCCTGAGCAAAGAGCAAGTGATTGCCTATCAACAAAAACAAACCCTGGTGATGCTGCATTCTTTTGGTCCTTGAGTTGTCTGTCTGGTTTGAACAACCCACAAATGTTCTGGAACATTATCTGTTTCACAATATCCTTTCTAAAATGAAGCATATTGTGGAACGGATAATGTTCCAGAACATTTGTGGGTTGTTCAAATGCTTATTAACATTATATAAACAGTTAATTTGGTTGTAATATACAAACAATATGTAATGTAAATATATAATAGTGAATAACACTACATGATTATGATGACATGCTAAATCCTGCAAAGATGTAGCCAAAGATGATCATAGTTGTTTGTATTCTATTAGTGGTGTGCTAGCATACACAGGAAATTGATAAACTTATTTACAGCTAGAATATGAATCTTTATACAACAGTGCTTTTAATTTGATTGACTGAGTTGGGTTCCAAAAATAGATACAGTATATCTATGTAGTAGCTTTAGTTATATAGATTTCTATTTCCACACCAGAATATTTAAGTGTGTATCAATTTCCACTTTATAAATTGAAACATTTACTGTAATTTTGTGCGATCATTAGTAGACAGTATTTTTTCTCTATTTCTCTCCAGAGTTTGATTCATTTAATTCTAAATATTTAAGACAAGAGGTCAAATACAAAAAATGTTTAGTTTAATTCAATTTTTCTGTTGTTTGTATTTTTATTATAATTTTTTCTTTTTTTTAAGTCTATTGTGGAATGATTCATTGTGAAATTCTGTAAAGCCCTTATTAGTAAAATGATGATCCCCGTACTTGAGCTATTTTAATATTACTCACAACTTCCATTTTGTCATTTGACAGGAAGTAGGTGTCATTCTAATCTGTTTTGTAAATTAGCACATTAGTAGAACATACATTTTTATTAAATGTTTTATTTGAACACAATAAAGGAGTGTGCTGGTACCAATTTTTAAGAATAAAGAAGTAATAACAGAGGAATAAAGTTGATCAGTCACACAATAAAGTTATGAGAAAGAGTTGTGGAAGCCAGGATGAGAGAAGATGTGACCATCTGTGAGAAATATGGTTTCATGACGAGGAAGAGCACCACAAATGCAATATTTGCTTTGAGGATGTTGATGGAGAAGTATAGAGAAGGACAGAAGGATTTGCATTGTGTGTTTGTGGATTTAGAAAAAGCGTATGACAGAGTGCCGAGAGAGGAGTTGTGTTATTGCATGAGGAAGTCAGGTGTGTCAGAGAAGTATGTGAGGGTGGTCCAGGACATGTATGAGGACAGTGTCTATAACATCACCATACTGCCTCATCGGTTTAATCACACAGTTGACTTAATAATATCCCATGGAGCAGATGTCACTGATATAGATATTTTAATTCAGAGTGATGATATCACAGACCATTACCTTATATTGTACACACTGCCGGTAGAGCAGATTTGTTGTGTCTAACCACGTTATCGACTTGGTAGGACTATTGTTCGGACCACTAAGGACAGATTCATATGTATCCTGCCTGATCTGGCTGAAGATCTTACTAAACCCCTAAATGCAAATTATCTTGACGAAATGACTAACTTCATAGACTCTATCTTTACTAGCATTTTAGACACTTCTGACCCCATCCGGTTAAAAAAGGTTAGAGAAAAACCACCTACACCATAGCATAATAGTCATACTCATGCCCTCAAGAGAGCAGTCAATAATCTGGAAAGAAAGAGGAGAAAAACGAAATCAGAGGTTTTTAGACTTGCGTATAAAGACAGTCTGCTCAGGTACAAACAGGCGCTAAATGCAGCTAGTGCCGAGAACCTGAGCAAACTCATAGAAAACAACCAAAACAATCCCAGGTTCCTTTTTAGTACAGTGACCAAATTAATCAGATATCTGAAAAGAGTATTCCATCACAGTTTAGTAGTGAGAACTTCACTAAAAGGATTTCTTCACTAAAAGTATTAGTATTAGAATCATAATTGTGGTGGTCTCAACCCCTGCCTCGACAGGGGATCTGCTGATTCATTCAACTAGCCCGGGATGTATGCTGCTTTCGAGGAGAAGGGCTTCCCTTGGGCCCACAGGAGGATCAGGCATGGCAGCCTGTAAAGGGGGCATGAACACAGACACCCCTGGTGGCTGATGTATGAGACCACCGAGGTGTTGTCCAAACGGATCAACACATGTTGACCTCTGAGTTCTGGGAGGAAATGCTTCAGATCCAGAAGCACGGCCAGCATCTCTAGGCAATTAATGTGCCATAGTAGACGAGGCCCTTCCCATAGACCTTGGGTGGAGCGGCCACTCATGACCGCTCCCCACCCCGTGAGAGATGCATCTGTCGTAAGCATTACGCGACGACCAGGAACTAACAGCATGGGGCCTAGAGATAGGAACCCTGGATCTCTCCAAACATCTAAGGCATGTAGGGCTCGCCGTGTGACCTTGATCGCACGGAGGGGATTGACCTTCTGTGAGAACCCTTGGGTCCTTAGCCACCACTGAAGGGGTCTCATGTGCAGGAGGCAAAGAAAAAGCGATGACCTGTCTGGTAACTGTCTGGTTACCAACTCTAATATATTGAGAGTTTCATAGGACAGGATTCATGCAGCTCCTACTCTATTGACAAAAAGCCAATCTGTCCTTATAATAACATCATATAATAGGAATGAAAGTATTAATATAAGATTATAAGTATCAAAGTAATAATTCAGTGGTAACAAACTCAGTGGTATATGAAAGTGTATATTTCTTAGAAAAAAAAAAAGAAAAGCTCAGCAGAAGAAAAAGTTACACTGGTATGGCAAATAAAAGTCTCAAGCGATGCTCAAAGCGAAATATTAGGTATTTTACAAACAATTAACAAAATACAAAATTCACATAATTTACACAAAAGATCCTATTTAATTCATAAGAGGTAGTCTTAGAAAAGTGAAACCAAATCTAGGATTACGCATGAGATACTCCCTGAACCAACCCAGTGCTGGTAGTAGGTATGGTATTTAAATACTGTGTGAATACGCCCTTAGTTTAATGAATGTGTCATGCCATTACCATCTGTTTTTCTTATGAGGCCTTTTTCAAGTTGCCTTTAGAAACCAGACAGGCAACTTGAGAGCCAAATTTAGATTAAAGAATGCAGCAAGATCAGGTGGACAACAGTTAAATAAAATAGTAAGTGATTTGGCCCAAACTGGAACTTTCCCTGACTGCTTTAGGCTACTGACCCCACTAATATTTAATTAAGTCTATTTAAATAATAGAATAAAAAAATCTACTGCAAGAAACCAACATTAATAATGTTATATTATTTGTGGTACAAGGTGTGGACTTAATTGTTGGACCAAATGTGAACACACCCTTAGTGTACAAAAGAATATGTACTGTCATGGCACTGACAATCGTATGAGTCCTGCCTTAAACACCAGACAGGCAACTTGAGAGCTATTTATAGGTATGTAAGTAGGTAAGTAGGTAGGTAGGTATGTAGGTAGATAGATAGATTGCACATTAGTACCTAGGAAATGGGCAGCTTGCACCCCTAAAAAGACAACATCACTGCTGAAAAGTATATACAACTGTTAGAACACATATACTTCAATTCACATGAAGTCTTTTTCAAGGAAGACCTTACATATACTATATTGCAAAAAGTATTGGGTCACCTGACCTTTCCTGCTATATGTGGTTCTGTTCCAAACTGTTACCACAAAGCTGGAGGCAAACAATTGTATAGGACAATTGTATAGGGGCGCTAAGTCAATTATATTCCATTTTAAGTAAAGACACTTATGATACACCATTTACAATGATATGGAAAGGAATGGTTAGCAAAGGATTATTTTGATTTGTTTTCCAAACAGTGTAGTGGAAAAGTGAACCCTTTGTGAAGGGGAAGTGTAGAGTGACTAATATGCAGGGAGATTGGGACAGGGCACTACAGGGCTTGAAAGTGTGAGTTTTTCCTTCCCACCTGGTCCACCCCAATACTGTAGGTACTAACTTTATTCAGTTCATTATCTTGGCCTGGCCTCCTCTGTGATTTGGTCCTTGTGGGTTAACTGGCCAACTGTAAAAGCAAACTAGCACAACAGTAACCTGGGCCTTAGAAAGTACTAAACCCATTCACTCCTGCAGATCAACCATTTTCTGTCAATTAAAATCAGTTACCTGTCACACTACTGATTAAACCCACCACATACTGTAAGCCACATTTAGTTCCCAATACCTGGTAATATCCTTCACTCTACTGGGAAAATGTTCCACTAGATATGGAGTGCACTTTTGAAGTGTTATACTTATTCAGTCACAAGGGTGTTAGTAAAGTCAGGTACTGATGTAGGTGAAGTGAGGAGGTCTGGGGTGCATTCAGCTTTTCAATTAATCCCAAAGGTGTTCAATAGATTTGAGGTCAGAGCGCTAGAGCAGGCCAATCAAGATCTTCTCCTCCAAACCATGTAAACCATAGCTTCATGGACCAATACACTTACATCATATAGCATTTAAAGAAAATAAATATACATTTTAGTTATATATTGTTTTAATTCTTCAACCTAAATGTGTAATATGTAATGAGTCAATGACAATTTTGTTTTTGAAAGTTAGTCAACAAGTGGGTCTGTGTAAAAATTTTATTGATTCTTTAGTTACCCAATGAACCAGATCATTTAATTTATTTGATAGTGTAATTGAGACTGTAATTAAGTACACTAGACACATTCAGGCTTGCATAGTGCAGTTTAATCTAATCATTTCAAACATTTTATCGATTTAAACATCACTAAATAGAACTATAAGGTTTCACCTGGGACAGAAGGGGATGTTAGACAGGATATAACACTGTAAATTATATTATTATTATAATCCGGTTTATACAGGTCATTTAAACATTGGAGAAGGATATGGACTTAGAAAATGTAAAAAAAAATAATAATAATTGATTAAATAAGATTACACTTTTTTTTAATGTTTGTTGGCAACCCTTGGGGTCTTTGCACCTTTTTTTGTTAGAATTTTTTTTTTGCCCGCCAGATGTCGCCATTGTATTCCTTTGTTAGCTCAAATAATTGCTTATTGTTTTTACCTGTGATCATGATCCCACAATGTATCTAATTTGGCATATTTCAAGAGGGTTTGACTATGACATTGTCAACCCTAGGTGTGAGTTCCTATTATGGATTTATGGCTATACAAAGCAAATAACTTTCAATGAATTAGTAACACTAAAAACTTGTGTTTATTGGCCTAATACATTTGTCACAATTGTGCACAAAAAACTGTTTGCCCCCTTACCATGATTGATTGCAAAATAAATTTCCAGAACCTGAGATTTTTACGGAAGCACATTGCAAAAATAATCACAGAAAGGATAATAATTATGACTTACTATCTCATAATTATGACTTATCACAGAATTATTATTATTATTATTAACTCATAATTATGAGATCCTGATCTCATAATTATGACTTAGTATCTCATAATCATGAGATAAGTGGGGGCAGTCTGTGGCAGGGGAGCATTTTAGCGCATGGCATCGAATCTGAAGTTATTGCATTCTTTGCTCGGAAGCGCCTCATTGCGCATCCATGGAGATGTAGAAGCTATCATATGGTTTGGCTCGATAACTGTATATTAGTTTAATTAGCTACTGGACATTTCCTCGCTGACCTGCCCCTCCTGCTAATTCATTTGGTTACAGTAAGTCTTGCTTCAGTTTATAGATACTGGGCATTAACTATTATTATTATTATTATTATTATTATTATTATTATTATTATTATTATATTTTAACATTGATATTTAATATATGTTACACATTCTGACTGTCCACTCGATAAAAGTTTGTTTTATCGAGTGGACAGTCAGAATGTGTGATTAAGGATCAAGTAAAGCTGATCCACGAAATTAAACACTCCTGATATAAAAAAAAAACCTGATATAATTCATATAATATTCATATCAAACCAAAATCTACTTTTTTTTTTTCATTTTATTTCATAAAAATGAACAAACTGCATTCAGCAATAGGTCACTACCGAGTGATACAGTATATGATGAGAGCAATTTGTTTCCTGCTTTAGAAATGTACAGAGAAAGAAAAAGCAGACAGCATTAAGGTCTTTACTGCTCTGATTTGCTCCATTGAGAGAAGTCAAGCTAAGCTACTCTAAGTGATTGAGAAAAATCAGAAAGTGGCAGAGAGCCAGGCTGAAGGCCTTATTCATGAGAAAGAGCAGGAAATCACTGTGCTAAAGAAGAGAGACTTTTAACTAGATCAGCTTTCACACACAGAGAAGCATCTCCACTTCCTACTGGTCAGTGATTTTCTGCTAACAGGCAATGCCGAGCTTTACAGAAACAATATGCACCATGCTGAGAGATTTTTCATCTTTCCTTTTTTTACTGTAGACTTGTTCTTCCACGCTCAGCATTCCGTACACCAAGAACTGAGAACAGTTTAAACACTGATGAAAACAACAGTGGGGGCACTGTGAAAACAACTCTGCCTCAGCTTCAGAAAACTCTGAATGAGAAAATAACTGACACAATGGATATATATATATATATATATATGTGTGTCAAAATTAACACATTGAAAAAGCATTAACGCAAATTCATTTTAACGGCACAAATTTTATTAACGCAGCATGCATTTCTGCGTTCCAGGAAAACGGCTGAGGAGTGGAGGTCAGTCGGTGCAGGGGAGTCGCGATGGAACTAAAACCCTAGATAACTACCAAAGTGAGAACTGCACGTACATGGAGAGGGTGTTTCTCCAGAGATGGGGTGATAAATAATATGTCATCCAGGTAGACAAACACAAAGCAGTAGACGTCATTAACCAGGGCCTGGAATACCGCTGGAGAGTTAGTGACTCCGAACGGCATGACCAAATATTCATAATTGCCTGAGGGGATGTCAAAGGCCATCTTTTATTCATCCCCTTCCCAGATACATACAGTCTGGTATGCATTGGGAAGGTCCAGTTTGGTAAAAACAGTAGCTCACTAAAGAGGCTCAAAGGCCGAGGACATCATTGGCAGGGGTAGCGATTCTTGATGGTGATGCCATTTAGGCCGCAATAGTCAATGCAGAGTCTGAAGCTCTTCTTCTCGACAAAAAACCTGCCCCAGCTGGACGAAGGTCAATGACACAATCGCAAGGACGGTGAGGACCGGGACCAGGGAGATAGAATTGAGCAACCAGCATGACACGTGACCCCCCCCATTTCAGCACCTTAACACTGGTCCAGTTCAGGTGAGGGTTATGCTTCTTCCACTATGGAAATCTAAACATGGCTGGTGCTATGGGTGATGTCAGTTGAGCCTGGAGGTTGTCCACTAGGTCCATGTCTAGCCAGATTGTACAGTCAGAAACGGTGAGTGAAAGGACCCAAATAGAGGATGCCAAAGGATGCATTATAACAGTCTTTACTAAGAAGGTGCAGACAAACACAGAATATCCTAAATTAAAAAGCACAAAAAACTAACTTTAAAATTTATGAGCACTTAGAAATACTAAAAGTCCGAGAACAAAAGGCACTTGAACAGACAGTCTGAGGGTGAAAGAGAAAACCGAGTGAACGGCCAACCTGAATACCAAGAGAGAAGTCCACAAATAGTCTGAGATCCAAGAGATGGCAAGAACAAAGAATCCGAGTCCAAGGGGCGAAGCACAAAACAGAAAACAGATGGCGCTGTCCCGGAAATTAAAGTGGGATATATATATATATATATATATATATATATATATATATATATATATATATATATATATATATATACTGAGGAAAATAAGTATTTGAACACCCTGCTATCTTGCAAGTTCTCCCACTTAGAAATCATGGGTCTGAAATTGTCATCGTAGGTGCATGTCCACTGTGAGAGACATAATCTAAAAAAAAAATCCAGAAATCACAATATATGATTTTTAAACTATTTATTTGTATGATACAGCTGCAAATAAGTATTTGAACACCTGTCTATCAGCTAGAATTCTGACCCTCAAAGACCTGTTAGTCTGCCATTAAAATGTCCACCTCCACTACATTTATTATCCTAAATTAGATGCACCTGTTTGAGGTCGTTAGCTGCATAAAGACACCTGTCCCCCCCATACAATCAGTAGGAATCCAACTACTAACATGGCCAAGACCAAAGAGCTGTCCAAAGACACTAGAGACAAAATTGTACACCTCCACAAGGCTGGAAAGGGCTACGGGGAAATTGCCAAGCAGGTGAAAAGGTCCACTGTTGGAGCAATCATTAGAAAATGGAAGAAGCTAAACATGACTGTCAATCTCCCTCGGACTGGGGCTCCATGCAAGATCTCACCGTGGGGTCTCAATGATCCTAAGGAAGGTGAGAAATCAGCCCAGAACTACACGGGAGGAGCTGGTCAATGACCTGAAAAGAGCTGGGACCACCGTTTCCAAGGTTACTGTTGGTAATACACTAAGAGGTCATGGTTTGAAATCATGCATGGCACGGAAGGGTCCCCTGCTTAAACCAGCACATGTCCAGGCACGTCTTAAGTTTGCCAATGACCATTTGGATGATCCAGAGGAGTCATGGGAGAAAGTCATGTAGTCAGATGAGACTAAAATAGAACTTTTAGGTCATAATTCCACTAAACGTGTTTGGAGGAAGAAAAATGATGAGTACCATCCCAAGAACACCATCCCTACTGTGAAGCATGGGGTGGTAGCATCATGCTTTGGGGTGTTTTTCTGCACATGGGACAGGGCGACTGCACTGTATTAAGGAGAGGATGACCGGGGCCATGTATTGCGAGATTTTGAGGAACAACCTCCTTCCCTCAGTTAGAGCATTGAAGATGGGTCGAGGCTGGGTCTTCCAACATGACAATGACCCGAAGCACACAGCCAGGATAACCAAGGAGTGGCTCTGTAAGAAGCATATCAAGGTTCTGGCGTGGCCTAGCCAGTCTCCAGACCTAAACCCAATAAAGAATCTTTGGAGGGAGCTCAAACTCCGTGTTTCTCAGCGACAGGCCAGAAACCTGACTGATCTAGAGAAGATCTGTGTGGAGGTGGGCCAAAATCCTTCTGCAGTGTGTGCAAACCTGGTGAAAAACTACAGGAAACGTTTGACCTCTGTAAATGCAAACAAAGGCTACTGTACCAAATATTAACATTGACTTTCTCAGGTGTTCAAATACTTATTTGCAGCATACAAATAAATAGTTAAAAAATCATACATTGTGATTTCTGGATTTTTTTTTTTTTTTAGATTATGTCTCTCACAGTGGACATGCACCTACAATGACAATTTCAGACCCCTCCATGATTTCTAAGTGGGAGAACTTGCAAAATAGCAGGGTGTATATATATATCAGCTTTTTAGACATACTGTATGTCTAATGTGTAACCTAACATGTTATGCTTTGTTCTAATTAGTTTGCACACAACTCAAGAGGATTCTTCAGCAGTATGCAGGTACACAAAACCTGTCCACAGAACATTGTCTTATTTGCCTATTAATCCTTCACTTTCCTTACGTTTTCAGCGTAGCCAGTTTTGTTCAATGGAATGAGACCATTTAGCTTGGATGTTGTATTCACGAAGTAAACAATAGTGCATCCAGGGTGCATTTTAAGCAGGTGTCATGTTATCAGGCACGTCTGGACATTTTTTGTATTGTGGCCTATATTGAAACTTAGTTAAAGCACACGCACAGGTAATAATGATGGAAGACAAAGCGTACGTAAATGGAAAAACAGCCTAAAATCCATAAGATTCAACCAAACGCTTTAGGGATACTACAATATTTGTTGTAGGTCAGTAATGGCATGGCTGACATTTAGCAATGCTCAGTAAGAGGTGAGCAAGTCTGATATATAGCACTGCAAGAGTTCAGATTCATTCCAATAATCATTGTAAAAACAAACAAGACACTTCTACAATCAGCCTCAGTTTCTCAGAGCCAGATCAAGAATTGGGTCAGTAAATGGACAAGTGTCTGAATTACCCTGAAAAATTCCATTACATGGCTTCTATTCTATAATAAATACAACACTCTGTTGTTTACCACTGATAAATATGTTTGTTTTAGGGTTTCTGAAAAATTAATTAATCTTATCAATGCACTCAAATGTAATTCTCACAAGAAGCCTTTACATTCTGCTTCTCAGAAACTGAAACCAATGATGGCATACAGACGATGACAAAGATGTACTGTTAAAATGTTTATTTAGCCGTTCAGTTTTTTGGTCACTTTCCATTTTAATGGAAACACAAGCACAAAATTCAGTCAAGTATTAAAAGGACAAGCACTTTTAATATGCAGATTATATCTCATACATGTCATGGCATCATAGCATCCCATTCGGGGGAAATATTCACCCAGTGTTGCTATGATTGGCTCAGGAGCCACTGTGACTGACCCTGGGCAGGACGGTTACTGAAGATTCATAGATGTATGTTTTCCAGTTTCTCCCTGCCTTCTCAATCCCTCATTGTGAGCATCCGAACCTACACTTGTATGACATCATGTCCTCGAGCTGCGCTCCTCTTCTTCTTTCTCCAGCTGATAAGCAGGTCTATAATGTGTTACACCCCTGTCATCCACCTCTTGGAGAGAAAGGTTCCTAAAAGTGTTATCCATGCTCCCCAGTGAAGTGTAACTACAAAACACATAAAAGACATGACAAGAACAATAAGTAAAGATTTGAGAGACAAAGGCCGCATTTTGAATGAGTGAAAAAATGCCGTGTGTACATAAAAAAAAGTGTTCAGAAGTGGTAAATAGAGCCTCACCCTTTGTCATATAGAATGCAGTATGGGACATAAAGGGTCCTCAGGAACATCCAGATGTCATGATATGTCCAATCCTATGGGCCAGCAAGAGACAACATACATCATACAAGCTTTGGTCATTCTGGTCTACCAATTGTGTTTTATGTTTTTACTTGTCGACACCCAGATAAACTCAAATAAACTCAAATCTATTTAAAACTATTCTTGAGACAAACATGAGACAATCTATTCATCTGCTTCAGCTGGGCCAAAAATAAATGATGCAAGTAAACAATGATCACATGAGCACATCAGCATATTTGAATGACTTAAGATGACAAAACAAGTCCTCAAATATCAATGTAAGAACAACAACATTTGAGAGATTGATAAACACCTATGGAAAACATTCACAAACATCAAATTATGGTTCCAAAACATATACAGCAGAAAAAATTAGTTCATATTAAAATGTATATTAAAAGTTTTTTGTCACCTGATTTTATTTGGTGGTTTAGAGAAGTAGATTAGAATCACAGTATTTTAGGCCCTAATGACCAAAATAAAATTCAAGGATGGTGCAATTTCTTTATCATGCAATTGTAATGAAGGCTTCATGGAAAGCCTGGCTTCCTGTAAAGATTCAAGAAAAATGCAGAAATGAAACGTTCTTAAATATAAAAATATATCCATATCATTAACTACTCTTGGTGAAATCTCTCCATTCAACACCGCACTGTTAATTCTATGCAAAGTGATCATCAGACACAATATACAGTCTGTGGGAACTTTAAACCTCATCACTTTGACAGATAGATCAATGTACAGCAAATAGTCGTTTTATCGTTTTGAATAATAAATTCATGTTCCTTTTGTTTATATGCAAGAAACCTGGTAATTAAATGGTATGAAGATTTACTTCTACTATCTACTTTGCCAAATATATGCATTAATGTAAAAATGTTGTTACAGAAACATAATCAACAGCTTTATTTTCATTGAAAAATTCTTTATAGCATGAATAACAGCTTTGCACACTCTTGGCATCCGGACAGTTTGTTTCTCTAAACATTCAGCTGAAACACTTCCAGTTCATCCCTGAGCAGTTCATTAGGATTTAGGTGCTGTGACTGGGTAGGCCATTCTATGATAGACAACACTCCAGCCCACTGTTTGCTCTCTAAATAATGCTTACAGAGCTTGGATGTATGCTTCAGGTCATGTTGGAGGGGAAACTTGGTTTCAGTTAGACGCTGTCCAGATGGAATTGTTTGGTATTGAAGTATGGACTTATCGATTGGTAGCCATGTTGGGTTAGTTTACCTTTCAACCGGAATAAATCTCCATCCTTCCCTGCTCCAAAACAACCCCAAACCATTAAGCTTCCATGTTTGACTGTGGCTGTGAGGAAGTCTGCTAACATCTTCTCTCATGTTCTCTGTCTTAGATAAGTTCTTCTCTCGTTGCCAAAAATGTCAAAATAACTCATCTGTTTACAGAAAAAAAAATTTCCAGTCTATGAAATAATTACAGTGTCATATCTATAGACATTTCCCCCATAATGGTCTTGCGACTCGGCGACTCTTCCACGACCCGGTACTGGGTTGCAACCGGTGTTCTACACCATTGGTCCCGAACCTTTTTTGCGCCACGGACCGGATTAATGTCAGACAATATTTTCAGGGACCGGATTAATGTCGGACAATATTTATTACGAACCGGCCTTCAAGGTGTGGTGGAAAAATACAACAAAATAAAACGATACCACCAAAAAACATTTAGGCATTTTCTAAATATAATAATAAACGTGAATCCACTGTGTTGTTTTTTGGTCATTTTGCTCGCTTGGGGGTTTAAATTTAGCGGTAATGTATGATGTGTGATGTGTATGTGTATGATGTGTATGATGTGCGGCCAGAGCAGCCCCTTTAAAAAGGTAGCGGATGTAGGTAAGACATGTGACTGAGGCATCTTGACATGCATCAAGAGTGAGTCATAGACAGATGTAAGGGAGAGAATCTGGTAATTTTCCAAAATAAAACATCGTTCAGAATTGAGATAATAAATAAAACAAAAATAATGTAAGTTATGTATTCTTTCTGTGCGGCCCGGTACTAATTGACCCACGGACCGGTGCCGGTCCACGACCCGGGGGTTGGGGACCACTGTTCTACACTATTTTTACACTACTTTTAACGCTGCAGTGCGCCTATCAGCCACATGGGGGGGTGCTTGGATAACCACATTTCGGCATTTTCGACCTGCGTTTAATGCATTGCTTTTGATAAACCGTAATGTGGTGCATATTAACAATCGGATTGTTAATATTTACAAGTGTGCCTAATGTTTGACTAATTTGTGTACTAATTAGTCACAAATGCTTATACAATTGTTGAAAGATGTATAAACACACAATTGTTAATCAATGAACCTCAAACTTTTTCTAATCGCAATAAATGTACAGGCATTCAACAAAAAGCGTTCAATGCAACATTTCCATGGCAATGCTTTCAATAAGAGGAATTTCTGCCTTCAGTTAATTCATTTCTGACATACAGTACACAAGATTTCTGACGTATTCACAAAAATATGAGGTAAACTTCCACTCCTAATCCTCACAACATAAAGGTGTCATCGAGACCGTCCTGAACTGCAATTGATAGATAAGATAAAGTTTTTTATTAGATGTTTTGCTTATTATAACTATATAAAAACCCTAATTCAGGGTATTTATGTATAAAACTGTATTTTAAAAAAAATGCAAAAGCCACATATTGATTTTAACTCAGGCAGTGTAACAGAAAAAGTGAAAGGAGCAGAGAACATTGTTGGACCTCTCAGTCACCAATACAGGATATCCACCAAAAGCATTAAAACAACCAGATTAATGTCTGACCCAATCTACCTCTACCACACCCTCTTATGCCTCTGATATACAAATTTTGCAGTGTCAAGACCAAGCCCTACCGTTATAAAGTGCCAGAATGTAACTGTTAGGCCTCAAGAACAATTGTAGACCATAAACTCTTTGACTCTTTAAATATTGTGCTTCACTAAGCACCCAGTTGAGGCACAATCTGAAAGAAACCTTTTGATAGACAGGCAGATAGAACACTGGGCAGAATGGGAAAAGTACATTAAAAATCCACAAACAATAACAAGGATCTGCAGGAAGGTTACCTGACACTGCATTGCTTGCACAAACATGATCTGCATGGAAGAGTCATCAGAATGAAACCTTACCTCATCATGTGAATGAAAAGAAAAAACTTGCTAAGTGTTATGCAACTGGGTGGATCTATTACATGCTGGGTTTGTGTTGTAGCTAGTGGCAGGGGTAGATGAAATAATAGTTTCCAGTTTACACCAGTAAATGTAATACTATCAGTCATGAAACTAAATCTGAAAAGAGATTTTTATACTCTCCCCTTACATTTTTCAGACTTAAACAAGACTGAAATCTGGGAGTAGATCTTAACCATGCAGTGCTTGCAAGACAGGCCAGGAATATCTCTGGAAACTGGAAACCATTCTGCAAGGTATAGCTAAGTACTTACCTAGAAGAGCTCCACATTACTAGCACTAGGTAACCAATATGATTTCGGAGTGTCCACGCGTTTTTTTTTTGTTTTTTTCGGATCCTTCCAAGATTCGTTATAGTTTTATATCTAAAGACCAAGCTATTCGGTACAATTTATATCGACTTAGCTTTAAATAAATAGTTTCGCACATTTATAAGAAGAATGATTTGACTTGATTTTGAAGGCATTTCTATTTTTTATTTTGTATTTATTTTTTATTTATTAAGTCTGTGCTTAATTCTTCACACTTTAAAAATGCAACAAACTATTTAATCTGGTGAGAGTTACCCAAACGTTTGCATTCAACTGTAAATCATATTCATGTAATTTATGAATATCATAATATCTACATTAGTTTTTCCCTGTTACAAGTACACAACAAGAGGTACTACACTTGTAGCAAGGTGATTGTTGTATCCACAGTGTTAGAAAGGTTGTAATAGTGGTGTTGTACCTATTTTGTTTTTTATACTGTACAACTTGCACAGGAGTTATTTATTGTTGGGTCCATATTGCATCTTTCAATGGCATACATTTTTTTTTCTTGAACCTTTCCATATTATGTGGTTTCAACCTACAACTGAAATCATTTTATATGAATGAACTTATCTTGCTAATGAAAAATTACATATGATTAGCACATGGTAGACTGTTTATTGCTCTATGTTTGGAATCCTAATAGTATAGTGAAAAGTAGCCTTTCTGTTTTTATAATTGACTTTAGAATTCTGGAGTGTGTTAAATGAAGTGGTGGACTTGTACCTAGAAAAGAAAGATTGGTGATTGGGGCAGACTTTAATGGGCAAGTTGGTGAGGGAAACGGAGGTGATGAGTAGGTATGGCTTTAAGGAGAGGAATGTGGAAGGGCAGATAGTGGTAGATTTTGCTAAAGGGATGAAAATAGCAGTGGTAAATTATTATTTTAAGAAGCAGAAGGAAGCATAGGGTGACGTATAAGAGAGGAAGAAGGTGCACACAGGTGCTCAGTGGTGGTAAAGAGGTGCTGGATTATTTAGCAACTACTGCAGAAGTGAAAGCTTGGAAGGTACTTGGTGTGACATCTGGAAATAGAAAGGAAGACAAAGAGATGTGGTGGTGGAATGAGGAAGTGCAGGCGAGCATAAGGAGAAAGAAGTTGGCAAATCAGAATTGGGATCAACAGAGTGATGAGAAAAGTAGACAGGAGTACAAGGAGATGCGGCAGGGGGATGTGGTACAGAGGGATGTGAAAAAACTAAGGAAAAGGCATATGAGGAGCTGTAGGAGAAGTTGGACACTACGGAAGGAGAAAAGGATTTGTAGCGATTGGCCAGGCAGAGAGACCGAGCTGGGAAAGATGTGTTACAATAGAATAGAATAGAGATGGAAATGTGTTGACTAGTGAGGAGAGTGTGTTGAGAAGGTGGAGGGAGTATTTTGAGCAGCTGATGAATGAGGAGAATGTTGATGATGAAGTATAGAGAAGGCCAAAAGGAGTTGCATTGTGTGTTTTTGAATTTAGAGAAAGTGTACCATGTATGAGAAAGTTGGGTGTGTCAGAGAAGTATGTGAGGATGGTACAGGACATGTATGAGGACAGTGTGACAGCAGAGAAGTGTGCAGTAGGAACGACTGATTCAAGGATCGGCTCTGAGCCCTTTCCTGTTTACAGTGGTGATAGACACTTTGAAGGACGAGGTCAGACAGAATGATATTGTAATTTGTGGTAAGAGTAAGGAGCAGGTTAAGAAGAGCCTGGAGAGGTGGAGGTACGCACTGGACAGTGGGGGAATAAAAGTCAGTAGAAGTAAGAGAGTATATGTGTGTGAATGAGAGGGAGGGCAGTGGAGTGGTGCGGTTGCAGGGAGAAGAGGTGGAAAAGGTGGACAAGTTCAGGTACCTGGGGTCAACAGTGTAAAGTAATGAAGAGTGTGTTAGAGAAGTGAAGAAAAGAGTGCAGGCAGGGTGGAGTGGGTGGAGAAGAGTGACAGGAGTGATTTTAATAGAAGAGTATCTGCGAGAGTGAAAGGGAAAGTTTATAGGACTGTGGTGAGACCTGTGATGATGTATGGTTTAGAGACAGTGGCATTGAGTAAAAGACAGGAGGTGGAGCTGGAGATCATTTTAAAGGTGCTGAAAGCCTTTTTGCAGGGATAATTTGGGCTTGTTAAGCAGGAAGAAAGTAGAGTTATGTCAAGATTCTACAGCTAAAATCTTATGGGGGGGTGGGGAGCAACACGCAATAAATACATTATAACTACAGAGATAAAGTCTGTCAGACTTTGATGTTGGTGTGACAAAGCCGTTCTGAAAGTTTCTGACTTTGAATACTGTGCGAATGTGTTTGTATGTATTTGTTTTTACCAGTAATGGGTTGACTCTCATATAGGGAGGCCAGTCTGGGTCTGTGGGGCAGAGGGCGGTGAGGGTGTGCGAGTATGGATCAGTGCGTCTGGTGCCCATGAGAACAGCACGGAGCTCAGGTCTCTTCTCCTGCACATCAATAAGAGCCTGACGAATGTTTCCCTCCACAGCTAACAGGTCCAGTTCGTATCTGAAAAACACATACATAAGTATTTTCTCTACTTATCTTAATTAAATTCTTAATTCGATTCCTCTTTATTATTCGGTTCATATGTACAGGCATAGAGAACTGTGGTATGGGTGGACAATGCGCAACTAATAATAAATGCATTATAACAGACCGCTTTTTTCCCATTTGGGTCAAAAGGACACTGAAAGCAAGGTTCTCAGTTTTAAATAAATCAATTCTAAAAGGTTTACCTTTTTATCGTGTCCTGTAGAAATTTTTCCATCTCTGGGAATGGGGAGACGATTCGGATGTACAGTGCTTTCACCTTGTCTTTGCTGTCTGGATAGCGGCTGAGAATGAAGCAGGGTTATTAGCTAATATAAATGCTGTGCTTGTGTAGTGTATACTCTATGCTCTACATTGAAAATCTTCACATGCTGATCTTTCCTTATTGTTAAGTATTTGTAAGGTATGACCATGCATGTATAATAGACACAAAGGTCATCTGTCAAACAGCTGGACTTTTGGTATAAATCTGTAGCATTTTCTAACCAACTAAAACTTCAAAAATAAAGGAAAAAACAATAGCATTGCCCAGGGGCTGATTACAGAGGTAAATTTTTTAACAGCAAAACCCAACATTTTTTTATAGTTTCACAATGTATCTATATGTTAAAAAAGAAAGGAAGTGAAAACGGAAACTGGATGGGTCTTTATTAGAAATAAAACTGCCAAATCAGGCCTGTTCTACAAAATGCAGAAGCGCTTTTCAAAAAAAAAAAAAAAAAAAAAAGAGAGAGAATTCTAGGAACAAGTCGCTGTTCCGTACTTTATTGCAGGTCAAGGATTTCCTGTTGTCATACCTTTAAATGAAGCCAAGTACTTGGACCTTGGTTCCAGCACCATAACGTGAATACTGGTAAACTTAGGTATTTGCAACAGTTCTCTTCACATAACTTTTTTTTGGTCATGTTTAAAGAGATGGATCAAGCTTAATGACTCTTATGCATTGCACATCAAATAGAAATACAGTGGTGTGAAAAAGTGTTTGCCCCCTTCCTGATTTCTTTTTCTTTTTTTTTTTGCATGTTTGTCACGTTTTAATGTTACAGATCACCAAACTAATTTAAATGTTAGTAAAAGATAACACAAGTGAACTGCAGTTTTTCAATGAAGGTTTTTTATTATTGAGAGAAAACTAAATCCAAAACTACATGACCATGTGTGAAAAAGTGTTTGGCCCCCTGTTGAAGCTGTGGTTTATCACACCTGCGTTTAATTTCTCTGACCTGCCTGACAAAGTGAAGTAGACCACAAGATCCTCAAAAGCTAGACATCATGCCGAGAGTCAAAGAAACTCAGAAACGAATGAAAAAAAAAAGTAATTGAGATCTATCAGTCTGGAAAAGGTTATAACACCATTTCTAAAACTTTGGGACTCCAGTGAACCACAGTGAGAGCCGTTATTCACAAATTGCAAAAACATGGAACAGTGGAGAAACTTCCCAGGAGTGACCAAAATTACCCCAAGAGCACAGATTCAACTCATCCAAGAGGTCACAAAAGACCCCACAACAACATCCAAAGAACTGCAGACCTCACTTGCCTCAGGGAAGGTCAGTGTTCATGACTCCACCATAAGAAAGAGACGTGGCAAAAATAGTCTGCATGGCAGAGTTCCAAGACAAAAAAAACACTGCTGAGCAAAAAGAACATAAAGGCTCATCACAGTTTTACCAGAAAACATCTTGATGATCGCCAAGACTTTTGGGAAGATACTCTGTGAACTGACGAGACAAAAGTTGAACTTTTTGGAAGGTGTGTGTCCCATTACGTCTGGTGTAAAAGTAACACCGCATTTCAGGAAAAGAACATCACACCAACAGTGAAATATGGTGGTGGTAGTGTGATGGTCTGGGGCTGTTTTGCTGCTTCAGGACCTGGAAGACTTGCGGTGATAAATGGAACCATGAATTCTGCTGTTTACCAAAAAATCCTGAAGGAGAATCTCTAACCATTTGTTCGTGACCTCAAGCTGAAGCAAACTTGAGTTCTGCAGCAGGACAATGATCCAAAACACACCAGCAAGTCCATCTCTGAATGGCTGAAGAAAAACAAAATGAAGACTTTGGAGTGGCCTAGTCAAAGTCCTGACCTGAATCCTATTGAGATGCTGTGGCATGACCTTAAAAAGGCTCGAAGACCCTCCAATGTGGCTGAATTACAACAATTCTGCATAGATGAGTGACCAAAATTCCTCCACAACACCGTAACAGACTCAATGCAAATTACCGCAAATGTTTGATTGCAGTTGTTGCTGCTAAGGGTGGCCCAACCAGTTATTAATTTTAGGGGGCAAACACTTTTTTACACAGAGCCATGTAGTTTTCGATTTTATTTTCCCTCAATAATAAAAACCTTCATTTAAAAACTGCATGTTGTGTTCACTTGTGTTATCTTTTACTAATATTTAAATTAGTTTCAAGATCTGAAACTTTAAAGTGTGACAAACATGCCAAAAAATAAAAAAAGAAATCAGGAATAAACACTTTTTCACACCACTGTATATAGTCAAATCAATCAAAAAGTGTATTTATGGGCTGTTTGAAAATGTCACAATTCTGATACTCTCATTTCTCTTTTCCTCACCGTTTAAGGGCAGCATAGAAAAGATGCAGCAGCACCGTGCAGTCTTTGCCACCGTTGAAGCCGATGCAGATCTCATTCAGTCGGTAATGATCCAGTGCCTTCTCAATCGTCCTCAGAGCTGCAGCTACTTTCTCCCCAAGGGGTGAGCCTGAAAAAGTGTAATTAAAATTATATATATATATATATATATATATATATATATATATATATATATATATATATACACACACACACACACACACACACACACACACACACACACACACACACACACACACACACACACACACACACAGGGAACACCCAGTATTTTACGGTTTTAGAGAGACATGCATGTTCCTTTCATTTATATGCAACAACGTAGGTAATTGAACAGTATGAAGATTTACTTTGACAAAATCAATAAATAAATGTATAGATATACTTTATCTTTACTGAAAAATCCTCTGTGGGCATGAATACTGTTTACGTTCAGCTAAAATACTTCGCTAGTTGGAGATTTCTATCTGCCTGTCCATTTCATGATAGATAGCACTCTAACAGACTGTTTGCTCTCTGAATGACATTTACAGAGCTTAGACGTATGTTTCGGGTGATTATCTTGTCGTATTACAAACTTGGATCCAATTAGCCGAAGTCCAGACAGAATGGCATTGAAGTATGTAATGGAAGCAATGTTGGTCAGTATTCCTTTCACTTGTAATTAATCTCCAATCTTCCCTGCTTCAAAACAATCCCAAACTTTTTAGCATCCACCTCTATGTCTGACTGTGGGTGTAAAGTAGTTTGTTAAGTAGAAGTACCCACATCTTCTCTCCTGTTCTTCGTCTTACATAAGTTCTCCTGTTAGAGCCAAAAATGTCAGACTTGGACTCATCTGACCGCAGAATTTTCTTTTAGCCGTCACTGTCCAATTCTCTTCTATATATATATATATATATATATATATATATATATATATATATGGAAAACACACTTTAACCGGCTCCAAATCCAGACTTTGAGCATGAGAAAAACCACACAGAACACAACCAGTCTGTTGTGCATTATTTATCAGCGATTTCTGTCTTTGCTGATATTATCCCATTTCTTCACTTGCTGTTTTTTTCCGTATGCACACTCAAACAAAGGGAACTATTCATGAATCGGTTTTACAATAATTACCATTCAAGGCGAGTAAATAGACCTCATGAGGAGCAACGGCTACCGGATCGCTGACCAGCGGCACCACACTCCCTTTAGGCAGCTCCTCCTCTAGCTGGGCCTGTGCCCTCTCCACCTTGTTGGCACTATCCGAGTCTAGCACCAGCCTCACACGGAAGTAGTTACTCAGCCAGTCGGGATACGATCCGAGCGCGATCTGCTTTCCCCATTCTGACTGCAGCCTCGTCAGGATGGGCGCGATTTCTCTTTCGTCAGCATCCACGAACACCTCACGCGTGTGGAAAGCAGTCCCCGGGCTGGCAAACAGGTGTTCCAGGCCATTGAATGCTCGCTCCAGGAGTGTAGGAATGCCAGGGAACATGTAGACGTTGCGCACGCTGACGAGTGGGAAGCGCAGAGGTTCGCCGCTCTGAGGATCGCGGCCGTAGTTCAGCCTTGCAGAAGAGGGCACCATGGCAAGTTTCATTGTGGCACTGGTAGAATCGACAGTACCGAAGAACTGCTCGAGAAGGCGTGTGAGGTCTGGGTGGGCATGCAGACTCTCATCGAATGCCAGGGCCACCGCTTCGAAGGTTACGTCGTCGTGCGTGGGCCCGATGCCACCCGCCGTGATCAGGTGTGTTACCGTTGGTGAGAGCGCGGCCACTTCCTTAGCGATGACCTCCTGCACATCAGGCACCACCGAAATGCGCTGCACACTGACTCCCAGCTTGCGCAGGCCGCGGCACAGGAAAGTGCTGTTCGTGTCTGCCGTGTGACCCTAAGACATTAAAATATTCATTTAAAAATGTTATTTCAATTAAAAATGTATAAACATTGCATCCCTGATAAAAGGACTGTTTCCAGTCATTTATTGCTCAATCACTGCATACCGTACAGACAATTTTATCATTAGTATTTTTATGCATTTAAAAATAAACGTAAAAGTAAAAGCACAACAACTGAAAAAGCAGATGAACAGCTGATAAAGGTTTCTCGCATAAAATGTGTAGTACAGCGGTTTGCAAAAAAGTACCGTAATGTAAAAGTACCGTAATTTACGGACTATAAAGATCATATATATAAGCCGCACCCACTGAATTTTACAAATATTTTTATTTTTAACATAAATAAGCCGCACCTGTCTACACTAATGTACTTTACACAGGCTTTAACGAAAGACACGTTACACACGGTGTAACGGGTGAAATATGTTGCGCTTCCTTTAGGAGCATAGCAGTATTTTGGGAATAGCATGCCAGAAGCGAGCTCTCCTTTCACCCAGACTCAACGCGTTACAACGGTTTGTATCTAAACAGTAGCCGACCAAGAAAGTCTTTGTTTACTGTCTTCCTCCTTCCTTTTACAACTATTTCTCTCAGGAGTTTATCTTTTGGCATCGTCGTGCGTTTAAAAATCACCCGGTGGAAGTTTTTTCTCCTGATGCCGTGCAGCTCAGAACACAGGTTAAGTGCGTTTTTTCGTTTCCGTTCAGAAATTTCATTGGTCTAATGTTATGGGGTTCAGTTTTTTGGCTTGAAGTTTGTGAAACCAGGAAAAACCTAGAAAAAATTCATAAATTAGCCGTTTCTTTGTTTAAGCCGCGGGGTTTAAAACGTGGGAAAAAAGTAGCGTCTTATAGTCCGAAAAATACGGTAGCTCACAGACCCAAAGCGAGCTTGACCATACAGATTAAGATTTTTCAAACAACGACAGGGGATGATGGTTACATTGATGTGTTTCTCATGCAAAGCTGTTCAATGTCTAATCTGAAGCTATATACAGCCTAATATAATGGCAGGCTAAATAGAACTGGTATTTTAAATACTTTAAGATCAAGGTTTAAAAAAAAAAAAAAAAAAAAAATATGAAAATGAAAACAGTAACTAAATAATTATTTGGATATATGCTCATAAAATACATCATGAAATTAATCTAGAAATGTCACACAACTCATGATGAGAGACATGAAGCTAAAATTGTGTGGGGGTTTTAAATAAACAGATCCTTTTTTTTTTTTTCAAACTATCACCATTTCACTCTTTCATGCAAAACACAATAGTACACCACGGCTCGTTGTGTGTAATGGTAATTACCGGAGTGCCACATCGTAGCGGGTTTGTCTCTGTGTCTCACCTTGAGAATCTCATCGCCGACGATGATGATGGCGGCGGTGACGGCTTTTCCGTTCTCGGTGCTGCCGTTTTGAGCCATGCTGCTGAGGTGAGCTCCCACGCGACGAATCCTCTCCATGGCTCTGCACAGCCGAGGTAAAGCCTGGAGCATTCAGACGGGGCGAAGACTAGGGGTAAGAAACAATTGTGTTTATGAATGCTTAGAGTAATCGCAAAAATATATCCTGTAACAGTGAAAGCTGTTAGATTCATCCAAGACCAAAAAGATTGTTAAAGGTCTTGCTCAAGCAGAACAGTGGCAACTTGATTGACTGTATAAAGGCCCAGGGGCCCAAGCAGTCAGGGGCCCCAAAGTCAGAAATCATTTACTACCTACAATCAAAAGGCCTCCACATTTAACAGTGTGTGATGTGATTTTTGCTGTCATCTGTTAGCTGCTATTCAGTAGGTTACATGATATCAAATGACAGACTGCAGCTCAGTGTTCTGGCCTCTTCATTAAAAAAGGTGCCTTGTGACGTCACGGAGGTAACCTTAGAATCTCCCTCTAGTGGTAAAGCGTGGAAATACAACTGAAGAGAAATCCTCTCCCACAAACCCTAACCTCATATGACCAGGGATTTGAACGCATAACCTGATTTTGATCCATATCATCATCATCATCATCATCATCATCATCAGAAAGACAGTATAGCTGAGACGAGTTATGATTTTTAAATGATGTTACAAATTACAAATAAGATATAGTTATGGATTATTTACCATTGCTTTTTGGACTCCCTTACCTTCTTAGCAGGTGATAAATGATCACTGTGTGTGAATCATGCCAAGATCATGCCTTGAGAGGTGCATCTTCTTGAACATAAGCATGTGCTTAGACCAGAGGGCATTGAATTACTACAGCGGTCAATGTATCTATAATACAGCATGTCATGAAGATTTAATAGGCACTGGAACGTCCAATGACAGTCAATCATACTAGAACATAACTAACTAGAATATAATAAAAAAAGAACAGAGTATAAACCGTTCAACAAAGTCCTACAATTTGTTGACTTGACCATGGACCCTTGCCCTCCGCTCAGATGCTTCAAAACAATACGATCATGTCCTGTAAGGAAACTTGAGCTCCTCTCAAATCAGCCAATCGGATGCAGCGTTTGCCGGACCTGACGCAGTACGCCTCTGCATGGACCAATGAACATTGAGGAAGGCGGGACTTACCACTCAACCCGGAAGTGCCGCTACTTTTCCTGGGTGAGGGTGTCGTGACGTTTTTCCGCCTATATTCAGCAAATCCCACCTATTATTACACACATGCATTCAATGTGCCCCATTATTATGTCTAAGTAACAATAATGCTTTCTTATCTCCCTTTTTTTCTTATGTCTAATAAAGTAAAGCTTTCTTACTTAAAATATTTTTTCAGAAAATGTATTGAGGACACACCTATATCTAAGCAATGTTAAAAACAATTTCTTTCATTTTATTCCCTCAGAAGCAGCAAGCTTTAAAGTGGTTTGGGTTGTGGTCAAACTGAAGCCTTTTCCCAAAACACTGTGTAAGGAAGAGAGCCCAGTCACAGAAAAAAAAACCACACACACATCTCTTTCATCTGTTTCTATTGTGATACCCAAGTCACAAGAGCTCACTTATGAATATCTGGAGTGACAGATTGGGACCATGGTGTACTAGTTTTACTTCAGGTGTTTTTAGGGGGCTGTACTCCTCATTCCCATTGCTGCACTGTATATTTTTCAATTTCAAATCATTTGTTGTAATAAGGGTTGGCCTTGGGAGTTTCACTACTTATGTCGTTTAACAACTCTCATATAAGTAGTGATACTTTTAATACTTTAATTCAATACTGCCATTGTATTGAGAAGCTTGAAGGTGGAGTGGTAGCTTAGTAGTCAAGGCTCTGGGTTACCAATCGGACGCTTGGGGGTTCAAGCCCCGGTATCACCAAGCTGCCACTCTTGGGCCCTTTAGCCAGGCCCTTAACCCTCTTCAGGGTCACCATATCATGGAATATGTGAAGAATGAATTTCACTGTGCTTTAATGTATATGTGACAAATAATGGCTATTCTATTGTTTATCACATACAAATATCAATCCTGGCCAGGATTTTAACAGATTTGAATAGGAGCTACTTTGTCTTGCGCTGGTCCTCTGTTTATTGTAAACACATTTCAGTATTCTGTCACTCGGGTATATATCTTGTGATCATTCAGTCATTTGTACCTTCTGAGAATTCAATTTGAGTCATAAATCTCAACTAATCGAGTCGATTAGTCATAAAGGAAACGTGTTAAAGGGGGAACAATTGTCAACATTGTCTTGTTCTGTCACAAAAACATAAAGAGTTAGGAATGTAGTTTGAATAATAATGTTTTGAATGTTTTTTTTTTAATAAATGTAATAAATAAAAAGTGTTTGTATTGCATTGTAGTTTATTTAATATTAATATAATATATATATATATATATATATATATATATATATATATATATATATATATATATATATATAAAATAAAAAATACTGGTATTGGTATTGACATTCTTGGTTTTCTGGAAGTATTTAAAAAAAAAAGGGTGTACCAGAATCCCTGTTGGCATCTAAAACCCATTTCATTGCTATAGGTTTTGCAGAATTTGCCCTAAATCCCACTTACCCACATGCCCCACACTTTATATAAAAAAAACTCTAACTAGTCTTCGCTGTCAGTGTAGTCTTTAGGTATTTTATATGCTCAAATATTTGTCAAACATTTAAACAATAAAGGGAATAAGTGAAATCTTAATTTTCACAACCTCAAGACTTCAGTGAGATGCTTTTTTATTCGTTGCATCTACTTTGAAGTTACATTCATCAACCATTTTTACTCAGGCCTGGGTTGCAATCAGCATTCCAATTCATTCCAATGGTATCACTAGGGTTGAGGTCAGAGCTCTATAGCAGGCCACTCAAGATCTTCTACTCCAAACCATGTAAACCATATCTCCATGAAGCTGGATTTGTGCACACGGGAATTGTCATGCTAGAACAGGTTTGGGTTTTGCAGTTCAACTCAAGAGAAAACTTAAATATACCACATGCAAACGTTTTATACGATTCATTACAAAAAGCGAAACATTCTATTGTGTGCCTGAGGAGGAACCACATAAGGCTGGAAAAGTCAGGTGACCCAAAACTTTTATAGTGTCCAACTATAAGTATATAGTGTAACAATAGAGCGTACATTTTTGTGTTTTCTGGAATATCTTAAATGATTATACAGGGCTCCTGGTCACAGAGGGCTCTAAGAAGGGCCTAGGTATATTTTTAGAAATCGGAATTAGGCCCATGGAGAGTGTATTTACACAGGGACTAGACATTCGTCAGACAGCCCTGAGCCTAAGCAGCTGAACTAAAGTGCAAAATGTCTGAAACTCCTAAAATATCTAGTTTTACTGACCAAAAACTTTATAATAATTAAGGAATAAAACACGACAGGATGTTGTTATAAGTAACTAATCCATGCTGGGTTGGTGTGAAAAAGTTCAGACACAAAGCAGACTTACTTAGAATAAGTGTCTCTTTGCAGTAAGTGAGGTGTTTGTTTAGCTGCTCAAACTTCTATCTCTGGACAAGAAAACAAATAACCACAGTTAGGAGTGGCAATACACTCTGAGAGTTCTCTTCGGCCCCCTTCCTCCTTTATGATAGCCCTGAACAAGTGTGTGTCCCAAATGTATTATGTTTGTTTGTTTTAACCTTATTTTATCTTGTACTGTTTGTTCTCATCATGTTTCCATTTCACACTTGTTAAAATCAAAGTTGGAAACTGCAGGTCAGAATGAACTAAGAACAGAAAGTATAGATTGTTGATCATCACATGCTCTTTGCTGACTGAATACAGTGTGTGTCATTTTGAGACACTGCCGAGATCCAGAAGATTCATACAGTGACAGGTACTACGACCCTATATTAAGCGACTGACGCTTTTATTTTTAACAAAGGCTTATGATACTAGTTTAGATGCTAGTGTAGTTTATGCTGTATGTGAATGTTATAAATCCACAGAAATTAATCTGGTTTATTCAGAAGAAAGAATTACTCCTCAGAAAGAAAAACATGGGGAAGCTTATGTTGTTTTTTTTCCCTAGAGTGTCTTAAGTATTTATTCATACTGGTATTTATCGTAAATAGGCCACTTATGCACTTCTAGTTAGATGCTGAATGTATTTCATTGGCTCTGTACATGCACCTTGCACAATGACAATAAAGTTGAATCTTATCTAATCTAATAACGCAGTGACTGAAATGTGCATTTTATTTGCTAAATGTCACACCCACCCTCGAATGATCAAGCATGTCAACTTTCTGTTTAATTTGGATATTTAATGATTGTGTTTTATTTTTCTAATGTTTTGTCTTCAGATTTTTTGTGGCCTTTTATGTATTTTGCATGATTTATGTATTATGTGTTTATGTATGTATAATTCAATTCAAATTAAAAGCAGCTTTACAGAAATTAAAAGATTATGAATATACATTTTTCATTTATAAAATAATTTGTAAGTTCATCTCTACTGAGTGATCCAGTGGCACCAATGACAAGAAAAACCTCCTGAGGAGAAATAAAGGATGAACCTTGAGAGGAACAAGTTTTAAAAGGAAACACCTCATCTTCCATTCATTATAGTTCCATCATTATTGAAGTTTTTAACTGTGGTCTGATGGAGACTCGATTGGAAAACACTTTATGGTGATTGTAGTTCTTAAACATTGTCCTAAGCAAACTCCATTCCAGTCTAAATCACTCACAGTTCTTGAGTTGAACCCTCCACAGTAACCTTATGGATCTATTAACTGTTCATGTGGAACCATCCTCCCTTTTGGTTCCGGTTCCTCTCAGGGTTCTCCCTCATACCATCTCAGGAAGTTTTCCAGAGCGACATACAAAAGTGCTTTGAGTCTCTATGCTAGATTACAAACGTATGATAAATCAACCTGTTTGCTCATTAGGGACAAACTTACTATCAGAATCAAAATCAGGTTTATTGGCCAAGTGTGTTGACACACACAAGGAATTTGGTTCCAGCTGTTAGTAACTTTTAAAGTACAGACATAAATAAAAACTATACATTCAGCTTGTACTATACAAGACAAAACAGACAAGACAAAAACAGACTATACAAGACACTACAGACAATGTGAGAAAGTATAGACAGTGTGAGTATTTAATAGGGATACAGATAGTAATGTTTTATAAGCAACAAACTTACATATACTTTTATAACCGCTTTTATTTCTGTTAAGCTGCTTTGAGACCATGTCCACTGAGAAAAGTGCAAAACAAATACAGATGAATTGACCTGAATATTTGTTTTTTTAGGAATGTTCACCAGACAGATGTTGAAATATGACTAAAGAGTTACAGTTACAGAGTATCACTCATTAATCCTGGTACAAATCAATTGACGAAACTCTCCTTTACTCTGTAGTTTAATCACAGTCTATGCTTTGGGCATATGAAAAAAATATTATTTGCTGATTTCTATCAATTCGCAAAGGGTGCTTGAACAGAAAACACGAGAGAATCACGGAATGCACGGCTCACGCGCGCTGTTCTGCGATTGCGCAAACGAGTGAAGGCCGCGCGCTCGGCCGGGCCAGGTGCAGGCGCTCGCGCTGTACGCCAAACCGAATGACGCAGGCGGATCGCGGAAGTGTGCGTGTGTGTGCGCGCGTGTGTATGTGTGTCTCTGGTCTTCGGAAAGGGTGGCGAGCATAGGAAGGAGGAAAAGGAAGAGTTAATAGAAAACAGAGAGACGACAAAAAAGTTTTCATGTCCTTTTTTTTCCCCCTCTAGCACTTTAAACACAGCCGGCAAAAAACAGGCAGCGGGGTTTTTTTTTGTATTCGTCACCGGACTGTAAACTTTTTTTCTTCTTCAATGTAACACTGCAGGAAGTTGAGGTTACAAAAAAAAAAAAAAGGTTCGGGAAAGGAGGATATAGGAGACCCGAGGACTGCAAAGAGGAAGAGTGTGGGTAAGTTTGTAGAGAAAGAGTTACAGTAGTTTCTTTTTACTCATGAAGATGTTTTGAAAGTTGAGAAAGTTTCGCTGTCGCCTTTTTCCAATCCGCTGTTTGACTTGTTCACTCTTGACTGGTATGAATCCCAGTCCTCATGCCTCCTTATACTATATATATATATATATATATATATATATATATATATATATATATATATATATATATATATCCATCCTGTACATGTGTCCTAAGTTGAGTAAGGTCTCCCATGTTGTACGACTATGTCGTATAGTATAAATTTGACTTGACTAGGAAGCCATGTGGGATTGTCTTGACTCCAATATTCCCACTTTTTTATGACATAATGAAAAAAAAATCCTTTTGTGGTTTTGTTTAGTCCCTAGATGTTTTCTCACCTCTCATACAGACCCATATGATAGAGATTTGAGTGCAATTTCCTGTATAATTGTCTCAGAACCCCCAAAAGAAAGAAAAACACAGGTCTATTGAGTGAACATGTCTCTGCCATTTTCCCCACCCTACTAATCTTCCTGAGGTTCCAATAAAAATATCAAATGAGTGATTAAAATAAAGGTTTTTAAGGGTTCTGGTGCAGAGACATAACAGTGCCGTGGAGTTTTGTTTGTTCAGGAGTCGTCTTGAACCTTGTTGTACAAGGGAGGAAAACAAACCTACTTTTGTTTGCTCACCGATCGTCATTACGATTCAGACAAAACCTTTGGTTGATTGCAGAATGATTTTTTCACACCATATTATATGTGTTTTAAATGTGTATCAGACGTGATCAGAGCGCACGCTCGTTCTCCAATCAGAAATCAGCATGTGAGGACAATAAAGAAAGAGAGGTTTGTCACGTATACATTAGAGCACAGTGAAATTCCTTCTTCACACATCCCAGCTTGGATAGGAAGCACCCCTGGAGCAAAGCGCGTTAAGGGCCGTGCTCAAGGGCCCAATGGTCGTAGGTTGACAGTGCTGATGCTTGACAAACAATTTTCTAATCAGTTATCCAGAGCTTTAACCTTTGAGCTGTCACTTATCCTCTCAAAGGCGATATTCAGGAAAATGTGCAGGAGGGTGGGGACATTCCTATATATACACCCAAGAAAATTTGCATGTAAGAACAATGCCTGCAGCTGAAGCAGAATTAGGAAATGTCACACACAAATGTTTAATTGTTTGCAGGGTGCAGCCGTATGTAACTATCACCAACATGATGAAATTAAACACAAGGAAATTAAACACAAGGTTTGCTTGTCTGTTCCCCCCCAATGCGATCAGGCGACCGTTATCAGCGAGTTCCTCAATTCAGCAGGTATAGCTGTAACGATGACGATGGTGCGACTATGTTCAAATATTAGAACGGAGTCAAACCGCGTTAATTACGACGTCTTATTCTAGAAAACGTTGCTTCAACGGTTTCTCACTACCAGCGGTTCCACAGGCTCCATCATTAAACTAAACTTGGTTTTGTTCAGGTGATTTATGTAGGTTTACATCTTGCGCTAGCAATAATGAAGCACGTCGCGTCTCCTTAAAGCTTCCAGTAATGTTGTCCCAACATGCTTTTTGCACATCTCATCTCATTTATTCGATTTTGATCGAGAGGAAGCCGTGAGCAGATATTCGGTGGTACATGTTTAATGCTGTAGGTATGTTTCCTTCAGGTCCAGGCATGACCACAATTAGACTCGTTTGTATTATTATTATTAATTTTTTTACACTGCTTCAAACTCATTCCTGTTTCTGTGTAAGTGTGCACCAGGTACAATAGATTAGATGCCCTTAAAGTTATCGTTGGTCTTTCTCACACACAGACTTGTAGACACTCTGAATGTCCGACAGTTAAAAAAGAGGCACCTTTAAAACCGCCAGCACAAAGTAATGGAAAGCAATTTTCCTCACTCTTATCACTCACACTGGCTGTTCCATCTCATCGGTTGCAGGTTGTTTTAAGTCAGAAGACCCCCATATTAAAAAAAAAACAGCCAGAGCAGAACGTTGGTTATATGTATTGAAATATTTCAATGGTGGAAATCCAAAACAAAACAGTAAACACTCGAGAGGATTTTTTGAGGATGGTTCTGTGAATAAATTAATGGATTCAACAGAGAAAAAAAAAAGCCTTAGAGGGTAGTTTTGCAAGATCATCTGCCATAGCTTTTAGCTTTTTTCTACATATATACACGCTATGGATAAAAGTTTGTGGAAACCTGATCATAAGATCCCATTCCACTTTACTCAGTCTGTGTAAAGGTGACACGCATTCAGTTCACGGTGTTTAATAGGGTTGAGGTCAGAGCTGTATAGCAGGCCACTGAAGATCTTCCACTCCAACCCATGGAAAGCATATTTCCATTCAGCTTGCTTTGTGTACAGGGGCACGGTCAGACTGAAAAAAGGTCTGGGTCTCCTAGATCAACTGAAGGGAACATTTTAATGATGCTTTCAAATACATCGGATACAATTGTGTGCCTTGACCTTTGTGGTAACAGTTCGGGGAAGAACAGTTTATAGTGGTTTACTGGTCATTTCAAGGGAGAGAAACAATAGTAACTGTTTATAGCTGTAATAATGCAAGTAATAGTATATGATCTGTTTGATGGGTGTCCTATTATATTATATAAATCTTTGAAGTGTTAAAAAAGTATAATCTGTATTTTAAAAAGAGAATTATTGGTAAGTCATTGTGGGGTTGGCTGTTGGCTCTTTAGATTGTCTGCCTATCTACTACAAAGAAGTCTTTTTTTTTTTTTTTTTTTACTCGTCACTTAACAAATATCTTGGTCAGTATGGGTTCCTAATAGCATTTACCGTATCTGCATAGCCAGGATCAGCAAATCTGCTTTTCATGGGTGTCAGTTGCAGCTTAAGCATGACTAAAGCAGCGTTCAGTCCCCACGCTGCCCCACCAGCATTCCAACTCCATCCCCCTTCCATGGAATTACTTATCTTTTACTTTGCTTTCTCACTGTGTTCCAGGTTTCCAGACACAACTTTCATTTCAAGAAATGTTTTAGAATGCCTGAATGCACAGAATTGCAGTCCTCCAAGCAAGGAAAAACACCCGACGGTGTTATAAGCAAATTCTCTACGCCAGAGCAGTGTGACACGGCCCGAAGCTAAACGGATTATATTATTTTACTTATTAATGAGGCAAGTTAGTTCCTGGTAGAGCAGCTTTAATAAAGGCTTGTGCACCTCTTGTGATGTTAATTAGGCCAACAAAAAAAAAAATATAGCGTGTTGTACAAGTATAAAGGAAACACTCCTTTCTCCTGAAGACTCTTCTGTGTCTAGAAACTGGCTGCTACAAAGCTCTGACACCTGAGCCTACACCCATATATGTTACATAACTGTTTCCTAACACAACGCTTCAAGTTTTAATGAGTATACATTTTATATATATATTTCTATAGGAACTGTTAAATATTTGACAAATGAACCTTATAAATTAGGCTGTAGGTGATACTAGTGTTGATGTGTGGATCTAGAGAACAAATTGGCAACTTCTGATTTGAGAATTTAGCAGCCTGTATGTGTGTGTGTGTACGTGTGTGTATGTGTGTGTACATGTGTGTGTGTGTGCGTGTGTGTGTGTGTGTACATGTGTGTGTGTGTGTACGTGTGTGTGTGTGTGTGTGTGTGTGTATATATATATATATATACTCATATCATATCAGTGACGGGCCGTGCATTTGGTACCTGGGCCTTCAGTGGGGACTTACCCGTCTTAATCCACCTCTTAATACCACTATCATGTCACAATTATAGAAACCATCGATACTATATATAACAACGCAATATAACAACGCATTGCATTACAGAGAGAGACATTTCGCATATGGAGGGTGAAAACCATTTTACTAAAGCAGGCTCCAAACCTTTACACTACAACCGCAACTGTGTACCTACATCATCTGGAGCAGTTTAGAATCAATATTTGTCTAATAACATGAGATACAACATAAAGATTTAAATAAAATACACCTTACTCACCAGAAATGCAGACTCATAATGCATGCTTATAATTTGCACTGCTCTTCAGAGGCTGTAAGCCAGTGGTATCGCTCGTATTCACTGGTCTGAAAGTGGAGAACAAACCCTTTCCCAGGCTGAGACACGCTAGCTAGCTTCAGGGTTGGGCGACCTCCTCACGATGTCTAGCTTTTCTTGTAAAATGGATTTTTAAATATGTCCAAGACCAAATAAATTTCTCTTCCTCTGTAGGCATAAAAAAAAGGACTAACTTAGATGTATTAATGTGTGCAGAGCTACACACATGTTTTGCTAGCTGAACTTGACTGTAACAGTTTCCCTCTGACCAACCAATCAGAGGAAGGAAAAATGCTGACGCTATACTGGGCCAGCTAGCTGCCCTGTGAGGTGAATTTGAAATCGGATTGTTAAAGAAACAGACCCATTGGTAATATTCTCAAGTAAAAAGGCCAGCAGAACAGACTCTGAAGGCCCTGGGCAGATTAGATTGACATGGCAGCACATAGAGGCTGAAATATGATTGGACAAAAAAATCTAACTTCCACATACACGTACTGGAAGCAGTGCAGCCACGAGAAACGCTACAAAATGAAGAGAATAAACTGTTGGGGATAAATTAATAAAATTTCATAGAAACAAATATTAGAATTTAGGTTGTAAATGTAGGTTAGTACTTCTGAGGAAGGCTTTGATCGCCCTGACCGCCCACCACTGATATATATATGTACACAGTGGCCCTCGACCTACAAACGCCCGACTGTTATTATTATTATTAGTAGTAGTAGTTGTGGTATTTGCCTTGTGTTACACCATAATCTCACTAATGAACTATCATTGGTAGTAAATGAGGGAAATCTTATGCTCCTGTAATACGTAAGACAAAATAATTCACTATGTGATCATCATAATGGTCTTCTTTGTATATTCAAAGACCATTTGAAAACCTACAAAGATGAGGCAGATCATAAAAAGTGCCTCACAGACCACAGTGCTGTTCGAAATATCTTTTTGAACAAGCATACATTCGAGCCCCAGCAGCATAATCAAAACACAATAGGAAAGCAAAAAAAGTTCCCCATTCTAGATGAATCGTTCTTGCTACAGCAACGAGCACAACTGCGTCGCTACTCTTAAAGCTCTACACAGCCATTAGAGTGTCTCTGAAATCGCGGGTTGTCGCAGCACACGAGGTCTTAAGTAACAGCTGGCGACCCACACCACAGCAGGTGACTGATATAAACATAGTCTGCATTTCGCTATCACTAGCGACGAGCTGTTGAGGTTACAGCTTAAAGAAAAAGCAAATCAATTAGAAAGCAGTTTTCATGTTGTTTTTTTGAGTTGCACAGAATATTGTAGTGATTACTGAGGTCATGGATTATTCTTACTAAATTTAGCTTAAAGCTTTAAGCTTATAATTGCAAGATTTCAGTTATATACCAAAAATTGTTCATTCAGCACTTTCCACAATATGGAACATGTCTTGGGTTTAGGCAAAACAGATTCCAGCTTGGGATCACCTTTCACCAGTAATCAAGGCACACCATCTTCACTATTGCGCTGAATCTTATTTTCATGTTTACTTATAGTTTGTCGGTCTCTAAATGCTGCACTGTTTATTAATATTGTACAATGATGTGGCATTAATAGAGGCCATTTCGCATTTGCCCCACGCCCTTATTCAGAGTGAATTACTATAATGTCACGGAGCAGTCGAGTGTTAACGTTGGTACTCAAGGACCCAGAAGTGGCAGGTTGGTGGTGCTGGGCTTTAAAATGTAATTATTCTTAATGCAGTTTTATATTTTAACAGTGCATTTCTTCAGCATTGATATTACATTCTATTTATGGCAGAGCAAATGCAAAGTAAATAGATTTCATTTTTTTCTGCACATTATCTGACTATATTCCTGACTATTTGATTATTTGACAGGTCTTTATTTGTGTTTGTACCTGGATCTCAGCCAGAAAAGCATCACACAATCTAATTACAAAAAAAAGTAAAACTTTTAATTTTTTTATATTTTTATTTATCAGAGCATTTGTGAAATAGTAAATAGTAAACCAGACAGGTATCTAAGTGACATGCAGTGCAGAGACATTTTTAGTGCAGAGACTTTTATTTATATATATATATATATATATATATATATATATATATATATATATATATATATATATATATATATATATATATATATATATATATAAATATATAAATATATTTAAATATCATCAGCAATATGCATACATGTTCTGACGTGACATATTTTGCCTGACCAAAGAATTTCAGTGAAAGACGTTTATAGTAATGAAGCTGGTGGTTTCAAAATTGGGGAAGCACAGCTGTCTGTCCTCACAGCTGTCTCAAAGCACTGCAAACCAGCCAACATCATGGATCAAGCGAGTTGAAAGTTTTTTTTTTTTTTTTTTTTTTTTTTTTTTGCTACTTAAATTTTTGCTGACAACATTAGCAAAGATTTTGCTACACTTCACCGAAGGTACTGACAACTAGCTAGCTAGACTCTATATATATATATATATATATATATATATATATATATATATATATATATATATATATATATATATAATAATAATAATAATAATAATAATAAAAAACAAAAAATCTAATAAAAAAGAACCTTAATTGCTAAGAAAATAAATTTACAAGCTATATTATTTGTGTAGAAATGCTTTGTATCTATTTGATATTTTCTGGTTTATTGGCTGGTGCCAAGATGTTTACGTTTTAAATGTCAGTCCTGATGCCTATTGTTTCACTGATTGCTAGTTGGATGCAGGGTTCAGCTCTTTTTAGCGGTCTTCCGATCATCATATGGTGAAGCAATCCAAAAGAAAAAACTGGTATAAGGATGGACACTCAATAAATGTTGAGAGAATTTTTTTATTTTTTTTAATCTCCAATAATGGACTCTATGGCTCCCATTGAAACTGAATCCAATCACCTTATAATCAATCAACTTGATAAACTGTACTCAAAGTGTACTTGCCAGCATCTGACAGAAAAGCTCTATGGCTTCAGAGAGAACAAGATCCAGGTTGGCATGAGAGAAAAGCATTTGTTTTAGTGATTGATTCCTTGCGTTGCCAATAATCAGCGTGTCGAACACAGTACCAGTGATTGCTCCTGAGCCTGCGACTGTAGCAACTTCAGCACCAACTTGACCTCAGTGTGCAGCACATGTCTGAAAGCTCTGGTTCACATTTACAATGCTGAGTATCCTCCAATATTGAAACAGTTTGTGTCAAAAGAATAAACTGAACCACATCTACTACTATTTATTGTTGCAAGTGACCATGTGAGCCATTTATGGGGACTACAGAGTGACAAAGGTTTGTGGACAGCTGCCTATAAGATTTGTATGTACATTCCACATTTCATCCCCATTTGCTGTTATACTAACCTCCACTCTTCTGGGAAGATGTTCCACTAGATTTTAGACCATGCAAGATTTGTGATCCTTTGGCCACAAGGGTGTTACTAAAGTCAGGTCCTGGTGTAGGGTGAGGAGACCTGGGAGGGGGCAGTCAGTGTTCTAATTCATCCCGAAGGTGTTCCGCATCTCCATGGAGCAGGCTTTGTGCACAGGATCATTGTCATGCTGGAACATGTTTGATTCTTCTAGTGTAAGCGAACGGAGAGTGTGATTGGCGTCCCAATACTTTTGTCCAATCAAATTAATTGTCTGATTAGTTTAATTAATCAGCTCTCATTGTGTTTGAGTGCAATGAGCTGAGTGAATCTACAGCACAGATCATTGAGCTATTCAATTGTCTTCGTCATTCAATGCTTTAAATGCTTATTTTTTGTCTCTGACACCAAAGACGACTCAAATGGACTGTGGACTTTGCCAAAAAAACACAATTGCAGAGTTGTTTTTCTCTTTCTCTCTTCCTTTCCCATCCATTTAACGTTCTAGTTGCTAAAAATAACGGCAATTTTTTTGTTGTCTTTACCTCCAAAGCATAATCTTATCCAGTAAGTGGGTCGCCTGGGACCCGAATTGCACATAGCTACACAGGATAAGACACTTCCTGTCTTCCCCTCACTGGTTGTGGCTTTAATTCTTGTGCAAGGCTTCAGCAGAGCGACAGTTTTAACAGCGCTATTTAAAAAAGGGAATAAATGGTCTAATTTAAATTATATTTCAGGCGAATGTGAACTGTGATATTCAAATAAGGAGGATCTTTTTCAACTTAAAAAAAGCTGTTTTTATTGTGGCATAAACAATGGTGTAAAGGAATTGTGGTATGTAATGATTAATATATTTAATAAAATGTTTATTTATTTTTTAATAAAATCAATAAGTCTACATATCGTGTAACTGATCATCGAGCACGCACCTAACTCCGGATCATCCGTGTCGATGTGGTGGCCATGAAAATGTGGCCAGAAAGTGTTAAGTGACTTCCTTTCCTTTCTGTGGATGTGTGGGATCATTTTAAGTACACAACATCCTCTCGGTTATTTTCCATCCCACTGCCTGTTTTTTTTTGGTGTGTGTGTGTGTGTGTGTGTGTGTGTGTGTGTGTGTAGGTTTTATTTATTTCTCCTACTTAGTGGTGCAGTAGCAGCCTCACTGCAAGTAAGACTGTGTAAAGTACAGATATAATAATCTGTATGTGGGCACACTCTTTATGGACAAAAGTATTGGGACACCTGTTCTTCTGTTACCACGAATTTGAAGGCACGCAATTGCATTAATGTCTCTGTAGCATTACATTTTCCCATCACTGAACCAGCTCCAGCATGCCCAAAGCCACCTCTGTAAAGATGTGCTGTTCATGGGTTGAAGTGGAAGATCTTGAGTGGCTTGCTATAGAACTCAACCTTATTGAACACCTTTGGGATCAATTGGAACGCTGACTGCACCCCAGGCCTCCTCACCTACACCACTACCTGCCTTTACCAACTCCCTTGTGGCTGAATGAGCACAAATCTACATAATCTGGTGGAACATCTTCCCCGAAGAATGTGGAGGTTATTATAAAGGAAAGTGAGGATTAATGGTCAGATTGTTGCCCATATAGTGTGTCACATGCTATCAGTGTATTTTTCTTTTCTGAGACATTTAGGACAGTATCAGCCTCATGCTAAAGATATTACTGACCTTGAAAGCATTGTACTCGCAATGCTGCATCTAGTGTTTTAATTGTCGCACTTTTTTTTTTCCCTTAATACATATTGATCTACTGTTGTTTCCTTTGTCAGTGTGTGCAGTGTGTCAATGCTTTGATGCCCACACGATCATCAAGCTGCACATCGAGCCCAGGCGAAACTCGCAAAGGAAAAAAGGCACAAGTGAACTTAAAAACTTTGTGAGCTCTGTGGGTGGTTTAACAACCAAGTGCTAAAACTGTTACACTGTTATCTAAACATTGACCCCCCCCCTTACTGGGTCTGAAAAGATAAATATACCTTCGCTTAATGATCTCCCGAACTTGTTTTCTGAAACGCTTGACAGTCTCAGTGCTCCACATGAACTAGTATTGTGTCTTCCTCTAGCTCTGAGCTCTTTTTTTCACCTCTGTAATGATCTGTTATTTTACCGATCTTTCTGTCGCAACATATAAGGACAGGAAACTGTTACAAGGGTGCTTGGAACACATTTTTTTTGGGTCTTCCTGTAGACAGTTTAGAAGAAATTAGATCATCGTTGTAGGATCATTCCATTATAAAACATATGAAAGCATTCACGCTGAAATATTTGTGATGGGTTCAGAGATATTGGTGCTGATTTGTCAGTGCTGAGATCACAGAGGGCCATTGTTAGAGCAGTTACAATGACATAAATAATCACTGTTTCACTGTTAGTTTAAAAAAACAAGTCTTTCCTTTTTTTCTTTTGAGAGAAAGAAGGGATCTTCAGAAAGTGAAGTTCAGGGATTGGATTATCAGTCGATGGATATACTGTATTATGGATGGATGGACCACCATATCGGAGGAAAAATGCACATATTAAATTCACAAAAAAGAGTTTGAAGTAGGGCTGCAACTAAAGATTATTTTGATAATTCAATTAATCGTGTGTGTGTGTGTGTGTGTATATATATATATATATATATATATATATATATATATATATATATATATATATATATATATATATATATTATAATATAAGAAGCCGAAAGTTTTATATAATATATATAATTTAGACTATTTAAATCTTATAGTGGCTGCTGTTTGAGGAGTGTAATATACAAACATTGAACAGAAGCATTTGAACATATAGTGAAGACGCAGTAAAACACATTTGAAAACACAAGTTGCTTTTGTAGTAAACATGCAGTAAAAAGTGAATGGAACGGAGAAACGCAGCGAGCTAACAGTCTTGATAATAATCATTGATCATAATCATTCGCTGAAAACCACAGTGATAAAAAAAAAAAAACAGTGATGATAAATGTAATCGTTTACCGCTGTTGTTTTTTGCTGCTTTCAGATTGTGTTTGTTCGCAGCGTTTTAATGGAATCCATCACCATGTTATGAGCGAGCTGATAGCGCAACATGATGCTCGCGACTCACCACAGGACAGAGCCAGTGCGACTTTGCTGAAGTGCCCAAACAGTCAATAACACTTCATTAAACTACACCATTTTCACATGATCAGGAGATTTTGCTGATGTTTCCGTGCATATGTCCTATTTATCTAAATGATCAAATATATCTTAAGTGGATTTTAGAATAACTACTTGGTAAGATATGGAGGAACTTGGGCGACCTTAACACTAAAAAAACGCTCCGCCTCCACACATTAAAAAAAAAATGCGTTGCGGTTTCCGAAAGCCTCCATTTGCCGTTTTCAAATTTATCCACGTTCAAACGGGTTTTCAAGAAGTGTAGTTTTCGTTGACTGCAAACACAGTGTGGAGAGAAGCAGAGCAAAGTGATGAGCTCTTGTACAGTGTGATTGCTTTTGCTACAAGCAGCCTCTTGTACCACTTCTTTCTACTGTACTTTGAATAAATCTTCTACTACAAGAGCTTCGCGGTTTCATCAGTGAGTTGCAAAAATAAATGAAAATGATCAACAGATGTGTTCGTCATGTGGCAGGCAGCCAATCAGAACTGATTTTTGGGAAAAATAAGTTATTTGAGGTTACGGTTAGCCAGTTGGGTCGACCCACTGCTGGCAAAAAGAACCCATTTGTGCTCTCCTTATTGTGGGGAATGATTGTGCTTGTGCATACAGATGTTTCCTCATTTACAACCTTACGAAGAAAAGCAACACGAAAGAGGTGAATTGTGCTTGGTGATATCCAGATCACGATATTTGGATGTATTATGCATCTCTACCGAGCGGTAATGGTAAAGCCGTGCTGCATCACATCCCTATTAGCATGTCGTCAGATGGCATTGTGGGTAATCTTAGAAGCATTTGAAAAACGTCAGTAAAAAATCAGTAATAACACTGATGATGGCATGCTAGCTTTTAATGATTAGCATTATATATGCAAAGACATTTAGGGTGAGAAATCAACCTTGCACCTTGTGTTCCTTAGCTTGAAGAGAGGGCGTGAAGAGGAGGAAAGGAAGGAGACTGTTTTAGTCCAACTCAATGTGTGTGCGCTTGGAAGAGGGAGAGGGTTTAAAATAGAACTGGCATTTGTGCTCTGGGAGACTCTGGATTTTAATATATCATCAATTTACAAAAGCAAGTTCTCCCAAAGCGGTTCTCGTGCTCGTTCAATATCCTACTTCACAGCCGGGGTTGCATACAGCTGTGAGAGACCTGCAGAGTGGTGTAAGAGTGATTAAGGCACTGGAGAAAGTAGACTTTTTTCTTGCGGTAGTGCAAAGAGTGTGTGGTATGCATGCAACTCGACACAACTTTTTTTTTCTTCTTCTTCTTGTCTGACAATGAGGGCACAGAACAGCCCACATTTAAAAGTTAAACCCGTTTGAAGTCTACAGCGTTTTCAGGCTCTCGTCGTCTTCACTTTCAGCGTGGGAAACGCCCGCAACCGGAGTTCACGCAGAGTTCAGAGCGACTTTGTTAATCATCCGCAGCGTAAGGTGTGTTGCGTTTGCGCTCAGGAACGGCAGGCAGCGTGTGATAACATTGCGGTGGCCGTAGGTGCTTTAAGATCTACTAAAGACAAATGAACTCGGCTGACATTGTGACTTAATTGATTTTGAGGGCCGTAGAAGGGTTTTCGTTCACACGCTCATTGTTGGCTTTGATTGAAACGGACAACCTCGTGCTCACGCAATGGAACTACTGAGCTGCCATAGTGAGGAATGAGAGATCTCCAAGAGAGAAATCATGAGTTTAGCTTTTTTCACAATTAAACAGGTTTCCTAAAAAAAAAAAAAAAAAAACCTGCAAGAAAACAGGCTTAATATTATTCAGGGAATGCTTTAAACGGATTCAAACCGTTCCAACGTTTTTCGTTTAGAGAAGTCCTGACCCTCCCGGCTACCGAATTTCCAAATTCCTCCCAGCACTAAATCCAGCCAGACTTCCTCGTGCATTTAACCCTGTAATTATAGAAGATCTTAGAAAAGAATGAAGGCCATGCTGAGGTTCTGCCCACTCCAGCTGAAAGTGCATGCAGCCATCAAAACCGATTCTTTCATCCTATTCCTTCAATCCAACCTTGTAATTAATGATCAAACATTTTTAACCAATCGCTTCTTTCAGCTCTCAAGTGTATTAGCGTGCATTATTATTTATTTATTTATTTATTTTACTTAATTAGCTCTATTAACCATACGACAGTAAGTAATACTGTAGTTCTTAATACTACTAAAATAAATCACATTTTTGCTTTTTGCTGGTGTACAATGTATTGGGACATCTGACATTTTTTTAAACCATATGAGGTTCTAACCCCAAACTCTTAACACAAAATTGGAGGCACACAATTGTGTAGTATGCCTTTGGAGGCATTAGCATGAAATTTTCCCTTCACTTGGACTAGGAGATCTAAAACCTGTTTCAGCATGACTTGCACAAATCCATCTCCATAAACATATGGTTGGAAGCGCTTGAGTGGCCTCTGACCTCAACCCTACTGAACAGCTTTGGAATGAATGTGAATGCTGACTGCACCCCAGGCCTCCTCACCTCACCTACATCAGTAGCTGACTTTACTAATACTCTTGTTGCAGAATGAGCACAAATCTCCACAAGCACACTCCAAAAACATTGTCCCAGAAGAATGAAGGAATAGGAGTGTTAAAAAAAATAAAAAGTGCACGCGAATCTCGAGCTGAATATTTTGCACATCTGCGACACGATTGGCTGATTAGATCTCCGCATGAGCGTGCAGGTGTTCAGGAGTCGACTGCGCATTGTGTTAAACTTGACAACATTGCGCTCGGACTTTCGACATCAGGTGAACAGAACAGCCGATATCAAAGTGCAGGGACTTTTTTAGCTCAATTATCCACATTACTCCACAGTGCAGTCTTGCAGCCTGATATCTCCTCCCGAAGTCACAATTTAATCTTGTCTTTGACGGTCTGAGGTTTTTAGAATGGTACAATTGCACTCAGGAGCTTTATAAGGCAACACGTTTAAGGAAAAGAAATTACGCATTTTAAGCATCGCATTTGTCACCGCCTTTTCAGACATAACACAGTCAGGGTTTGTCATGCTTGAACACATGGGACTGATGATGCATGTACATTATGATTACCAAATTAACATTGTGGGAATGAGCCATAATAGTAACTATATACATTTGTTGTTATTTAAGTTAAAATAATGCTTTTTATATATATATATATATATATATATATATATATATATATATATATATATATATATATATATATATATATATATATGTATATATATGTGTGTGTGTGTGTGTGTGTGTGTGTGTGTGTGTGTGTGTGTGTGTGTATATATATACATACATATATGTATATATAATTGTTTTTATTTGATTAGTTTCATACTTTTCAAGACCTGATAAGAACAAAGTGCTGTTCTCTTTATGCATCATTCATTCTGGTTGTATTTAGTATTTTGTGCCGACCGATCACCAGTGATGGGAAGTAACGAAGTGCAAATACTTACCGTATTTTTCGGACTATAAGCCGCTACTTTTTTCCCACATTTTGAACCTCGGAAAAATGCAGTGGCAGGCTATTCCCAAAATACCGCTATGCTCCTAAAGGAAGTACAACATATTTCACCCATTACACCATGTAACAGACACTGTCGTTTTTTAAAGCCTGTGTAAAGTTCATTAGTTTCAATGTAGACAATGTAGACTTATTTATGTTAAAAATAAAAAATATTTTTCAAATTCAGTGGGTGCGGCTTTACTTCACTATTTATTTTTCTGACAACTCAAACTTTAGTTTTAATTAATTTGGTGACATGATCAAAAATGTTTTGTTCTCATTGCCACCATTTTAAGCCCATCAACCTATTTGTCATTGTGCGGCTTTTTCAATCTACCGGCGGTGTATTGTTTCCTGGCTCTCACACACCACAGATGAAGACTAGTTTACAAAGCTAACAATGAGCAAGTCAGAAGGCAATGAGCAGTATGGCGGACGTGGATGAGACAGAGGGAGTCAGCGGTGTGAACATGACTGAGATCAGAGACCTTCCTTAACATCATCACCTTCTCTTGTGTTCTATATGGTGGTTGTTCAGCCTGGACACATTCATTAGATAACAAAATTATGATGTGACGTTCAGTTAGCAGCATGACACTAAAACGTGTAGCAGTAATGGCTACTTTTTACTTAAGCACATGTCAGAACCCAAACTTCTTTACATTAACTTGAGTGAAAAAGTGCAGTCAGTACTTTTTTAAAGATTGAAGGATATGTGTACTTTTGCCATCTCTGCCGATCCTGTATTACATTGTGCTAATTCTCTATTGTGACTGCTTAGCGTACAATCGTTGATTGTGCATACGATCGTATTTTGCTTCTGTCTCACTCTCAACCATGTAAAACACACTCATCTATGCGACTGAAAAGAAATACAGTCTTTCCAAAGGGGCACAAAATGTACCGGAAGCGTTGCTGTTGGTAACTGTCTTTAGAGACTGTGCACCGAATGCACTCGCATTGAGTTCACAGGCCGGAGCTTGAGTTTCTTGTTATTCTTTGTGTCTGAGACCGAAAGGCAGGCAAGCGGGGGCAAATACACACCACCTCCTCAAATCTGATAATTCTTCTCATACCATGGTGTGTCTGGGCATGATCATTTCAGTCTCTATATATCTCTCACACAGACGCACACTTCAGCAGCATTCAGCACATCAGCATTCAAGGCTGTTGTGTGGCAGTTATCATTAATAGCCGCTGCTTTATTTGCGTGTGTGAATTTGTGAGCATGTATTGTCACAGTGCAGGTACGAAAGCGGCAAATGAAATTCCTTCCTCTTTCTCAATCCCACAGGAATCAGCTCCACTCTATTTGTGAGCATTAAGCAATAGGTGACTACCATGAAGTGACGATTCAGTAAGGCAGGATTTATTTATTTATTCTCGACTTCAATAGAAGCAATTGTTATCTGATAACGCTGTTACTCGCGGGGCTTGGGAGGGTTTGATCCGACCACAGTAACACTTCATTGCTCTTTACAGTCGCAGTGCGCAGAAAAGCATCTCTGAATGCACATTGCCTGTTTTTGGATGATAGTAGTGCAATCTCAGGTGGTTTTCTGCCATCCAAGCCCATTTACCTCCGGGTAAACATGCTGAGCGTTCCGAGATGCATTTCTCATCATAACGGTGACGCAGTGAACCGACAGGTTTCCGGTGTCTTACGTGATTTACTTACTGTTTTGACGGTAATCTTGTTTTAAAAAAAAAAAAAAAAAAAAGGTCCCGTTATAGCACGGTGAGTATTATGTGATTCATTATATCATCACTATATGCACACACACACACACACACACACACACACAAAACTGTAAAAAGGAGGCCAATTCTGTTTTTTGAGATTATTAAACAATTTGTGCCTTGGGTATGGGACTATATGTGTGTTTGTATATATATGTATGTAAAAATGAGTTTGTCTGCGCTTTGTGGTATTTCTAGGGAAACAGATATACAAAAGCAGAGAGTTGTCCAATGGACTATGTGGTAAGCTTCTGACACACACACACACACACACACGAGTCTCCTGTGGCATAGAGGCTGATAATTGATAATGTCTTAGCTCACTCCCAGACCTTATTGGTTTACTGTTCATTATTGACTTAGGTCTAATTTGCTCTTTCGGAGAATAAACTCGTTTGATTTTACATGTGCCCAAGTGACCTTTTTTCCCCACTTGAATAGTCTCTTTATACACATTTCCTCATTTATTAAGAGCTAATAGACACAACATTTAAGGTACAATGGAAAAGCAACGGGCCTCATTTATCCAGCTGGATTTAAATGAATGTAAGCGTAAAATCGTACGTAAGGGCATTCACATGAGCAATATGGTATTCATGGTAATCTAGTTAGTGTCTCTAGTATCCCACAAGTGCTGTCGGCTTGTAGATTCACATCTAAAGAGACTCAGTGATGTAATTGATGAGCTTTGAAGTCCGTTGCTCAATTGAGTCATATTTATGATTAGTAGGGGTGCAGCTACCGTCAAGTTTTTTTTATTTAAATCACAGCCTTTGCGTGGAAAGTGACTTACATGCGTTTTCATCCTCGTTTTGTGCTTACCCCACTTTCCGCACAGAGGTTGTGATTTTCTAAAAAAAAAAAAAAAAATTATATATATATATATATATATATATATATAATTTTTTTTTTTTTATAATAATAAAAATAAAAAATAAATTAAAAAATCTGAGCCCTGCGTAGGCACAATGTGGAAACACAGAAGTCGCGTGAGAAGGGGAACTGGCGATGCCGATACTTTGAATGGAAAGTGGCGTATGCACAAAACGGGGCTGGAAACGTTTATAAATGAGACCCCCGGGGTGGTCCAGATTTTAGCGGGTGTTGCGTCGGTAATAATGGTCCGAAGGGGAAACACGGTGCTCCGTGCTGGTTGAATGGACTAAACATTGCGCCCTAATGACAGTGACGGAAATCCAGCCAATGGAAATCCATAAATAAATGAAAAAGAGAAATGATCTACCAATGCAATGAGCTGCATTGCTAGATAATTAAGAGCATACTCAGGTTAGTGGGCATCACTAAATAAGAATCTGCTTCATAGTAAGCTAGAAAATCGTTGTTTAGTTTGATATTTACACAGAATTTGCCTCTTCAAATGATATTGCATTAAAACGCCATCTGTGGGTTTGAACACGAAAAGCCATGTAAAGGAAAAGTAAGCCATCTCGTAAACTTAAATAGGCTACAGACAAGGCTCGCTGGAGTGTTGCTTAAAAATGTGTTTTATTTATGCATATCACTGCGACACGCTCTTCTCAGAAACCTAAGCACACTTCACAAGTATTGTAGGGAACTAAAAATATAGGTCAGAGCAGACCATGATCAATCATTGCTTTTGTGAGCTACTTCCTGTAAGCGCAGTCCCTCGTTAAAACCGCACAACCTCAACACTATTTACACATTCTAGATTTGTGCAGGTTTTGCAGAGTGAAAATCAGCCTCAATGCCCAGAGTCACAGTCCTGCATGCACACCGGTGGAGGGAAAGCATCCGGAAGCGGACCGCATGGTGATACACCTGTGTGTGTATTCTCACTCCTGGCTCACTCATTCTTCTTTTTCTTTTTTTTTTCTCTTGGTTTTAAACACAGAACCTAGTCGTGGGCTGGTTTACTGGTGTCCTGTTCTCATCTGGTCTTTGGTTTTGGTCTCATTCCGGACAGAATCATTTCCCTGTTTCCTTTTTGTCTTTATTGGTTTATAAATTTTTTCCGTTGTCGGAGGGGTTTGGTATCTCAGTTCCGTCAACCCGAGTAGCCAAAGGGTGTGCGTATGCCTCTTTTTAAAAGCATGAACTCTATAAAGGTTAGTTGGTGTGTCTGTTCTCAATGTATTCTCCAGTGTTATTTCCGAATGGGACTGCTGCTTTTTCGAACGATATGTAGGCAGCAGAACTTTATTCACTGCATGAAGCCTCGTGGATTGTTGTATCTCGTCATGATACTCGTATTGTAAGTGTTTCATAGGTGAAAGCTGTTGGAGTTTTTTCCCTGCAAACTCTTTCTTTTGAATCAACATTCTTTTTTTTTTTTTTCAATGATTCAGTTTCATGTTTGTTCGTATTGATGATGTATGTTGTTTTGTATGAATTGCTGCCGAATAAGAATTGCAGCACTCGCTCTCTTTTTCTAGCTCTCGCGCTCCGTTTCACCTCTGTCTCTTTCTATGCTACTCATCTCTGTTTCCATGTTTCTCCATCTGCCCCTCCCTCCCTGCATTTGTCTTTCTATCTATCCATCTACCTATTAAAGTGGCCCATAAATATCTGGATATTATGAATTGTTAGTTTTTGTAGAATTTACAGCACCTTTTAAATATCCACCATTGTAGGACCCCCCCCCTTTTTTTTTAAATAATTATTATTTTTTATTTATTAAATTTTAGTTTTTTTTTTTTTTTTTTTAAACAAAGAAATTTGACACTTTTCAGCTGTTTCATGGCAGGTGTGTGTTATTCCATCATCATTTCCTCATTCGCCTCACACACATAAGGTCTAGAGTTTATTTGGAAGCTGTTGCTGTTAGCCGTCGCTGTGAAGCTCAGTCATCGCCAGTGAAGCCATGATCCGGCTGAAAAAGGAAAAACCTTCACATTAGCTGTGGCCACACCGGATAACGTTCTTTCCCTAGTGATGAAAAAAAACCGCTTGACAACAGTCAGTCAGATTAAGAACACGTGCCCGTGTCAAAGCCAACAAGGTTCCACCAGAGTAAATACAGAGGGTTTACCACAATATGTAAACCACTGGTAAGCCTCAAAAACAGGATGAGCAGATTAGTGTTAGTCAAAAACATCTGAAAGAAAAAAAAAAAAGAAATTGTTGCTGTTCTAAGGTGAAATTTCTATGAATGATGAGGCGAAGAACAGCTTGCGGCAGAATGCTGCGAAGAGAAGAGTATGACGAGATGGAACTGCTCATGAGTGAAAGCATACCATCGATCTTATGGCATAGGCATGTATGGCTGCCAGGGGGCAATGAAGACAGCTGCAGTAACAGCCTGGCAGAGCATCACCAGTGGAATGAAAAACAGTGTTTGGTGATGTGCATGTGATCCAGACTTCAAAGGATTTTTGGATTAAAAATGACACTTCTCATGTTTGTAAGTTTGTCAAGCCCTTATAAACTTGAACAAATAAATAGTTAACAAATTGGATGTAAAAAGCCATTAAATTAAAGATAAAGGTTTGCACATTGATATTCAAATATGTATGTATGAATGTCGCTCTCTCTCGCTCTCTCGCTCTCTCGCTCTCTCGCTCTCTCTCTCTCTCTCTCTCTCTCTCTCTCTCTCTCTCTCTCTCTCTGTGTTTGTTTTATGTTCCCCTTGGCAGTCTTGCAGGATATTTCAGTACAGCATAGTGACGTGAATGAGAGCCGAATGAAAACTGACACGGCTTCCTCTGACAGCTCCAAACACATTCCTCTGTGCTGCGTGAAGACTCTCACCTGGTGCGCTCTGGGAGCTGTAGTTCAGATCATCCTATATTTAGGTTGCTTATCTGAAATACTGATATGTAGCATCTGGTCTGCTTGAGAGAGTGAATGTGTGTGTGTGGGTACTTTGCAAGCGTGGAACAGAGAATCTTTCGCTTAACCCTGGGATCGTTTGGGAACCTGCGTGCTTTTCTGTTCGGTTTAGGAAACGACACGTGCTATCTCAAGGTGTGAAAGAGGTCAAAGGAAGTTAAAAGTGGAGACTGAAAAACAAGAGAGCAGGAAATGTGAAAACGAGAGGAAGGAAAGAGGAATGAACTCCTCCTCAATGAGCCTCCCTTTGTCCTTCTAGCTCTTAGGTTACCAAGGGAGGAGCATCGACTTTTTTTTTTTTTTTTTTTTTTTTTCCCCCTTCCATTTGTTCCATCCAACCATCAGTGGCAGCGTCCATATATTCTCTATTCTCCCCGACCCCCATCATAAGTGTGTGCATTAGAGAGGGAGACTTGGCGCGCGCGCGCGCACACACACACACACACACACCACAAATTCATAAATGACTGACGCTGCAAGGAGTCTGTGAGGGAGGAAATGAGGGAGGGGTTGGGAGAACGAGGCAGGGAGGTGGAAACAGGAATCAGCAGCAGCATCAGTGTGTGAACGTGCATCGGGAGAGAGAGAAAAAGAGAGAGAGAGTGCAAGACAGGGAGGAGAGGAGAACAGAGGACAGTTGGCTGCACTGCTCAAATGCAGTTGGAGGTTGGAAGGCGAGGAGGATGAGTGAGCGTGGGGGAAGGAGATGAGACAAAGGGAGAACACATCGTTGTTTTCATTCCACAGAAAAGAGGGAAGAGAGGGATCTGCACGGAAACAAGGAGAAGAAGGAGAGCCTAACCATGACTCTGTAATTTTTTAGCCAAAGGAAGCAAGTCAACGGATAACAAGCAAGCGCTCTTTTTTTTTTTTTGCTGCCAGGGAGGAAACTGAGGGAGAGAATTTCAAAATGAATAGGAAAGATATTGTTTTAGCAAAGCCATAGCTAAATAGTACTTTCCTTTTAGAATTGAGAGACTCAAGAATTGATATTTTGTCTTTACTTCATTTAATTATTTGTAATTTTTTTTTTTTTTTTTTTTTTTTTGGCACATCCCAGGAGAAATAAACAGGAGGCGAATCGAACAGTGTTTTATTATATGGAATGTGTTTAGTGTTGTACAGACACCCTTGGTATCATTGTTGGGTTTACTTTACAGCTGATATGCAGAAAAACCAGGTTTCTCTTATGCAAAAGTTTTCAGAGGTAGACGTTCTCACCCATCGCGCTCATTTCCCCGTCATTTCTTTCCTTTTGCGATGCTCTGTTTCAGCTGGAAGCACGCGCCCGTGCGTACTCTCGAGCGATCTTTGATTTCCTCGCCGGACCGCTGCCCATACAGACAGAGTCTCTACTAGTGTCTGCTGCTGTCTTCATCGAGATGTCAACATTGATTAACTTTATGGCAGCAGAGACAGTGGCGGGACTTTGCCGTCCCTCTTCAGCGTGCGCGTATTAAACCAGCGCGGCGTGTGTAAAAGTCCCGATCCGCCGAGCCACGGCTGACAGGTTGCGTGTTGGCGGAATTCGCCTTCTGTTTGGGTTCTTTCAAGGTTTTCGTCTGGCACAAATCTGCGCTGCATCGTGTCACCATGGCAACAAGCTGGCAAGCGTGAAGTCTTTCAAGTTAGTGTAAACTTTTAAGGTCAGTCTGTCTCTCACGATTTAGATCCAACACGCAGATTACAAGGTGCTTTTCTTTGAGATCGCTCTGTCTGTCTACCGTTTCTCTCCTCTTTTTTTTTTTTTTTTTTTTAATTTTGTGCAGCTGATTAGATTAGATTTGCCCTCACTAGTATTTAGTACAGGCAGTCATGATTTATACCTATTTGCCATCGTGATGTTGATGA